>NC_089531.1:5279590-5587090 GCF_963924715.1 Thunnus thynnus
GATTTATTTTTATTTTTTATTTTCTCATTTTTCTCCCCATCTTCTGACTTATTATCTGTACATGCTAATCTTGGTTGCAGGCTGTAAAGACCTTTATTAAGTTGAACTTTCTTTTCACATTTCTCTCTTGAATTATGAGTTGGTTTTTAATTCTGTAAAAGTTCTACAATTTGTCTGTATCCATTAAAATAAATTAGACATTAAATTCACTAGAAAGGTTGCCTGTTGTCTAGAAAATGCAGTTCAAATTTGATTATTTTCTTAAAATAACGCTGCAAAACGCCATCATCCAAACACCGAGTTTGATGCTTAGAATTCCTGGCAAAAAAAAAAAAATGTATTGAAAAACACAGTACAGCTTTTGAGCAGTGATAATTCTGTTGCTCTAAATGAGAAAATAAAGTATCTGGTATCAAAAAGAAGCAGCAGTTGATCCTGAACAACAGCTAACAATATGCTACACACATACACACACACACAGCTACACTGCATATTATCTTGGTAGCTCACATATGTCTGCTTTTTTTTTTTAAAACATTTTCTCAGATGCAAAAAAAACACATTAACTGTTCCAAAGCCATCACTGAAAGATGACAGCAACAACAATGACTGTGGAAAAAAAAAATAACAGACAAACATTAAGTTATTTTTTTAACAACCAACGTTTTCGAACAAAAAAAACCACCATCTTGGGTGAAAAAGGGTAGCGCAGAAGAGAGAGGAAGACAGGCAGATGAGATGAGTCAGAGAAAGAAGAAAGAGGAGAGAAAAGATGAAGAACAGCATGGCGGAGACAGATGTGAGTAAAAAGAAAAGAAGATTGGAGGTGTTCACAGCTCCTTCTGCTACTTTTAACAGCACAATTACCTGGCTGGCATTGTTAATCGTTCTGTTTATGCCTGTTTGTGTCAATCATTCTCTCTCTCTCGCCGTTTCACGGTTCTGCATCTGATCTGTGTGTGAGTATCTATGGAGGAGGAAAAGTGAAAGATGGAAAGGTAGAAAAAAATATTTAAGGAAAAGCTTGAAGCCTTCAGCATTTACAGTTACGCAGGGAAGCATTGTCTAAATTAAAACTCTCCAACTGTACCGTCATTAAAAATCATGGATGCTCAGAGAGATGAGATTACAACACTGTGGACATCAAGAGAAACATCCAAAATGAGATGCAAATACTCAACGAATCTCAAAAATACAGTATGTACAAGATTTTCCTCTTGGTAGATAAGTTTGTTTCTGCAACAACGACAGACGTATCAGTCTTCTTTCTTCTTCTAAAACAAATGTAATGTTTCTTGTTGATGCACTGAAATGTTTTGGCTTTATTTTTGCTCTCCTCTATTCATGCAAGTTGCATTTAATTGAACAGAACAGGGTGAAGAAAGGAGGCTTATGAGAGAGATAGAGAATTACTTTTACACAGTGACCTTGACAGATTCCTTTAATTTGGTTTGCAGCAGTCAGAGGGACTCTCAGTATTAAAATAATAACTTTTCTCTTGTATTTTTATAATGGATGGAAAGCCTTTTAGCTTCTGATGGTGTCAGTTCTCAGTGAGGAGGCAGAAATCTGCACTCAGACAGAAACAATCACCATAGCAGGACTAGTAATGAGAACAACTGTAATGCAACAGAAGGACACATTAGACGTGAATGTGAAGACAACAATCAGGACTATCGCTATGGTTACATTCACATGCACACAAGTGTCCTGTTACTGCATCCAAATGTCATATCCACAAACCTGGATTGACACATGCTAGGAGTCCAGGTTTCTGATCTCTGTCTACTAAATGAGCAGGTTTCTCTTTGATTTAAAAATATAAATACTGTATATATTTTACCTTTCTTTAACCATGGTCATCTCTTGAGATCTCAGAGTCTGTAGCTAAAGTGCCAGCACAATTACATTACATTACACTGAAGCTGCTTTTCCACTATGGGAACATAATGACTCATCACCTGGAGCTTCCCACTCCCTAAACCTGCTGAACCTTTAAAAGCTACGGTGCTTGGTTCTGTGTTGGTGTTACACTGTATTTTATAAACCGGGTTGAAATTACAATCAAGTCCTGTGAAAGACAAACAGCAATGACAGTAAGAGGAAGAGAATAAAACATGTTAGTAACATAGGACAGAACAGCCAGTATTTTCAGTCAGGTTCAGTTGGTCGTAGGAACATATAAGGTGAAAATCAAAATTAACCATTTTCATTTTTGTGCCCTTTGTTAAACGTTCACTTTGAGAAAATGAAGACTGTGATAATTAGTCATGTGACTCAGATGTATTTATCACAGCTGTGAGTACTCAGCAGTCGTACTAAGCGAACCTGAAGAAGCTACAGGCGAAACGCTTTGTTCGCTCTTAATAAAGTCACAGTGTAATTTTGATTTTCATGGTTATAACATATTTTAAACGTAAAAGACACTAAGATTGATTTCATTGTAAATGTAATGGTCATAATTGGATTTTTTTTTTAAATTACCAAATGTTTTTCAAAAAGATTACCGTTTTTTTTCTATTTTCAAAATATCTCTAAAATTTCCTCAAAACAAAAAGAGTACATGCATTAACATCTTTAATATAAAGTTTAAAATTCTGCTTATGTTGGAAATGACAACTAAACTCTGACCAAAATTTAGCTATAAGGCTTCAACTGAAAAAGTGTTGAATGAGTGAATTGTTGTCTTTATTCTTCCTCTGGAAACCTGGAAGTTGATTTAGTACCGCCTCCTTAAGGGTGCGTAAATTTAGCTCCAGGAAGTTGTCTCCAAAGCAGTCAGAGGACAGTGGGAACAAAAACATAATCCAGGACAACAGGTACAAGTTCAGTTCTGGGTAGGTAAACTCTTGTAGTAGAAAAGGCTTATAAGGGTGTAGATGAGAGGGAAAAAGAGGATGAAAAGGGGTGAAACTAAACTTCTGACAGTGGAAAGGCTGAGTATCACTTGTTTCTCTTATATTTATTGGTGGTTAAAACGGAGAAGCCTAATCCAGCAGACAGAGTTAAAATGCAACCATGTTCAGGCAGCCATAAAGCAAATTTGGTTCAACCTGAACTGTGGAGATAATTCAGTGGGTGCAGAAATGACAGAGTGGATGAAAACATCAGAAACGCACCTGCACAGACAGCAGACAGTAATCATAAACTTGGATAATGTTCTCATAATTTATCCTGAGATGTGAATAACCTCCATGTTTCATGCCATAGTACAAAATTTGATTAAAAAATTATTCATCTGAACAACAGTGAAGGACCTGCTATGGACTGCATTTTAGGTTTTGGCTTATATTTTAGCTCATTGTTCTCTGTAAATGTGCATGCAGGAAGTTGACGGTGAGCCAAAGCAACCTCACGACCAACCTCAAAGACTTCACATGAATTCATTATCCGCCGCACACGCACCGCTGTCCTCTACAGGTTCTGTAATTGTTCCTCGTAATACATCTCTTTGTTAGAGTATAGTTGGGTCTTTTTTTAGCACATGACTGGTCAGTCACCAAATTGGCTTCTCTGGGGAGCAATTTAGCCTGTTCACAATTAGCGAGCTCAAGAGCTGGAAAATGCCTCAGTGCTGGCAGTGACAACTGCTCCCAGGGGCAGCAAACACTGGAGGCTAGACGCTACGCTGATACTGAAAGTGCTCAAACTGCAAAGTGTGAAATCATCCCTTAAAATGAGATATCTGACTATATGAAAACACACACACAATGACATAATTGTTTATACACTAAATTATAACTAATTGTACTTTTAAAGAATAGATTTTACATATTTTACATTACATGCATTCTCAAATTCACCTTAATTTACTTCAACTACAGAGAGAACCGGTTCTTTATCTGACAGAGTCCTATAGAGGCAGATTCTCACTCTTAATTTGACCTTTTTCTAAGTACAGTTGATCAGTTTTTTAATAATATGCACAAAAAATCCTCAAAGGGGCACTCTCCAATGCATACCTTACTCCATTAGAAACCAAAAGGATGAGAAAGCAAAAAAAATTAAAGCTGCAAACAGCGATGAACGGGCCCTCGCGCCCCATGCACGTTGGGCTGTGACGTGGTCGGTGGGTGTGCACATGGACTTCTTCATACGTAGGACAGTGCATGAAGTGGTGAAGCTATTTGGAGCTAGAAAACATCCACAAAGTAACAAACACACCTGTGAAATAAAGGCATGTTGTAGTTTATGTTGTTGAGAACATACTATGTAATATCATGCAAACCTGATGATGTGTGTTGTAAGGTAGACTTCCTGTGCACAGTAGGTGACGCTATGAGAAACAGACTATATGGAAGCATAGTGAGATTGTGTCTAAAACAAATTAATTTCCTAATTTTCATTTCAATTTTCTTTTAACCCACATGACCTGGTGAAAGTTTGATTGACATGTGTACTGTCAGGTGTGTAGAGACAATAAGTAACTGCAGCTGGACACAGAAAAAATACTCATATATTTGAATGGAGTGTGTGAGCGAACCTGCACTTTTTTGAACATTTACTGTTTCCACATAATTTTAGATACAAACTTCATTTTAACTTTAAATGAGTCATGAGACTTTGACCTACAAATCTTGAATTTACATGTTGGACATGTAGATGTCTTCAGACCTGTGTTCACTTCCTTTGTCCACTATTTTGCCTGCTGCTGGGGCTGCTTCGCTGAAATTTCGTAGCTAATCAGTCATTTTGCATCACTGATATGAATATTGTCATGTAGACGTGTTCAGGCTGGGAGATGATTGCACACACTAGCAGCCATCCATATACACAATTATACAAAGTAATTCAAATAAAATTAAAATGACTAATTACTAGCGGGCAGTTTACGAAGATAATCCATAAGGGTAACGCTGCAGAGATTAAAAAAACAAACCTTTTACAGCTTTCTTAAACTGTGCAGGTGCTAAATTTAAAATATAAGATGGCAGGGCTTCAATTAATCATTGAACCTCTATAAATTAAACCAAACTGTAATTCAGATGTTCAACAGATGGTAGGCTGGAGTTTACAGTTATTTTGAGTGGAATAATGGTATTCCATGATAAACTATAGTGTTTTCTTAGTTACTACCCGTGGTACGACACTTGGGAATGCTGCTTACTCCCCATTTACTGAAACAGGAAGAAGAGATCCAGTTGAAAGTAGATGCACTGCCGTACAGCTGATAAAAAAAAAAACTTCAGAAGATGAGGCTATGGAGCTATGTGTCAAGTCCCACTTGACATGAACAGACAAAGTGAGGCAGCAAAGGACCGAGATGCAGGAATATGTACTGTTTCAACTGCTGACGTTGCACCTGAGCTCAAATCCCACAGCAGCACGTATCTAAAGTTCACCTCTGCTCCGCTACTCCTTTGTGTCACTCACATCGATTCACGCTGACTGAGCAAAGCCAATAAAAAAAACACCTCACGCACAAAAGAATGATAAAAAAGAAAATGTTAATGTGAACAGCTTTTGGCACTGAGGGTGGAACGTACGGTAGCAGCACTATACCTTCGGGACATTGATTTTTTTTTCCTCATATTCTTTTTTTTGTTCTGATGGCTTTGAGTCTTCAGAGACCCGGATGTTGATTTTAATTTTATAGACTGAGAATAGAGTTGGAGATATCTCCCTGAACATGCAATTTTGTTTTTTTTGTTTTTTTTTATGTTGAATTAAATTCCACAGTCAAAGAAAAGCTGCAGATCATTTGGGATCGACATCTAAAAAAAAAAACAAATAAAAGAACAAATAAACAAACACTAGAAATGGAAAGAATTATCCTTGAAAGAACTCCAAAGCCTGACACATTACATTATTTTCTTTTTTTTAATTCTATTCCAACAAAGAACCTTACAAACATTACCTCACACAACAAAGACATCTTAAACATGTCGCTCTCATTTGGTTATAAATAAGTAATCAATTTTTCGTCACTCTGCTTGACTCGGGTCTGCTCACAGTGTATTTTATTTGGATGAAGAGTGGAAAGAATAAAGGATGAGGATGGTTGAAATTGTTCTAGCCGTTAGACATAAATGCACCAGCTTGTTGGAAGTTTGATTCTGCCATAACTCCGAGCGTCTTGCAGAAATACCTTTAAAAAGATTTATATTTGTAGGGATCCGTCTCCCTCGTCTGCTCCACCCTGAAAACATGTTCCGTCTCTCAGGCTGTTTGTCTAATCATTATTTGTGCTTTTAACACTTTAGCTGATGAAAAAGCACTTCAAGTTTTCACAAAACCATTTCTTTCCGAGATAGAGGAACTGTAAACTGACTCGACGGCAGGAACAACTGCGGCTCGTATGATTTACTGTCAGTCATAAAGAAGCTGTTTCAGTAACTTCAAATGATGTGCTGTGTGTTTTCCTCTCCTGACCAATATTTCTCTAAACAAAGTTCACTTTCTCTTCATCCTCAATTATTCATACGCTGAATATCACTGCTGTCTAGAGTGTCACAGAGAATAAAATGTAATCCGATCTATAAATATGACAGGTAAAAAAAAACCAAAGAAACTTTAAAAAATGAAAAAGGACCGGACCAAAACAATGTTTTTGTTTTAACAAGCTGGCTTCCGTTTCCATTATAGAGAATGAAAACATTCCCGATAGATTTTATCTAGATGTCTCCCTTTGCTCTGATCTGTTTTAATTTGTTGTTGTTGTTGTTGCAAACTCAACACTTCCTCCATGTTTTCCTGCTGCCTTGATAGCTGGCTTCTGTTTCCTTTATACAGGAAGACATTCTTCAATAAAGTAAAAGCATGTACCAATCATTCCTAACATTTGCAGATCGTGTATCTTGCTTGATACAAAATGCTTTGAATTGGTGTTACATGATTTAAAATGGAGAAGAAACCCGTAGTGGAAAATAAAGTTCCGTTGTTGAAAATAGTTTGTAAGTTCAGGATCATGTCTGCGGCTTTTTGATGATGATGAAGTTCTTTTAGTTTCATCGCCCAGTCAGCCAAGTGTGGTAGGAATAAAGTCATTGGTATGATTGATCAGTACTCTGCTGGAAAATAGTGCATCGCCCCCCTTCAGGTAGGAAACTTGTTGCTGCCCCCTATGAAGGAGTTCAGGTATCTGAGTGAGTTCATGCACAAGTAGCCCAAAACTCTCTTGTGTGTTATTTGCAGTTAACTGTCAGAGGAGCTGCAGTTTTGTGCTGTTAAATCTATTCATTAGTTCATTATTTGTTTTGTATCATAACTCCTGCCGGAACATTTTGCCTGGAGGATCTGTGGGTGACAGCTGCCATTTTATTTCCTCATATTTTTCTCCCGTTTGTTTGTGTAGCTGGGGAGATGGATTTAATGTTGAAACTTTAATTTTATTTTGGGTTGTTTATTTAGTATCGTGGTTTTATTCTTAGCCTGCATCATGTCAGCCTGAGGTTCAATTTAAGTGTTTATATTTAGCAATAAAATATTTAGAAATTGAACAATCTATCTAATTTTCTTCATCTGGTTTTATATTTAACTTTGTGAAAACATGGACACTGTACCAAGCTGTCATGGTGAAGAGGATGTTGAGCCTGAGGGCAAGGTCTTGGTTAATCAATATATATAAGGTTATGAGAGATCATCACACTGATCCTTATTAGAGGCTTTTACAGACATAAAACAATGTCACGCTATGCTTGCTACTTTCCTAGAGAGGACAGTCATTAGTCAAATGAGCAGAAGAGGTCACCGTCACAAGAACGTACACATAGGTCATTTTAAGTGTTTGAACAAATATTTTTTTATGTTCTAGTGAGGACAGTCTAAAAATGAGATTGTGGATTCATGCATCAAAGGCACTGTATGTTTCTTTGGGTGTCTGGGTTCGACCTTAAGGGCAACACCCACACAAATTGTTTTCTATTTAAGACCACACACCACAGGGGTGTCTTGATGTACAGACAGGGGGACAAATTAAAGGAAAAACCAACATAAAGTGTCTTAGTAAGGTGTTGGACCACCACCAGAACAGCGTCAATGCACCTGGCTTTGATTCTACAAGTCTGAACTCTTCTGGAGGGATGAACACCGTTCTTCCAAAAGATATTCCCTCATTTGGTGTTTTGATGATGGCGCTGTCTAACACGTCAGTCCAAAATCTTCCATTGGTGTTCACTTGGGTTGAGATCTGGTGACTGTGAAGGCCATAGCATATGATTCTTATCATTTTCATACTCATCAAACCATTCAGTGACCCCTCGTGCCCTATGGATGGAAGCACTGTCGTCCTGGAAGAGACCACTCCCATCAGGATAGAAATGTTTCATCATAGGATATGATTTGTATTGATTTGCAGTGACCCTTCCCTCTAAAGGCGACAAGTCGACCCGAACCATGCCAGCATAATGCCCCCCATAGCATAACAGAGCCACCAGATCCCTTCCTATAGGGATTAAGCATTCAGCCACACATGCCCTCGCCCACTTGTCATGAATAAGGTGAAGGATGACTCATCTGACCGTATCACTTTTGTCCACATCTCTGTAGACCGGCGCCTATGCTTTTTGCACCACTGAACTCTCAAATGTGCATTCATCTTTGTAATGAGGGGTTTATGCACTGCAACCGTACTATAACATCCCTCTCTATATAATTGTCGACGGACTGTTCTTGCTGACAGTCTGATCACGTCCTGCAGTGACATTCTCAGTCACCTGAGGAAGAGTTTCTCCTCTGTTTTTCCTTACATATCGCACCAATGCACAAGCGTCATGGTTATCAAATGTGCATTGTCGACTATAATCCTATTTACTGATGTCTTTCCCATAGATCTAAGTACAGATGTCACTTTAGTCACTGTTCCTATTGAAACACCAGCCAGTTGAGGAGTCTTTGTAACTGAAGCTCCTGCCATTCGTGCCCCAAAAATGAACCTTCTTTCAAAGTCACTCAGATCTTTTCCTCTTGCCATTCTTGATACAAAATCAGACTCAACCGGTGCTGCTCAGCATTTTTACACATGCCACAGAGTATATGATTGGATGTTAATTGCTTGATTGTACCATGCAGTGCACCTGTGTGGGATCATCTGCAGTCGTTATGTTTCTCCACACATCTATTCAGGTTTCTCCTTTAATTTGTCTCCCGTCTGTATGTCGTAGACCATTTCCTTTTTTTGTAGTTTCAATCTGACAGCTCTTCAAAACAGATTGACACATCCAGACTACTGGATCTTAATTTCTGTCTGTGTTTGGTGTGTGTTCTGGGTCTCAGATGATGCAATGCTCTGTGATGGCCGATGTGTGTTGCACTTTAGGGACAGAATAAGAAGCTCAGAGTATAAAAATTTCTCCTTTGCATTGAAAAGATCTGACTGCGGTGCTTCTGGTGTCTGGTTAGGATACGAAATCTATAAAACTGCTTCCAGGTTGTAATAATCTCCCCCTTAATGTATTTTTTGTACAGATTGGATAGAGGATGTATGTTTTATAATATCACTGAGAGGACTGAAGATTGTCAGGTCTTAAATCCTCACTGCTGACCAATTTAAAGCTATTAAAGGGAGACAGGCACTTTCACAGGGTTAGAATAGAACTGAATCAACTTGAATTGTTCCCAAATCACGACTAAACTGTCGAAAATCAACAGAATGAAACATGAAATGTATTTTAAGCTCCAGCTTTTACTCTTTTCTGTTTGCACGTCTGCTCTTTTCATTCGTGCAGATGATTCCCCCTCTCTCTCTCTCTCTGCTCTGTGGCATTTCCCTCCCTCAAAGCAGGTGAGAGAGGATACAGCTGAAATTCTGCCTGTCTGTCAGCTCTTTGTGGAGAAGATTCCTCTCAAAGAGCAGCTTTATGCGCTACTGACTGCCATGATTAACGTATTTACAGGGAGATAAAGGGGGAGAGGCGGAGAGCCGGACAGGGAGAGAGAAATCAGCTGAGCACTCTTTGAAACTCGAATTATATTATGTGAGCAAGCCGCACACGGAATGAACATGCGTATTAACATCTATTGTCAGGATCTGTGTGGGGAGCCTGGGTGAGAGGAGGCAGGGTCGATCGAGTTGAGCCCGGCTTAATTCAGCTGTCAAGGAATGTTTGAATTCCCACAACATGACTGTTGGGGGGGAAGCGAAATGTGGTACACAGCGATACATGTTGGAGGGAGATTTGCGTTTTGTTTTTAGCGGATTTGACGTTTCAGTCAACACGGCCAAGTCTTGGTGGTCTAATCCTTACAGGGCTTTACGGAGGGGTTTCCAAACTGTGTTAATTAACCCGGAGGTCAATTAATATTGCAAGCATTGGGAATTGGGACCTCCTTTGACTGGGACATCTTCAGCATGTGTGCATAAAAGTGCGTTTGCTAGTTTTCGAAAGTCCTGCGTGACCGGGTCGGTGCACATCTGTCTACATAAGTCTCTCTCTACATTTGATCCTACTTTTCCTTCGCACCGCCTCATTCTTTTTGATTAACGCATTAATGGCTAGCGCTGAGAGTCCCATTACGCCGAGGCTCCAAGTGTGTATTTCATGTGTATATGTGTGTGCACCGCTGACAGTTTGAGCAGTAATGTTTGCGAGCATCCCCCCCCCCCCCACTTTCATCTCCCATGCGCTGTCGCGTCACTCTGCCCTCGGTGTGCCCGCCTCAGACGCCAGGCTATTTCACAACCCGCTTCAAAGGGCTCCTCTCTCTTCCACCCACTGTCTGTAATGTAATTCCCAGTTTCTCTTCGCATAACTTCCTCTGCAAATGGCCTCTTAATTCATCCTTTTTGCTGCTTTTTCCTCTCCCATTTTCTTAGCCTTTCCTCTTTCCTTTCATATTTCTATGCTTCTAATTTGTAACACGAATCCACCTTTTTGTTGGACTTTATTAATTGCTGTAATACCGAGCACCTTGGTCACAGAAATGTATCTACTTTATCCTTTCTGTACGTTATCTTTCCCCGGTTTGCTCTCTATAATCAGTCTAAATTTTCTCTCACCTCCTTTTAACATCATACAAATAAGGTTTCACTCTTCCACACATTTCTCTCTCCCATGCTGCATTTCATCATCTGTCCCTCCTCTGTCTAACACAATAGACTTCATTCCTTTTCCTTCTCCTTCTACTCTCTCCAGCTATTTCCTTCTCTTGCTTCTTCCCTTTCCCTCTGGTGATCAAACACCTTGTTCTCAGAACAAAGGGGTGGTAATTCCCTTTTTTGAAATGTTTTTCTCTTTTATTTTCTCCTCTACTGTTCTACTGTAGGTCTTTCTCCCCTAGTGTATCTTCCTTCCCTAATTCCTCATCTTCCTTCCCATTTGCTCACCTTATCTTCCTCTCATGCCTTTTTTGCCCATTCTTCTTCCCCGCTATCTTACTCATTCTCTTTCCTCTGAACCTTGAACCTTCTTTTCTCTTCCATCTGTCTCATCTTATTTCATTTTCTCTCATCTTCCCCTATTTTTGACCTTCTTGTTCTCCCCCCACCTTTTCTTCTTACAGATGAGATCGATATGTTGGAGCGTCTCTGGCTGTCGGGTATCTGCCACAACGATAAGATCGAGGTATGAAGTCTTACACCTTTTCTTCATCAGCTTGGGACACAGTCAACCTCCATGCTGTTTTCAGAATAAACTAAAACCAATCAAACCTAAATGCTGATTAGGTACTCAGTAAGATTTTCAAGTGAGCTGATACATGGAGTTAATCCTAGTGAGAGCCCCAGAGCAGACACAAGCATTTCCTTAGTAACACGCCAGTTCTCTTTGGTAGCCAGGTATCACCACAACCAATCACCATGGACAAACTCAAGTTTCCAGTGTCATCCTATTAAAGAGATAGTTCGGATATTTTGAAGTGAGGTTGTATGAGGTAGTTATCCATAGTCAGTGTATTACTTGCAGTATATTTGAGTCAGCACACTCCCAGTTTGGAGAAGCAGACAGGAGTACTGGCACGGAAGCTAAGCAATGTACCGCTGTGGACGGGGCCAACAGCAAAATGTATTTTAGCCACCTAAAAAAAGGCCCACCTAAGAAAATCTATAGCTGTAATCTGTAGCTAAAATACAGTTTGCTGCTGGCCCCGTCCACAGCAGTACATTGCTTAGCTTCTATACCAGTACTTCTTCCTGCGTCTCCAAACTGGGAGTGTGCCAACCCAGATATACTGCAGGTAATACACTGACTAAGGATAACTACCTCATACAACCCCCACTTTAAATAATCTGAAGTATTCCTTTAATATGCACACCCCATATAACGTCTATGTCTTCTCAGACTGTTTATTCTTCAAAAACCTGCTGTGTATTGAAAACAGAGACTTTAAAATAAGAGTTACATCTATAAACCCACTTTTTCAGGCCCTTATTACCTTAGTTGTATATTATTTTCGACAACATTCTCCTGAATTATATGCTGCTGTATATATGAGACTGTCAGGCAGTGTTCCAACCTTTAAACTACTTAAAGAAAGAGAAAAGAAAAAAGAAGGGGTTGAACCACATGTTAGGTTGTTAAAGACTAAAAGACTTTCCCGAGTTACGAATCTTACAATCATGCTGTGCAATTATTCCTATAGTTTGATTTGGTTGCTTTAGACTGAGTAAAGCTCCCTGTTTTAGCATTTTTTGCATTTCATTTCAGTGTCCACTGCTAAATAATAAGCAAACAAAAATAGCCAAGCGAAATTTACATGAAGCCAAACATGTTTTGTTTCTTGGACAGATTGGTTGCCTATCATCTTGCCGCCAGGATAGACTCTTTTCACAGGAGACATTTTGACTAGTCAAAGCAGGTGGAATTAATAACATAATTATAGCTGCATTGCATTTAGGTGAGTCAGTTCTGGGGCTCTGGTATTGTGCATGCTCACTGACATGGCTTACTGGGACACTTAACAGAATGGAATAATTGTCAGTGTTATCATTTACACCTGTACTTTTCCTGTTTTGGCAAGTCAAAATGTCGACCGTGAAAAGGGTCTTTCAAGATTTGTCCGCACCTGTTAGGAACACATGTCTAAAACAGCTGACTGTGATTATCAATCCCTTCTGCGTTCTTGCCTTCAATTTATTTTGTTCCGCATACACAAGAATGTCTCCCTGCATTTAAGTGTTATTCCCTGTCATTGGTTTAGTTTATAGTCTCTCTGTGCCATCGAAGTTCAAATTATATTGTTCTCAGTTGGCTAAACAGCCCAAACTAAAGCTGTAAACACTCCTGAATAAATATCTGCAAGCATGTAAGGTGTGAATGCCCCCATGTGAACCCAAATCTTTGATATAAAGCCTTAATAATTATTGATTCATCAGTGAATGAAGGCTGTTTGCAGACGAGAGCTGTGAAACTGAATAAATTAAATTGCCTGAAAACCTCTTTGTTAAATGCTAACCAGATATTTAGTGGTGACTGACATGTTTTGATCTTTGCATCAGTATTGTGAGTGCAGCGGCTCTAAAATATCACAGATGGGTGCTCTGACATCCAGTGACAGCAAAGGATTCTCTATTGTACTGCTGGTTGTAATTAACTTTTTATCTGCTGTCTGGGAGACAAATTGGCCCTCGTTAGTAATAAATACACTCTCCCTCCTCCTTTCTCCACTCCCTTTTCATATGCTTTCCTTTTACCTCTTATGCCTTTTACTTTCCCCTTTCATCCCTTCTGTCTCCTCTCACCTCCCATAACCTTTCCCATTCCTCGCCTTCCCTCCTTTCTCCAGGTGATGAGCAGTAAGCTGGACATAGACAACATGGCAGGGGTCTTCTACATGCTTCTGGTGGCCATGGGTCTCAGCCTCCTGGTTTTTGCCTGGGAGCATCTTGTGTACTGGAAACTACGGCACTGTGTGAAGCGATCTGGTGGGATGGACTTCCTCCTGGCTCTTAGCAGGGTGAGAGAGGGTGGCAAAGATACCCTTTACATCTTACCCCAACAAGCATCCTGGTTTATTGGGTTATAATTGGGTAACATATCAGCAAATAAAACAGACAAAACATGTATTTCTAGATTGGATTATATAAACAACCATAAAAGGTGGTCAGAGACACATTCAGCCCCATCAACAACAAAGTTGTGTAGTCTAATCTACATATATTTCATGCAAGAAGGTGCAATTCAGTGTGACTAACAAACAATGAAAGTAAACATGGCAAAACTGTTGAGACATTAATAACAAAATCCGAAAGGAAAAAATAAGAGACAAGACAAACAAAAGAAACATTTAAATTATTAAATGGTCTCACTTTTGGCTTCTTCCCAACAACCATAACCTCTGTTTCGTCCATTTCTCTCTGACATGCAATTAACTTGGGTGTAGAAATGTAGAATTGTTTGTCATCTGCATATCAACCAAAACAGATGCCATTGTGAAACCAACAGTGACATGTACATTCAGCAAATAATTGATGTTGGGACACACCACCACCGCACCATAATGTACTGTCTCTGAACAGACCTCTCCAGAGGAAACAAAACAGTAAGTAAGTAATTACAGATAGACTGTAACGCATGAAAACACAGTACAATAAAATACAATAAAAATTCAAGACAGAACAGAAACCAGAATTAAGGAAAGTACAGGGATTAATTATTAAACTGTAGGCGAGTGAAAATAGATTGTCTTAGATCTTGATTTAAAGGTCTCAGTGGTGTTTGCCTCTCTGGTCGACTGTGGAAAATAATTCTACAGTAGTGGAGCTCAGGATGAAAATGCCGCCGATGGATTGCTTGGTAATCCTTGGGGTGGTTAGGTAGCCTGCATCCTGTGATCTGAGATTACATGAGGGAATATAGGGACTGAGAGGTTCTGCCTTGGGTTTGTGAAACTCCTTCTGCTTTGGGGTCGATCCTGGACGGCAGGATTGTAAATTAGGACATATGTGACTTCGAGAAATGGATGCTTTTGTATAACAATTGCCTAGAATGCATCTCCTTATGAAGTGGTCTGCAGTTATTTATCTAAAATATACATATCCTCAAGACAGATGAAACCAACAGAGACACATTTTAACCAACAGCAAGAATACAACCTGCAAGAGATATAAAAACAAATAAATCAAAAGTCCTGCCAGGTGGTGAGAGAACCAAAGGAAATGAAAGGCACTACTAGGCATGAGAGTTTAAAAAAAAACAACCAGATACTCCAGCAGCTGATCTCGCTGATTTGCACATACTCAACCTGAGAGGGGATAACTAATCAGTGAAGAAAGCTGCAGTGACATGATACAGTACTTGAGGGGTATTGATAAATGATTTATGCCGAAGCAGATGCTATGATAGCCTGAAAAGTGTAGAAACCATTACAACTCCCTGCCCTCTACATGGAAGAGACTGACCAAGTGAAAAAATTAAGGATGGCTTACTGATTCCAGGCATTAAGTCCACTTCATTCAGGAAAATAGAGATATAGATGAAGGAAGGTTAACAGTTTTTTTAAGGGCCTTTTCACACCTGAAAGTCCAAACCAAGGTTCATGTTTTTGTTACATTGTGTACATTTGCATACATTGCAATTATGTGAGTGCACTAAAGAACTTTACATGACATACCTACATCCTGTCGTCATCACCTACGTGGGCTGCGTCTCCCTATACTTGACATTGACTGGTTTGTAGACAGGCGTGTGTCTGACGTAGGCATGTTGTCAATTCAGCAGGTTGACTTCCATCGCCATTTGAATTAATGGAGAAAAATGAATGACTGTATTATATTATTATACTATATATACTACAGTTTCTTTATCTTCAGGTGGCATTGCTCTCCCGTCCTCTCATATCCTGTCTCTCTTATCCTCTCTGAAATAACTGGAAAGTGTCAGCATTTTTATGAATTTTCTCCAGCTAACTTTTTTATAATGTCATCAGACCATATTTCAATTAAAAACTTGGTCTCATTTTTACTTTTTACAGTTCTGCCTTTTTATAGCCTGCCAGGAACTTCCTGTAATTGGTCTGAAAGTCTGAACCATCCAAAAAATGTTCTCACACTAGAAACAAACCAAACCATGGTTCAGTTTGATCTGGACCGAGACACTTTTTTTCATTGGACCAAGGTTCAGCTGTTTGGTCTGGAACGTGGTCCAGGGAAGGTTTGGATCAAACTGAAAAGTCTGAAAGTCTGGACCAAATGAGGTAGGTGAGAAAGGTCCCTAAAACATTATTAAGATACAGATTGCACAAAAGTAGGTGCCACTCAATATTGGTACTTGTTTCTGGCACTCTGGGACAAAGACATGGAGCCAAGAAGAGAAACATCAATGGTATTTATCCTTGGCTTCATACCTAAGGGAGCCCGAGGGGTCCAGGGCAGAGTGATCACTTAGCTATTGCACAGCTATTTTCTTATAGAGTCAAGGCAGTTCTTGTAAGTTCAGTCCAGCCTGGGGTCATGGAAATTATTTACAGGCCCTGACAAAGACTTACAGGGGTTGGAGGGAAATAGTTTAGTAATGAGGGAAGACTGGAAAGAAAAGAATGAAGAAGAAGAGGTATCAAGAAAAGGGATGTGAAAGAGATGAATAGTGTGATAGGGGAGGGAAAGTTAGAAGAAGTGGGAAGGTATTGGAGGGAAACTTTGAGATAAGAGAGCAGAGCCAACTGAGGAGACAGCGGGGGCTTTCGATGGCAGAGGTAGCGGTATATAGCAGGTGTTGGAGGGAGGCCAGAGGGAGGTGAAGGAGGCATAGAAATGGCAGGGACAAAAAGGAGGAGGGAGGATGGAGGCGAGGTGGAGGGGAGTGGAGACTGTTGAAGTGGGAAATGGGCTTCATAGAGCTCTGGGGAGATATTCTTGTTTGTCAGAGGACACTGTGATGGAATGCTTGGTGTGTAAGTACCTGTGGTTGTAAGGGTGACACCACCATGCTGAAGTGACAAAAAAAGATTGTGATTTATTACCTCCTCCTCTCTGACAAAGCAGAGAAAATGGATAATTTATTTGCAGTATAAAAATGGAGGGAAAGAACAAAGCATTACAGATATGGCATATGCTTCCAACATATTGGAAATCTTTAAAGTCTTGTCAAGGCATAGACTGTATATAAAGATGGACGTAATGAGGTGTGACGTCACCCACTGGTTTGCACTGGATCCAGTTTGAAGCCCACCATTTTTTCTGTTTACAGCCAACCTACCTCGGACCCAAGCTAATGTAAGCTTGGACTAATGTTAGCTACTTTAGCTAAATTATACTAACAGGTCAGGTACTGTAATCCAGTAACATTAAACTCACAGAAACATTGTGACAATAGTCAGACTCGACAGTGCGAGTCCTAGAGCCGGGGAGGGCAGCAGGTGAGCCGACTGTCAATCACAGCTGTCATCAGCGCCCACACGGCAGACATCAAAGCTACCATAAGTCTTCAAATCTTATTAACGGAGCAATAATTCCCAAAATGACCACCAGCACACTTATTACAGGGCCTGAATTTAGCGATTGAGATCATAATTACTTGTCAAAAAAAAATGATTGACTTAGTATTTCTGGAGAGAAGTTGACACTTTCTGAATAGGAGTCACTTGGAGCAAGGGCTTTTTGTAGCCAGCATCTAGTGACTGTCAATGGCATTGCACTTTATGATACTTCCACACTGGCTTAAGCCTCAAGTTGTGATAGTTGCAGCTTGAGTCTAAGTAAATACTGAGTAAATTCTCTATAAAGACTATTTTCTGTGCTCTAGCACAAACAGATAAAACAGAAGAAAGAGGTAGATCCAAAGGGATTGCAGTGATCAAGAATCAAGACAGAAAGGCAAATAGTACAAAGAGTAAATGAGAGTTAAATTGATAAAAAAAAAAATTGATGGTGAACATCTAGCTTAATGTGTGTATGACATCAAGTGCAACTTTAAAATTGACTGCAAGTTTGCAAGTTAATTGGATACAATTTAAAATATCTATAGAGAACAGAAAGACAAATTTACATAGTTGGTGAATAAAAAGATGTCACTTGATCCATGCTAATCAAACATTCAAATCATCCCATACAGAAACAAAACAATATCAGAAACAAAAACAATACAGAAAATGGGACATTCTGCTCAGGTGATGTATGGATGTGTACAGTTAATGTGTGGTGGTCACTGCGAGGGTTATTAGTCCTACAGAGGCCTGAGCCCACCCTGGACCAATTCATTCAGACCCAAGTCAGGCCAAAGTTAGACAGCTAGCAACATTTGTCAGCACAGACAAATAAGCCCAAGTCAATATTTTAACATCAAAACACTTGATACTCTTGCTTTGCATCCAAAGCAACATTTCCTGCGTGAGGTCACATGTGAATAGAAGCAGGCATTGATATTCAGGGAAAACTATACCACCAATTGCCCACCTCAAGACCTAGTCACATTTCTGGCAAAAATGCTGGTACAGCTGTGTTGTGAGTGAAAGCAGTAACGTTGCAGGGAAGGGTTACGTCCGTCTGAAGAAAGACGCTTTCACGTGGAACGAGTGAACCAATCACAAGACTCCACTGAATAGAGGACACATCGCTATTTTGTGAATGTTTAAATATTTTAAATAAAATGTTCACACTCTATTGTAAATGTTTATTTGTGTAACTTTAACAGTATTGCTTTCATAAAGCCATATCGATTATTCAAAGCTCCATCAGACACTCGGCCACGCTTTAAGTGATTATTCAAAATCTTCAGTCTGACAGAGCTTTGAATAATCGATATGGCTTTATGAAAGCAGTACAGTTAGTTACGTGAAGAAACATTCACAAAAGAGTGTGAACTTTTATTTAAAATATTTAAACACAACACAAAAAATAGCAATCTCTCCTCTATTCAAGCTCCCTTTTAAAAGTCTGTGTGTCTGAGCTTGGTGCAACAATATCACAGTATCATGTTCTGTTTAACATTATTATCTTAAAGTTATCTATAATATCAAAATTCAAATCATATCCATAACATTAACTACACTTATGGAGCGCAGAGCAAAGTTTTGGTGAGCAGGCATATGGAGAACAGAGATGTGGGGTGTCAGATCCGTGGAAAAGAGACGGCAAACTGTTTTGTAATTAAGGATTTAAAATTCACTCATCACTCTTGCAGATTAACGGGACTCAGCGGGTGGACATGCTGTTCCACCAGAAACATCTCTAAATGTAACTACAGTTGGAGCATTTACTCACTGACAAATAGCCTAAACTGTACACACATTGCACTGACGTTCACAGCTAACATTATACTGCTAATTACACACTCTCTGCTCTGATCTGGCAGCCACGGTTACACACCTGCTCTCTCTCTCTCTCTCTCGACCACGCTCGCTATACACACATTAACCTACGCCCCCCCCCACAACCCCTTGCCCCATCTATTCCGGCATTGCCATGGCATGTGTGAAAAGGCGCAAGATGGAAATGTTCCTGAATGTGGCTGCATGAGTGAATAGTGAAAATCACTAGCAGTGCCTTAAAGGTTATCCCAGTAATTTACCAGGAATTATGTGTGAAAGAGGCTTAAATTGCCTCTTCTCTCTCTCTGTTCGCAGTCTTGCTGCCATAAGTTATCACCCAATTCATCATGAAGCATTACATAACAAGTGATTCAACAGTGAGTAGTAGTAACCTCGATGCAATGCACTCATCTTTATAATAATAAAGCAGAGGACAACTGCTTTATAAATCAAAAGCAACTCAGTACATTTCGTCTATGTATGAAGAACACAGTGACAAAAATTCTTAAAGTTTATAGATAAATCTTGAAACGCTTGAAAGTAATTTTTACTTTAACCTTTATTTTGTCCCAAACCCAATCTGAACATGCACATGAACCTGTCCTGAGTTTGTGGAGCCTATCAGATTCCATCAGGCTTGAGTTGGGTGATAGACCTCTAGGTGCTGTGTATGTACTGATATATGGCTGAAGTGCCATTTACTGAACACGCTCTACTATTTTACTGATAATATATATTGACCATGTGGGTGAAGAGCCATTGTGTCCCCTTGCAGTCTCTGATAGCCACGCAGATATTCCCTGACGGTCTTCCCTGCAGACCCTTTGGAGTGCAATTTCACCTGTCTTCATACATTCAGAGCGTACCAATATATTTTCTTGCATGAGCGAACTCAACTCTTATCTGTAGCATTCCTCATTCTGAGAATAAAATCATCATATCCATGCAAAGGGCACTCCCAAGACCAGTTAGTGTCTATCTACCCAAGCTGTATCATGTGCTTGCTTTAAAGCCTCTGCAGCTGGCCTCTGTGGCTTGCTTTAACCCAATCAGTGACTCACCCAAGTTTCAATTTCACAGTGTGTTGCGCCCCATGCTCTGGGGACTGTGATAGCACTTCTGCCACTGGGACTGTTGATTCATGTGTCTGGAAGGGCCATTATTACAGTCTCTCCATCAGATTTGTGTCCCAGCGGGGAACAGAGATTTACAGGAGGCCCCACATATTTTGTCATTAAGATGTGACAGATATCGATGGATATTACGAATTATCTTCATGAATGAGGAATAATAGAGTCTTTGTTATTTACATAGCCCTCCTTGTTATTGCTAATTGAGTGTCATCTATCTACAGTGAGGTGTAAATATATAAAGGTAGGAAAGAAAGAGCACCCGGGTGCAGTAGAGATAGAGTTGCTCATCTGACACGATTTTATAATTGATAGATTCTGCTTGGGCTCTGAAACGTAAAAAGATGTCATGAGGAACTAGTAATTAACACATATTCCAGACTATTTGATTTCATGTTTTATTCATATCAAGCATTGTTGAATATTGCTACTGAGATGGAAAAAGACAGAATCGTGATTTAAAGAGTGTTGCCACCAAACACGTTTGGAGTCGTTCATTAAAACCGAGTGAGAACAATCGTGTTTGAGCTCAAGTGGCAACAGATAACAGCACCTAGACACATGAAAATGAGCGTCCTGATATGTCTATGACTACAGGAAATGACTGCAAAATATACAATTTAACATGACTGATAAGATCAGTTCCTTCTGCATCATGAGGCTGATACTCATATTCAACTTTTTCATTTCAAAAATCCTCCTTTCAGATCATTTGTATCTGTAATGTTGTCTTTTAAGTCTTATTTTCTTTAAAAGAATTTAATTTCTATTGGAAACAGGGTGAAATAATCTCACCGCTGGCACTTGTTAAAGAAAATAAGTTTTTTAGGATTTGACTAATCACAGATGTCACTTGACTCTTCGTGAACACTAAAGAAGAGGTTTGAAGTCAACAATGTTTAGCTAAAGTTATAGGGACTAGAGTCAGATCTATTTTGACTCCCTGCTGCCACGTAATTGTTTTTACTATAGTTAAAACAAAACAAAAAAAAAAGCCTGCATATTTTAATCTAGATGCTTTTGTGCTCTGGGAAAAGACGGAAAGAGGACACATGGTGCAATCTGTTTCAGTTAAGGAAGCATGCTGGCAGCTCAGAGAAAAGGTGATTCTCTTAAAATGCAGCATCTGTCACCCATTTGTTTCATTTGCAAAATGACAAAATAGGTTTTGTTGCTTTGGCTCTCTCCCATTGTTTTGACTCATCTCCAGAAGCTGTATATTCCTTACAGATACTTCTCTCTACAATTGTTTTTCACCGTGCATTTGGAGAAAACCTGGTCCTGTTAAAGCTGAGTGATGCTTTGTTTGCTGAAAGCTTTGTTTGGTTTGATAGTGTGGAAATTGACACTCACAGAGCCTTGGTAAACTCAGTCCAAAGTTTCTCCAAAACTCATTAATATTTAATGGTCAGTTCGCGCTGTTGTCTGCCTTTACTGGAGATGCGGTGACACAGTGAACCCGAGGTTGAGGGAAACCACCTAGAGCAATTTCACAGCGTGTTGAGAGAGAGAATAAAGATTGATCATTTTCTTTTTCAAAATAGAATCTGTTTTTGTGAATCGTGTTGAGCCAATGAAGTAACTCAGTAGTTATACAAAGCGCTGAATAAAGGGAAATAGGGTGGGTATAGGATGAATAAAAATACATAAGTTGTAGCCCAGACAAGTTTAAAATCTGTCTTGATGCAACAACCTGTCACAGGTTTAACTGATTCCTCTGCAAGGTATTTATAGCAGCTATTTAACAGAAACAAAATATGCAGCTGTAGTGACTGTCTGTGGCACACATGCTGTTTGTTATCAAGACATGCCAATAGAAAATAAAGCTAGTTATAATGTTGGGTTATTGTTAGGATCTGTCGTATAATGCCATAACCACAATCTCTTTCCCTGGACCAGATGAATCCAGGTGTTTTTAGACATTTTAGGGAAAAAGACTGACAATAAAGTTGTTTCTCAGTTGCTAATTCTCACTGTTTTAAATGAAAGGGTAACATGTAACAACAATCTAGGTGAAAATCATATTTTAAAATACCATTCGTAGCTCAAACATGCTGTAGTTAACTGTGTCTCTGTTGTTTTTTTTTAACTTACTTATTTTGATGGACTCTAGTGTATAATGACCAGCTAATCTGTACTTCCTCTCCATTCCTATCACCTATGAATGTAGAGCAGGACATGTAAACTGTTACTCAACTATCAGTGAATTTTTGTAGGTATCATAACAACTAGTGTCTGCAGACATAAAACCCATAAAAGCTAAAACAATGAGCTGTATGTGCTGTATATCATGCATTCAACGTTTTCTGAAGAGAACTTCAATATGGTACGTGTACTGTAGATGTCAATTCACAGGTGTCCTGTAGGTTCCCTGATTTCCTGTGGAAGTGGAGATGTATGTCTCTCTCTCTCTTTCTGTGTCTCCCTGTCTCTGACACATAAACACACAGTGCCTCCTTATCATTCTTGGCAGCCTGCTGGTCTAATTACAATCTGTCTTTTATCTTTCCACCCAGGGGATGTACAGTTGCTGCCAGTTTGAGGATGAGACAGCACCAGGAGGCAGCAAAAGCTCTTTGCCCCAGTACCACACCGTAACCACCATGCCTGCTGCACCCCAACAACACCTTGTTACAGCCACAGTAAACAACACAACTGCCATTGCCATGGTGCAGCAGCAACAGCAGCAGAAGCACCACCAAAAACAGCAACAAGGGCAGACCTATACCACCATGCTACCTGGATCTCCACCAACTACGGGACATTCAGCAATGGCTCTGGGACCCTCAAATAGCCCCCTACTTGAAGGCCCCATGCCCTGCTCAACCTTTTTGCCTCGCCATGATCGCCGACTGGCTGTGGTCGATCGCTGGAATTGGGCAAAGCCAGAGAAAGTCATGAGTGCAGGCAGTAGTACAGGCGTGGGTGTCGGGGGAATAGCAGGCGGGATCACTGAACTCCAGGCCCAGCAGCAATATCAGCAGAACCTTGGACAACACTGGAAGCTGCAAGGAGGAGTTGCAAGTGGAGCAGGGGGAGGAGGTGACACTGGGCTAGATGAGTATAAGCGCTACTATGGTCCTATAGATCCAGAGGGGCTAGGAGCTAACTCAGACCAACAGGCAGGAGGCCCACAACAGACTCCCAAAGCTAATCCTCGAGGCCCCAAAGCCTCAGGGATGCCACGACTGCCTCCCAAAGGCCCCCAACAAGGCCCAGCGCACTTAATCTCTAAGCCTCCTCCACCAATCCCGTCTTCACCACGAAGGCCTCCCTTCTGGCGACGAGGAAGCCTAGCTCAGACAAGGAGAAAGGGCTCAGGAGGTCCCCTGTATGAGAATATACTCCCTCTGGGGAGGCGAGGAGGTGGCAGATATGGAGCAAGCGATGGAGGTGGGAGGAGAGGGCGACGTCCTCCTCCACCTCCTCCTCTGCCTGTCCCCCTTTCCTCCCCAACACACACCCCTACGACTCCGTCGTCCCCATGCCGTTTCTACTCCACCTGCTCCAGTGCGTCGTCCTCTTCCTCTTCCTCAACGTCGTCCTCATCCTCTTCTTCATCCTCTGTCTCACTCTCTCGGTCAAATTCCCCCTCTTCCTGCTCCAGTGACAGCTCCTACAACTCCTCGCTGAGTTTCCGGTATCGAGCAGGCGACCGGGATTTTATGGTGGATGACGACTATGAGTCAGATCTGCTCACAGAGGAGTCCAGCCTCCTTTTGGGGTCACGGCGAAAGATTCGTTCTCGCCGCATGTCATCGCGATCACTGCCATGCAGCCCGCCACCTCCACCCGTCCCGCCTCGGAAGCCACGCCCTCAGAGAGATTATGGTAGAGAGAGGACAGGCAGCCAGCTGGCCCAATTACAGGAGTGGTGGGCATCGTGGGGTGACAGAGAACGAGGGAGGGGAGGGACGACAGGTCGGGGAGATGGAGGAGTGGGTAGAGAGGAGAAGAGGCACCACAAAGAGAGGGAGCATGAGAGGAAGAGGAGGAAGAAGGGCCGAAAAAAGAAGAAGAGGGAAGAGAGGGAGAGAGAAAGGGAGCGAAAGAGGCGCAAAGCAAAGAAGAAGAGAAAGAAAGATGATAAGATGAGGAAGAGAGAGCGGAAGAGGTCAGAGCAGGAGGGAGGAGATGCTGATAAAAGAGAGGAAGCCAAATCAGGGACACCAGACTACCCGTCATACCCACCCCTGAGGCGAGAGTCCTTTCGGAAAAAGAGTGAGAGCTCAATCAGAAGCTATGGATGGAACATCCCAGGTGATGATGAGAGGAAGGAAAGAGAAGAGAAAGAGAGGGATGATGGGGAAGACAGCAGAGGGAAGGAAAGACACCATAGGCGAAGGAACAGCAAGCACTATCACAGCTCAAGCAGTAAGCCTTCGACATCTGTCAAGTTCTGGGGAGGGGGCAACCCATCCTCAGACAACATTCCATCCGCTTTCCTGCCCTTGTTGCCTGTCTCCTCTAAAAGGAGGAAGAGTAAAAGCTCAGACAGGGATACTGTAGGAATGGAAGGAGAGAGGAAGCCATTGCTGGGACGGAACGGGAGAGGTGAGATGCACTCCAAGGAGGGGTTGTCCTTCCACGAGTGGGGGTCCGAAGTAGAAGATGACGAAGAAGATTCTGAGCAGGAGAGGAGGAAAGCAGAGCGTGGTAAGAGGCGTGGAGGAGGAAGGACAATGTCAGATGAGGAGAGGGAACGTGATAAGGTAGCTGGGATATATTCTGATGATGACGGTTCTTCGGGAGAGTTTGGGAAGTTTGAGAGGTACTGGGAAGATCACGAAGGCAGGGCGGTGGGAGGGATCGGAGGGGGAGGTTGGTTTTTTAGCACCTACCCCTCCAGGGATAAAGCGGGCAGCATCAACAGTAGAGATGACCTATTCCTGGAGAGAGGAGAGAGGTGGGGGACAGGAGAAAGTGGATGGGGATCTAGTGGAGGTGGTGGAGGAAGAGGAGATGGAGGAGAAAGAGGATGGGGATCAGGATCGCAATGGCCCCCGCCTCCTCTCACGCCACCACCTCCTCGACGATACTGGTCAGTGGACAAACTCCACATTCAGGATGAGAAGAAGAGTAAACGTAAGTCAAAGGACAAGGGGAGAGGGCACACAGCTTGTTCCTCCTGTCATTCCCCCCGACACCATCCGCACCCCCATTCCGCCAAATGGGCCCGCATAACCTCACGAAGCCAGGAAGAGCTGTACCACCACTGCCAGAGTTTTGGTGGTCCCCTAAAGCCTAAACATGACTCCTCATCCTCCTCCAAACAGGATCGCTCACAGAATCCATCCAAATCTGGCAGCCAGTCAAACCTTAGTATCCAGCAGCGGACACAGAGAACAGATAGGGATCGAGATCGAGGAAGGCTACCATCCCCACCTTCAGCCCTCATACCTAATTTGCCACCCCCGCTTCCTGCCCTTCCAGCTCCTCCATCCTCATCTCATCCCATCCACGTTCCTCCCCCTACCTCTTCCTCTTCTGTGTCCTCTCCGTCTGTGGTCTCATCCACACCAGGGGCACCCCAGCCCTCCATGGCTTCGGCAAGTGCCAAACTGCAGTACCAGAGATTGCGCTCTGTACCCCAGCCCCAGAGGTTTCCTCAGTCCCCTCACTTACCCCTAAAAGCCAAAAGCCTCTGCTCGCGAAGAGGCTCAGCCCATTTCTCCAGTGTGGAGAGTGAGGTCTGAAGTTCAACAATGTATCAAGCATCATAAGAGAGTCCTGCAAGGCTGACACTAAGCAGGTGATTTGGATCTGATTCTGCCCGGCAGCAAACATGGCTGTACAGCCAAGCCAGTACAGTATACGCACTGAGCCCTTTCCTAAAGTTCTGCACAAACAAACAAACCAGAAAGCCAAACAAATCCAGTAGGGGTAAGTCAAAGGAAAACAGGAGCAATCTTGTGTTGACTGTTGTTTCCTTTCATTCCTCTCAGTATGTGAAAGACTACAACCTACAGCAACAACTTGCATTCTGAACTGGGTTAACCAATACACTAAAAGCAAATCAGACATTCAAAGTGGTACAACTGAAGGAGACTCCTTTGCTATAGACAGTAAAGGGCTTTGGATGTTGAGGCAGAGCAGTAGTTTGTATTCAGAGGATTCTTAATGCTTACTGAGGGCTCAGGAACTTTGTAGTACTGTATGCCTGCTGCTCTTGGAAGCCTTTAACACAGAACAGTTTTCTTATTTTTTTCCCTTAAACAAATTGCTTACCCCTATTTTCCTTTTTCCTTAACAAACTGTTTACACCCCCGCAGAACTGTGACGCCCGCCAGAGGCACCTTTGTTGTGTATGATCAATACCCTCTTGTTTAGAGGGAGAGGAGGGTGATAACCACCTTGTCTTCTCTGTGTTATCCATGAAACCTCTCTTGTTCTCTTCTCTTTTGTTCTTTCCTATCTTTTTCCCCCTTTCTTCTCTCTTCTCACATCTTCTTCCCCCTTTCTCTTTCTAATTTTCTCTGCTTTCTACTTTCTTTTCCACCTTATTCACGTGTCTATTTTCTCCTCATCTCCTCTCCTGTCCTCCCCTCTTGGCTCCTCTCCTTGATGTGATTATTCTGTGCGTCTGTGCTTTTCTGTGTTTGTATTCTTGACAACAGGGTAAGTCAACTGTGACTGATATTCTACTGGCTTAATGAAAAGCTGAGTGCCAAACTTAAGCAGAGCTCGACATCAATCTGTACGTTAGATGCTGTGTTTCCTTTTATCTCGCAGAGTATTCCACCATCTTGCAAATATACACATATACATGCACACATACACCCGCAGACACACAAACTCAAACAAGTCAATTCATCGATTCTCTTTCTTGAGCAATACATTATTCACATTATGTTCATGTTCCTATTTTATATTTTGAAACATTTACTTTACTTCTGTGTTGTTGTTGATGTTGTTGTTGTTATTGATGGTGTTCTATATATATCAAGACATGTATTAAGTGTAATACAATGTAAGCACTGTGCCATACTACTCAAGCTTGGGTGCACATGAAACGTTCTCTCAACTACCTAACTATGACAGTAGAAGCAGTGTCTGTTCCCTCCCTGTATCTGACTGAATGTAAAGTCAGCCACCAACAAGTGCGCTGCAACAACAATTAAGACACTTGAAGATGGAAATTGTAGCATTTCTAACGGTTAGCATTTGCGACTAATTGAAGAGATAGGAACAGAGTTGAATTCAGGTCATCGTTGACGCAGCCTGACATAAGCAACCGTATGCTAACCTTGCAGGGAGTCAACAGTAGTTGCTGAGGGGTGAGATCTGCAATGGTTTCCAGTTTTAAAATGATTTCATCTTTCTGTTTGCTTTCTCCTGCAAGTGGTCCAATTGACACCATGGCTAGAATACAGCAAACATTTTAGAAAACTGAAACGAATCAACCCAGGTTTGCTTGCTACTAAGCAGGAAATATGTGTCTAACATGCTAGGTGGTGCTACACAGTTTTGTGTACAAGGTGACAGATTGTTGCAGGGATAGTATATACTTATAGCCTTATGCTAATTGCTCCTGCCATATGTTTTGTGTGGAGTATGAGTATGAAGGTATGTATTTTAATCAACCTGGGGTTAGCCTCATGCTACCAAGACAGTAGCCTATCAGGAGGATTTTGATTGGTGCCAAATTAGATCTAGTGCGAGTGCCGTTTTGATGTCAAAGAGACTGTGCCTATGTTGGATGCTAGCTAGCGGATGAGATGGTTTTAAATAAGTGCTGGATCTGAGTGATAGTGTATGAAAGACACAGTAGCACCTCCTGTGCGATTTTTTAAAAGTATTTCTCACCTTGTAAATGAGTAACCAAGAGCTATAGCTTTTTAATCCATGAGCAAGCTGACACCAGCAGTTACACTCCGATGTCAAGCACTTGGCTAGAGCCAGTTATATCCATCAACATTAGAATTTAGCATCAGGACAGTGGACATCAGCGGAGTTTTAATGGAGAGGCAAGAGCCACTGGCACAACGCCGTTTGTGTTTTTCAGTTGGTCATAATGCCTGAGCCATCTTTCCCATAACTGTCTGGTCAGCTCATGTTGTTTGTCTGGAACTGCATCTGAGCCATAATTTACTTCAGCAGAAGAGAACAAAAAGAGTACTTAAGTTTTTTAACATAAACTTGTTGTGTAGAGTTTGTTCTGCCTTTCTTTAAGAAAAAAAATCTATCTATATATATATATATCATATATATATACTTTATATATATAGATATATGTATAGTATATATATATTTTTTGGTGGTGGGTAGCGTTATAGAAAATTGTTGTTTAGCATCTTGATATTTGGGGTTATTGTTTGTCCATCAGTCCATCACAATAATAATAGAAATATTATGTGTTAAAAACACATATATTCCCTCATATTCACTGACAACAGGAAATTCTTTAGTTCGAATTATCAGTTTACTTTCCTCAAAAAGGCTGTATTAAATCCAATTAGAGACAGTTCAGTGCTTTGCTTATTACAATCAGCAATCAATCAAGCTTTCAAATATCACTGAAACCAGGAAAAGCGTGGAGAAAGTGTTACATGTTTCTGTGCATTCACACTGCAAGCAACTCAAGTCAGCCTCAAATACACATCTCTTTCACCTGAGAAACAAGCTGAAATCAGCTTACTTTTTGCCAATTAAAAACTGGCTGCAGGTAAACCATTTGATCTCATTTGGCTCGCTGTGTGTCGGACATGTTGCTGAAACACTACGACATCAGTGAGTTGGCATAAACAGGTAATTGAACATTAGTGCAGCACTGCAGCTTTCTAGCGGTGTGAATGCACAGCTGGGGTGTTTCTTCAGAGAAATGAGCCACCAATCTTTCCTTCTTTCCCCTCACCTCTTTTTCCTCATGTCTATCCATTGTGTTGGTGAGTGTCTGCAATTGTAAAGCTGGTCTGTTTTTAAAAAAGAAGAGTATCTGTGGATATATTTATTTCATCTAAAAAAAAATAGCCTATCTAAATATATATGATAGTATATTTCAAGACTCTAAGATCTATGTTATATAAGTTTGTCTACTAAATTTACAGTATTATCTCAATGAATATGTCTTTTTTGTCTAATTGTCTGTCTCTCCTTGTCTCAAACCTCCTGCCCAGCACCCTACACCCCAGCGAAAACAGAGACCAGTATGTAACTGTGTTTTTGCTCACTTAAGACCAACCATCCGCCTCCATTAGCTATCTACCGTAGCTAACCCTAGGATTTCAACAAAGTGACAACGTGGAGGGGTGCGCGAGTGTCTTATGACCGTGTCACTGTAGCAGTGGTGGCGTGTGTTTGTCTACCTAGAGGGGCCTTTATTTTTGGTTTGGGCTACAGATTAACGACTAATTAAATCTTTTATGGATACAGCAGCTTTTACCACAACTCTCACTTGTGTGGGGGCCACATTCTCGACCCTGTTTCGGGTTTACATCAGACCCTGGAATTTATACCACAGTGTACAGTGAGGTGACCTCTTTGAAACACAACGTAGCGAGCAGCACAGGCTTTTTTTGCATCTCTTAGTAGCTGTATTACTATACAAAAACATGCACAGCTAACCCTGCCAACCAACCTATACGGTATATATAAGGACTTTGATATACGTACATAGTGTGTTGTTCTGCCAAGCTGCTGTGCTGTAAAACAAAAGAGAAAAAAAAAAAGAATTATACACTACAAACACACTGTTTCTTTCTTAATTTTACAAAACTGGTAAAGCTAATATGACACATTATGTCAGGGGCAGGGCTAAGTCTGCTCATTAGTGTGGTTTCCACTAAGGCCAAAAATGGCAAAACCAGGGCTTTCTTTTTATAATCACATCTTCAAACAACAAAAAAAGTCAGTGTTCCCACTTTTTGCTAGCAAGGAAGGATTCCGCAATGATTAACTATGATCCTGCACACATTATTGGGTAGAACATGGAAACACCACTGCCTGAAATAGGAGATCCCTTCTCCTGGCCAACTTATGATACATGATAAGTCAGTATATTTGAAGGTAAATCAATTTTCAACGCTGCATTCAGAAATATTTGAAGCATTTACTGGCCCTGAGCCCTGGCAAGCCCAGTTTAGCCTGCAGTGGAAACACATCCACAGTTTCTGCCTGTACACCTCTGAACAATGTCTCAAGGCCTTGTATTAATACAGCTGTATTGATTGACTGTATGGTATGATGGCTAGTTGTGCTACACTTTATTGTCAGCACCTCACACACACACACATAAACACACATTATGCACACACTTTCAGACTCACATCAGTACAGACACACAAACACACACACACACACACACACACACAGACAAACACAATGAGGGTGGTACCTCCACTCTGCTTCAGCCACATCTGCCACCAGTGGGGACAATGACAATACTGCTGTGCTACAAGCAGGACAGAAATAAAAAGATGATTTTAATAAAGAACTGAAACAAATGTCTGGCTTTTATTTTGCTGGTTGGATGAGTGGGAAAAAGAGTTTGGACATGTTTGAGTTAGGCATCTTTGCATTTGAGCCAAGTGGAAACAAGAAACTACTGATCACTACTGAATTCAACACACAATGTCATGAAAGCAAATCCTTGTTTCTTATTAAAAAGGAATAAAATGATAGTAATAATTGGTCCAACTCTCTCTAGGTTGGGTTTTTTGTTTATATTTTACATACACTCACATTTTGGTTTGTTCCCAATGGAGATGTCTTGTAAGTGAGCAAAAGCAAACAACAAACTGTACTATATTGTACCAAATTGTTCAATGTCCAAATTACAATTTAAACAGAGAGAGAAAAGCATATTTTTTACCATCCATACTGGCTTACAACTGAATGGAGACCATGTCACATCTCTCTCAGGATCTCTGTTCACCTGAAGGTCAATGCTGTCAAGACAGTTTGGAATTTGTCAACAAATTTGAGTGTCAAAGTTGATTTTTTGGTTTCTATGATAAATTCTGCGACCAAGCCATAATACACAGGGGCCAAAATAAAAGCTGTCCTTCACTTTTTAGTCCTTTTTCACCAATTTCAATCTGTAAAGCCACACACTCGAGAAAAACATCATCACATCGTCATCATTAAAATACTTGTCAAAGGTTTTTTTAGGTCCAATGACAGGAATTAAAACACTGAATCTATGGCTTCATTAGTGATAATGAACCTCTTTTCATTTAATTTATTTATAACACATACACACAGTTTTCAAGTCCTTTGGCAAGATATTTGAAAACAAATTATATTATAGTTAAGAAATGCAAAAATAAGGCAATCTGACGTCACAATGACAAACAAAAGCAACAAAATCAACAAGCATAAGACAGTGCAGAAGCTAATTAGTGTATTTAAAGATACACCCAATAAAAATATTCTTAATGAGCTTTAAAACTTTGTAACTTGTGAAAGAAGAAATGACACATTCTTCCCTCTACAAATGAGCAATAAAAGACTCAGTTCAGTCCACTCTCCTTAACGTGGTCTGGTATGACCAGCAGCCTATTGTGGATTGTGTTACCAAACTTATTTCTGTGTAACTGACATTACAGTCAGTTTGCTGAGTTTATTACACTTTTACACTTACACCGCATTTTAGGATTTACCTTTACAGTGGCTTTAACATCCAACATTACCAATATCATACTTAAAAAGCAGCGAGAAGTTAAATAATCAAAACATGTAGGAACTACTGCTACTGTGTCTTCATATATCATTGTAATGCTAGGTAAAGAAATGATAAGGCTGAAAATCAAGAGGAAATAGAGGGAGACTAAAGCTCAGGCTGCTAAAGAAGACAGAGTAATTGGAAACGAGCGAACCAAAAGCCAGGAAAGAGTAAGTAAGATAAAGAAGAGCGAGCAAGTGACAGAGAGAGGAGGTGGAGAGAAAAAAAGGGAATAGCCAGTTTAAAGACAGTGACACTGATAGAATAAGGACTGAAAAGAGACAGAAAAAGAAAAGAAAAGAAGTTAGGAAAGAAAGTGAGAGGAGACAGTGCTTAGTTTTTGTGCTGTCTGCAGGGCAAGATAGAGCCGGTTGTCATTTTTGCCAACAATAGGCCACCACTGAGCGCTGCCTGTATTAGGAACACTGCCGATACGGATAAATCTCACACACATATACAGACATTTTCTTTCTTTCTTTCTCTTGCTCTCCTTCACTCAAACATATTGCGGACATATAATTCGCCACACACAAACACACTGTCTCTCTCACACAGCACGAATTACCTTCTAATACTCCCTCTACCTTCTGTTTTACAGTCCTATCATTAAACGGCAGGTTCAGGGGTTCAAACATGTTGACTCTGAATGAGTTTTTACAACAGACACACTATAAAAGGCAGCACACTGTATTTTTACTGTCTTATATGTGTAGGGTTTGATTAATGTCTCCTCTTAATGTCTCTCCTGGGGTGTATACCTGCGTACATGTGCATCTACATGAAACCTGCAACTCAATACCTCCTTATGTGAAGGGTAGTGAAATGTCAGGGTTATAGTGCACCAGGATGGAGCTTTTTCACAGAAGCACTCAGTGTCACATTTACGAGAGTCAGTGTTAAACTGCTTAATGGACGTGTGTGACAGTCATTTTAAACTGCACATACAGTTAATGCCAACATGTGATAATGCATTCACTGCTGACCTTAGTGGATGATTAGTGACATACACATAGAGAAAATTTACATATATGTAACCTTTTTTTAATCAGGTTAACATGGTAAGGTCTCATTTAAATATAAATTATCATACATCTACATAATTTACTGGATGCAGAAAACAATAAACAATATACCACTGAAAAGGAGTTGATACGGTATTAGATGTATAAAAATATTACCTAAAAAGGTATAATCTTTAAGATTTCAGTCCTGATTTGGCATCACCTGTGGTCACTAGTGGTAACAGAAAGTGTGGTTCAATTCTACAGGTCTCACATTTCTGGGAGCAGCAAATACTCCTTTGGCAGCTGAAATACAACAGAAGGACAACTGGTGTTTCTGTTTACAGTGCAGCCAAACAAACATTGTTTTGATAAAGAAGTTGGTCAATAACTAGCCAGTTGGCTACCTCATCCAGCACCTGTGGGACAAAGAGCATTGCTGGGATGACACTTTACTCCCAAACACCTCACTACAAGAATGGAACTGCTGAGAAGCAGAACTTCCAAGACCTTCCCAAAATAACCCTGCCCAGGTGCTACCACTCCAGTGATGGTAGATACCAAATTCACATCTTCTGTGATGCCTCAGAGCACGCTTATGGCTCTGTAGCATATCTTCACTCAGAGGATAACAATGGGAAGATACATGTCGGCCCATTCTAGAGTGACTCCTAAGCACCAGTTATCTATACCCAGACTGGAGCTCAGTGCAGCCCTGACTGGAGCCCAGGTTGCTGACTTACTACACAAGATATTAATATTGCCCACAGAAAAAACTGCCCTGTGGTCATACTCCACCATCATTTTGCACTGGATCAAATCAGGCTCCTGTAGATATAAAGTATTTGTCGGCACCAGAGTGGCTGAAATCCAGGACTTCACCTCTCAGCATACCTGACATTATGTTAATTCCTCCACTAACCCAGTGGACAAGATAACAAAGGGCAAGTCTCTCCAGGGATTGGTCTTTCCCAGTAGATGGCATGATGGCCTGTTGTTTCTCCATCACCCTTCCAATCAGTGGCCCCGATAGGAATAGAAACAGAGTTAATAGAGGAACTACACAAATCTGCCTTTTGCGCACTAACTCAAACCACTACCAGTGTCGTGTGTCATGATGTCCACCAGTTTCCCACTTCCCAAGCCATGCTGGAAGCTACAGCGCAGAGAGTTCATAGGGCAGCAGATCCAGCCAGGGCCGCTACTGGAGATGACTTCAAAGAAGCTGAAAGGATCATCCTGCAACTTGAAGACAGGTAAACAGATTCACAAACCAGCCGACCCAGCTGCCTCACTCCTGCGTTTGCCAGTACAACGCAGAGTAGGAGGACACCTTCGAGTCACTCAGCTGGGCACATACACTCTACACCCTATAATCCTAGACCCGAAACATCCAGTCACTCAGCTCCTTATCCAGCATACTGACAATAAATTATGTCACCCTGGACCAGAGAGGGTCTTTTCAGTGCTATGTGGAAGACAGCAGTCCATTACTACCAACATAACTGCCAGGAATGTAGACAATGTCGTGCTAAGGGCATATATACTGGTCCATATACTGTGAAACTGGGCCGCAAAGTTAAAAAAGATAGGGCATCATATTGAAATATCTGACAACTAGAGCAGTATATCTGGATCTCCTTCCCAATTCAGATTCAGACTCCTTTTTGATGGCACAACAGCACTTCATTATAAGAAGAGGGAAGCTATTTGAACTCATTAGTGACGAGGGGGACCAATTTCAGAGGATTAGAAAGGGAGCTACACAAGATCTTCTCCAACCTGGCTCCAGACCTTCAGGCAGAGCTTACTAAGCAGCAAATCCATTTTCAGTTTAACCCACCTAGTGCACCACATTTTGGAGGGACTTGGGAGTGTGAAATACACACCCTAAAAAATGATCTGCAAGACACACTGGGCGCCCAATCAGAGTGAAGAGGTGCTTAGGATTGTTTTGATTGAGGGGCCTATCATTCCTGCTTATTGTGACTAGTGGTGCTATTATATTGTTATTCTTGGTTTACAGAATTTATCTTCCCCGCTTTGTTATTATGAACAGTAGTAATACCATTATTATTTTATTGTATTATAATTATTGCCAGTAATTTGTTAGTGGCCTTGTTATTGTGGAGATTCACAGCTTAAATTCTTATTCTATTCTATTTCCTGTAGACCACAACTACCCATGATGCACCTTCCTGTAACCTTTGTATCAGAGTTCCTGCCATACATAGAAAGAATGAGAATAGAATGAGAAAGAAATACCGGCTTCCCGTGTCATGTTCAACACCCCACAGACAGTCACATAGTGTTTCCTAAGCCAGCTACCTAACAAACCCCAACGTAAAGAATAAAAATGTAACTACATAATTAACAATTTACAAGATTCTAAAAACCAATGGAGTACAGAAAAAAGCACGTATGTTACTTTTAATCGCATGTACTTATGTGCATACATTTGCATGTAACATACCTTAGGTGACAGTGCAGCAAAAGTTGTTGACTCTTCTTTTTTTGTTCAACACATGCGCAAACATGCACACATCTAAATGATGTCATGTACTGTATGAACTGTATGTTAGGGATGTGCAGAAAGCCCAGTATTTGTATTTGTATCTGTATTTGTTGAGGCAGCAAAATCATTTGTATTTGTATTCGAATAAAAGTGGAAAGAGGCTTAAAAATCCTGTTTTTGTTTTTATGACACGTTTAATTTTAGAAAATTAAAGTGTTACAATAAGTGTTCATAAATAAACTACCTTATGAAGGAGGTCCCCACACTGGGTGTTGAACCGGAGTCTCCCAGATCATAGACGACTGCGCTGACAACTGAGCTAAAACTTTACTCATGGCCTCATTGCAGACAGACCTCTAACTAACAAATATTTCAAAAAATATTTGTATGAAACAAATGTTTGTAAAAAACCCATTATTTGTGGATTAATAATGGAATTGTATTCGGGCACACCACAACTGTATATACACCTATATTATTACTATTATTAATGTAACATCTATTATTTGATCAACTTCCTGCATTTGTACACACTCCAAAATACATGAATTGAACAGAAATGTTATTTTTCCAGTTTGGTGTGGAAGAACTTGACTGAGCCCTGACCTCAACCCCATCCAACACTTTTGGGATGAACTGAAACACTGACTGTGAGCCAGGCCTGACTGACCAAACTCATTGGCCGACCTCACAAAATCTGTCGTGGCCTGAATGGGAATACATTTCTGCAGCCAGGTTCCAACATCTGATGGAAAGCCTTCTCAGCAGAGTGATGACTATTATAGCAACATTATAACTGCCAGTTTTGACCTTGTAGTATGATCAGTCTTGCTTAACAAATGTTCACTTCCACACTGTTATCATGCATAACATCAATATACTTCACACACACACACACACACACACACGCATGATATCCCTGTACTGACCTTGGTCACCAGCATTTTGCACCATATGCACTCACAGTCATAAAGGGGGCGTTTTTCCCATCAGCCATCAGTGCCAGGAGGTTTGGTTATCACAGAGTCCGTTAAAATGAAGAAATGCTCATAAAGACACTAGTACAGAAGAAGCACTTGGATAAATGACTTCACACGTGTTCACAGATACCTTGATGTATGAAATACCACTCAGGGCATCATGCATTAGAAGGCCTCTATGCCTGATTTATGGGTGAAAGCTCTGGGTCATATTAAATTACTGCTGTGTGAGCTGAGTCCAGGTTCAGTTCTCTGAGGACACATGCGCGTGTGCACACATGCTCATCTGACCTGAACATACTACAGTAGCCCTTTCATGTTATTAGTAGGACTATATTATTGAGATGGATGATATTCTGGGTTACATGTGTAAAGTTTTACATTAATAAAGGTTTTATAATAAATTAACTTTTATAGGAAATACTGATAAATATGCTCTGTGTTATGCCCTCTTTTGCACGGTCCATGTTTCAGCTGGCTCAACATTAAAAGATGCTTGATATGGAACAGCTTTTAATTAATTTAACACTAATATCAGCTGTCTTCTGCCCTCACTATGTGTGTATACTGGTGCAACTATGAACTAGCTGGCAGCTTCAGTTTTAAGTTAAAATTATGTAGACAAGACCGATATTTCACTTGCTGCTGATGCCATTAATGAAGTGAAATGAAATGGTAATTCAGTCTGATTATCAGACTGCAATAACAATAAATATGGATTTACAAAACTGTCAGGAGTTACTTTGCCCCTCATGACAGGAAGAGACGAAGTAGGTGACCAGTGAAAGAGTAACATGAAATCTCCACAAGAAGTACAACACAGTAATTAATCTAGTAAACATACACAAGGTCAAGAGTAAAAATAAAAAGAGTTAAGATGTATAGTCACCTATCTAGAATATTCTATTAGCAACACATTAGCCTCACAGGTATGGGTTGCTTGGTTAGGAGTAAAGCAATCCCAGAAAAACTGAATTAACGAGTCACACATCAATGACAAATCGATGACATCACTTATGTGTCACCTGAAGGAGATGTCTGTCATATGATGTCAGATGTCTCAGTCATCAAGGTCATGGTAATCTAAAGAGGGTTGAATCAAGGGCATCTGGACTTGGTTGTAGATACTTGCAGACATTTTCCCTCTCATCCAAAGGGTCGTCTGTGGGGTAGTTATCAAGGTCATCTGGGTCTAATGTGTAGTGTTAGATATTTGTTACTGTTAACCGGCACATATTGAATCATTGATAATGATTTCAAGACTGCCAAAAACTCTAACTGGTCAATGTGGTCTACTCAGTTGCTTTGTCACCATCAGAAATATAATCAGCCTAGTAGGGGTGTGCCTGAATACAAATACATTATTTGGCAAAGCACAAATAGTAGTTTTTTTTGTTTTGTTTTTTTTTTATGAATATTTGTTTCATACAAATATTTCAAAAATTATTTGTTTTCAGGAAGAAAAATAAACCATGTCAAATACCAGAGTGCAGGTCGGTTACATCACTATCTCAGTGTCTCTCCTCTGCTCCGCTGTGACGTCTATCAGTAGGTCTCAGTGAGGGGAGTCACATCCGCCTGCTACATGATGCATATTTCCTAATTTGGACATCACTCCCAGAGTTGGGAGTGTTCCCCAGAGATAAAGCTGAGCTACTGACACACGCTTCATGAACACTTATTGTAACACTTTAATTTTCTAAAATTAAAAGCGTAATAAAAACAAAAACAAAAACAGGATTTTTAAGCCTCTGTCCACTTTTATTCAAATATAAATTATTTTGCTGCCTCAACAAATACAGATACAAATACAAATACTGGGCTCTCTGCACATCCCTACAGCCTAGTACTCTTTACTGTATTTTCGTTCATTTATAACCTATTTTCATCCCCCCGCTGAAGTGGAAGACTGGTTAAATTCTCTGTGCTGCACTGTTAACTGCAGTGTAGAGGCTACTAGGTTTTGACAGTGTTTGTGATGATGGTTTTATGCATTCTCATTAATCTTACTAACTCCTAATAATTATTCTGGTAATGATTAATTTATGTTGAAATGCCACATGTAGCACCTTTACAAATCCATCTTTACCCTTTCTCCTCCCTTTCATCTGCATCTCCCTTAATGTCCCCATGAGGCTTAATAAACTGTTATCTTCTCTTAATAGGTGCAATCACATAACAGCACACACTTTGATCATTCGTTTGATGGAAACAGCATATGTTACATTATACTGCCACTGTGTTGCCAGCTGTTTGAAAATGCAGCTATCTCATTAAGCGTTTGCATAGGCATTCATAATCTACAGGGGTTTTTTTTTTTTCTTCAAATGTCCTCGCACCACTTGTGATAATTATCTAAATGTCTTCACACTGTCACTGCTTCTACTTCTTACTGGTATATGAGAAATACTTTATACTTACACACATTATGTACTTGTCATTTCCATTGGTTATAGTTCTTTACCACAGATTTTTTTTTACTTTTTAAACCCCACTGAACTGCCGGGGGATAAGTCATTAAAGCTCATGTGGTGCAGCCAGATCCATAGCACTGTATTTTAAATCCAAGTGAAGATTCTAATGTTTCCAAAGATACCTAACATGTGAGGCTGGATTTTGGGGGGAAATGTGTATGACATGATGCACAATACATCTTAAAACACTTACATTGTTTGAATGATTCAGCCATAAAAAAATGGATTTTTGGGTTTGAATATTTAATTTAACATCATGGAACAAAGATTCTTGGAGGATGGCGCTGGGGCTCGTAATGGCGACAGGCAGTTGTGAGGTGTGCTGTGCGTGCTTTGGTTTTTAACTTGTTTGACTCGTCTTATCGTTACTACTAATTCATTTTTTTTTACTTATCTGCGTGAGACAGAAGCAACAATGAGTCACCTTAGTTTGACGGGGCTTCCTCCTCATTTTAATGTTTTTATGCCACTTTTTGAGTAGACTTTGTGAGCACCAGGAGCCTCTCCAGTATAGCTGTGAGTTACTCCTGCTTCTCCACAACTCCGGTGTGGGAACTGTAGATCCCTCCACAGCCCTTCCCCTGGAGATTACCCGGCTGGATCCTGCTGTGGGGGACCGGAGCAGGTATCCAAGCTGATGGGTGTGAGGAAAAGGGGGGAGACATGGCGGTGTGCGCCAGAGGCTCAAGAGACAAGGCCACTGTTGGAAACCCCTTCCCACAGTGATCCTTGCCAATATCCAGTCGCTCTGCAACAAAGTTGACAAGCTTCAGGCAAATGTCAAGTTCCTGACGGAGTATAACAGCGCTTGTCTTCTTGCTTTGACGGAAATATGCTCAAAGAACAAGACTCACAGTCTGGTTTGGAAATCAAGGGCTTTGGACTACCATTTCACCTTGACAGAGACTCCTAAGTGATCGGTAAATCAGTTGGTGGAAGCTTGTGTCTCTATGTTAACAAAAACTGGTGTAACACTGTGGTTGTTAAAGAGACACTGTGCACCTCTGACACTGAACTCTTGTCCATATCCCTATATCCCTTTTATTTATCCAGGGAATTTCCACAGTTACTCATCACGCTTGTTTATATTCACCCGAAGGCTAATGTTGACACGGCTATGGTTAAAACAGCACAACGGCTTCCAGGGATAGTGCCAGATGCACCAAACTTTTTTTGCCGATTACAACTCACAAACAGCCTGGACCTCTGTTATGGATCTGTGAAGGGAGCTTACAAATCCCATCGTAGAGCATGTCAGATCATAACATTGTTTATTTAGTTCTGTTCTACTAACCAGTCCTGAAGAGAAACAAGTTTTGGTCTGGTCTGAGGAGTCTGTACAATGCCTACAGGACTGTTACAGCTGTACCTACTGGGACTTGTTTAAGATTGTTAGTGTTGATTTGGATGAACTGACAGAGTCCGCATATATAACTTTTTTGGAGGACTTGGTCATTCCCCAGAAAACAATTTCCATTTATCAAAATAATAAACCATGGTGTCTCCATATCTGTCAAAAACACAATTATCCACAGGAATATTAGTTTGAACCAGGGTGATGTGACTCAGTACAGGGAACTTCACAAACAAGACAAAAAGGAACTTAAGATTTTAATTATAAATAAAGATTAAGAAGAGAAATTGCTCAGCACTGGAAATTCACGCCCTGCTTGGGATGGAGTGAAATCCATGATGGGGATGCAGTCCAAGAAGTGTCTAATGTCCCTTAACAGCAAGCCTGATCGTGACCTTTCAAATGAACTGAACATTTTTTTATAATTGTTTTAATGTCCATGATTTTAGCGAAGAGCTGTAAGTTTTTAAAAGCTGTTTCCGAGCAGAACAGTGAGCGCTTTGAAAGGGGTAGGGTCCTTAAACTTTTACAGGGGATTAAGCAAAGGAAAACTCCCGGCCCTGATGGTACTGGAGGTTGTATCCTTAAATATTGTGGCAAATAGTTGGCAGATATATTCTGTTTTATTTTTAAGTTGTTTCTCCAACTCCATAGGCTTCCTTGTGTTTGGAAGTATTCCATTATTGTACTTGGGCCAAATAACAATTCCAAAAACAACTCCAAAGTCACTAAATGACTACAGGCCCGAGGCGCTTACATCTCTGGTTATGAAATCACTTGAGAAGATTGTGAAGGATGAGCTTCTGAACACAGTGCAGGCAAATTTGGATCTGCTTCAACTTGCCTATAGGTCTGGCAGTGGTGTTGATGATGCGACAAGTACCCTACTTAACACGATTCTGTCACACCTTGAGGGTGCAAAGACTTTTGTACATCTAGTTTTTTTATTGATTTCTCCTCAGCTTTTAATTGTATCCAACCATATATTTTAGCCGAAAGGTTAAGGAGCATCCACAGCACTGATGCTGGCCTGATATGTTGGCTGATTGACTTTTTAATTAGAGAGTTTGCAACGTGTGATGGTTAACAGTGTTTTATGTGATATTATCCTCAAATTCTCTGATGATTTGGTGATCATGTCTGTCCTCAGCAGTGACGACCCGGATCATGGCCCTGTGGTGGCAGCATTCACAGAACTGGTGCAGGATGTCCTTCTGAAATATCAATGTGTCCAAAACTAAACAATAGATTTCAAGAAGAATCCTACAGTCATCTCCCCCTGTGTTAAATAACGATCAGACTGTTGAGTTTGTGCAGCAGTACATATATCTTGGCAAGTATCTTTGATAATAAGCTGATCTTCGAGCTTCAGGTGGAAGCTGTATGCAAAAAAGCAACCCAGTGGATGTATTTTTATTGTAAACTTCATAGTTTCAATGTTGACAATGATTTTATGAAAATGTTTCATTCTTGTTTCATTAACTGTCTTGACTTTCTCCTTCATCAGCTGTTATGGGTCACTTGACTCTTTTGTATCAGGTTAGGACCTTGAAGAAGACTCAGTCAGTCCTGCCACAGTCGGCCTACATGCAGGACTAATAGGCTTAAGGCCATTAGCCTTTTAAACAACGCATTATCATATTGTATGTTATGTTGTATTTATTGCCTTTAATACTTAACATGTTTTGTTGTATTTATTGTTTGGTCTGATGGTTGTGTGGTACTGCTGGCTGTACAACAAATTGCCCCTCGAGGAATAATAAAGATTCCTTGATCCTTGATCCTTGATCCTTGAAGATTTTGAACAAGCTGACTATGTACTGTATATGATACTGTCAGACAGACTGGAAACTCTTACTTAATGATTTTCTTTATTCATTTTTTCTATTAAATACAAAACTTTTTACATTTTTTACCTAATTTTATCCACCAAAGTGGATACAAACAAATATACTACATGTTTTTACCTTCATAACACACTTCCTGCCACTGAAATCTACACAACCCTTCATTGTTGCTGCTCTTTGCTTTCAACTTCCTAAAAACTCACACACACATATGCACACATAAAATAAGTGTATGCTATTGTGCACTCGTGCCCTGCGGTTTGTGATTCCAACCACAATCCAGCATTTCGTACACATGTTGTTTGTACATCAACTATTCATGTTCTGGGATCTCAGCAGTTACAGCTACTACAGTAGTTCTGTGTAGTGCATTGATATGCACACACACACACACATACACACACACACACACACATTCTGCCCTTATCTAATTCTAGTTAACTTCAGTGGTTTATAGTTTCAGGAGGGAGCATTGATTGTTCTGAGGCAACAACCTGAGAGTCTCGGCAATGTGTGTGTGTGACCAAATTCATGTTCTCCTACTATATGTGTGTGTGCTTTTCCCTTGTGTTCATGTGAGTGTATGTATTTAATCGTATGTGTGTGTGCGTGTCTACATGAGTGTCTCTCTGTCGTCTCTCTGTATGTGATTCTCCTCTCGCTGTGTTTGTGTGTGAACACCCTTGACTGCCACACACACACACACACACACACACACTCCCCTGCTGCGTGCCTGGAATACAAGGCAGGGCATGATGGGATGAGAAGAAGAGAGATCGCTCCCGTATCCAGGGGCAACGCAGGTAACAGGAGGATAAGCGACTGTGACTCAGAGGACGCCTTTGCTGCGTTCCATAAGCCTCGGGACACGCTGGAAGACTTTCACAGCCCTGACAGATTCTTGAAAACACATTGCATCACACACGTAATGAAGAGGTTTATTTGTCAGTCAGATTTGCATATAATCACAGCGGAAAATGGTTACCTACGCACAGTCTGCAGATTTTCATGCCATACCACACACAACAGCAGTTGATTTCACTGATTAGTTTGTCCTGTCAGGTTGATGGTGCATTAATCAGTGAAATCACCTGGTGTCTTGATTGGTTGGAGGTTTAAACCTGCAGATTTTTTGGCACTTCATAGCACATGATTGCTCCATCATAAACAATCTGGTAATGACACTTTATCACAAATTACACTAATACTCACTGAGGAATTTTTCACAGGTTTCTGAGGAGACTTCAAGACAAGCAGATTGGGAGGGTATTAAGAATAGCGTTTATGGTACTAAAAAGAACACGAGGTACGGTGACAATTATTGAAATAATGTCAGAAAAATATTTTGTCTCTTCAGCTTTGACAATTTCCTGTTATCTGCAGCAGCTGTCTTTTGGAATGTCAGAAGACAGCTGCAACTTGGCCTTTTTCCACTTGTGTTCAGCTCTCCTGCGTTTTCGTCTGAAAGCACCAGTGGTGTCATTCAACCGTGGTTCAGATTTAGGTTTGGAACACATGATTTTATGTGGAGCGACATTATCCAGGACTACTTTATACTTCCACTCCACTACATTTCAGAGGGAAATATTGTACTTTCTACTCCACTACATTTATTTGACAGCTTTAGTTATCTTTCAGATGAAGATTTGACACAATGGATAATATAACAAGCTTTTAAAATACAACACATTGTTAAAGATGAAACCAGTGGTTTCCAACCTTTTTTGGCTTTTGACGTCTTACAAAAAGCAGCGTGTAGTCGGGGTCACATTTCAGATGTCTATGAGTTGTCAGCAGCTCCACCAAATAGTGATTTTTCCCTCTAAACTTCTCACATGCTTTCATTTCAATAAATGTTCAAATGATCCAATATTTCAGCAAAAATCAAAGATTAGAGAAAAAGTCCAAAAACTGAAAACAGATTTGTGTATCAGAACTTTGTTTTTTCTTCTTTCCTCTCCCATTAATCATCTCACGACCCCTCAGATTTATCTGCTGACCCTTTGGAGGGGCCCGACCCCTAGGTTGGAAACCACTGGACTAAACTAGCTAACTGTATATAAAGTAGTTGAAACTAGCTCCACCTCCAGCAGCTACAACAGTAACATGCTGCTCTAACACTGATGCTTCACTATTAATAATCTAATGATGTCATATATAATAATATATCAGTCAGAGGGACCAAACCACTACTTTTACTGCAATACTTTAACTACATCAAGCTCATAATACTTAAGTAGGATTTTTCATGCAGGACTTTTACTTGTAATGGACTACATTGATGTATTGGTAAATTCACTTAAGTAAAGGATCTGAGTACTTCTTCCACCACTGGTTTACCTCCTTAGTATTAGAACAAAGGGGGGACCCTGAGTGAACATTTTTAAAAGCAGTAGAGAACTGTACAGCAGTGAAAGGGTTAAACACCTGACAACACCGAGCTAGCGATATGACAAGGGAGAGAGATCTCAAAACAGGCATGTGATCAGAGAAAACTGCAATACCTTCAATATTAAAAAACAGGAAGACCACATGATAAAACAAGATCTAGTGGGTCTGAACTGGAAAATCTGCAGAAAATAATTCTCAGAATATTCCAGTGTGCCCCCAGAGTAAAGAAACAGAAATGTTCTCTCCCTTTTTTTCTACATTTCCATTTCTTCTTTGATGCAGAGGACAGCTGGTGCAGTCTCAGATGAAAAATATATTTGAATTGTTCTTTTCTGCCTTTCATCCTCATCTCTCAGATTCGAATTTTACCTTCTTGTTGAAGCTCATTAGTTCAATTTTTATGGGAGCAGAAAAAGTGATTAGTGACCCTAAGTGAACCTGATCAGACCTTTTTCTTTCTGTCCAAAAATGTGCTGAGAATTTATTGAGGACAGAACACATCACTGGATCACATTACAACTCAATTTAAACTCCTCAGCACCTCCTGGCCGTTACATTTAGGCCCCAATTACTGCGTCTCATATCTGGATTGTTTCTAAACTTAGTGTAACCAGAATTTAATAACTGATATTCAGATGTCTGTACCTAGAGGTGCATCCAATATACTGAAATTTAATTAAAGTACAGAAACAAAAACTTTTACTCCTCATCTTATGTTCAATTGTGTTTCACAAAAACATTCTGATATCAGTTGATTTAATGCAGCATCTCACGTTTTCTTCACTGCCTGCACATCTAAAAGGTCATGAAATGCATCTTAAAGCATTAGTTGGGCTTTTTTTCCTTCTTTTAGTTGCTTGTGTTGCTCATCCATCACTGCAAAGTGGTTGCCCATCATATTAAATCTCAAGATATGGATGTTTTCTCAGGCTTTGTATAAAAATTATATTAAAAAATAGTGATTTGTATATAAATGTTGTGTTTGATGGGGAGGAAGAGTGTATTTTCAATGGTCTAAAGTGTTCATATTGTTCATATCAAAAATGCTTGAGGAAATTGTAAGTGTAATGCTTTATATTCTCAGCTATAAACAGTTTAAGGTTTGCTTTGGATGGGGTTTGATAGGGTTGCTTGTGCAACAATATAAAGCTTTATCATATTTACCTGTTTACACTGTCTGCTGTCCAGCCCTCACCTCCATTTCATGCTCTTGAAATGACCCGGTGTCCCCCCAGGGATAAATAAACTAAGCTATACATTGCCCAGTGTGATTTCTTCATGGTATTTTATTCAAAAAGTTGCCCATGCCCTCCAGAACAACAGTTTTTTTTTGTTTTTTTTTTCTGATCTGACACCCCTATCAGCAATTATCAGCAGAATGAAATGGTTACAAATCACTGCTGAAAAATAAATACATTTTAGGATGTGACTATGACTCGGATAAGTTTAGGAAAAGTACACAGTTTATGTCAATATAATTACTTTGTTAAGGTTAGGGAAGCATCATGGTTTGGGTTACAATAACTACTTCCTTAAGGTTAGGAGTCCTTCATCATCAATACTAACCATGTGGTTAGTATTAGGTTAGGGGACAATCATGGAATTGATTTAAAAAAAAATAATGTTGACTCCAGCTATGCAGACTTTGTTGCTCTATGATAACGTACTATAGCCACTAGAAGGTCACTTGAATGTAAATATGTCATTTTGGGGCACTTGTATGAATGACTAATCCTGTCATTTTTCCTGAGAGGAGAGTCTCGAGGAAACAGGTGCATTTCTCCCGTACAGTTGAGTGTTCTGCCAAAAAAAAAACAGGTGAAAAAAAGCAAAGGTGTCCCCTCATGTCTTGTTTTGAGGTGTGAATTTCATTTACAATTAATGGACTGAGGAAACTGCTAGAACACATGCTGCCTTCTTCAGAGCATATATTATGACAGCAGTGAGCTCTCTTTTTGGATACATTATGCAATCAACAGGAAACTCAGGGGCGGCCCGCGGCATATAGACCACATAAGGAGTCACCTAGGGCGCCAAATGAGGCGGGGGGCAACAAATGAGTGGGACGTTTTTTATTGACAGGTGTGCTTGTATACAACTTTTGGAAACATGCACTTGTTCATCCTTCTTAGTGTTTTTTCCTCTTTTTTCCCCATTGACTTTTATGGATTTTGATCTTGTTTTGGTTTTCAAAGCCTTACTGGCAGGTGAGTTTTCACCTGACAGCCACCATCCACCATCATGTGCTACCTCAGGCCAGGTCACCACACAATCATTGAATGGCGCCTTGACCCCCACTTGCCTTTTTGTCTGAAGGACCGGGAGGACTTTGTCTGGGCTGGAGGTACCATTGTTGCACTTCATTTTAATGTGAATTCATATTTGAAGTTCTTGTACTATTGTTACATTTTGGGGGGGGGCTTCAATCTAAAATCTTGCCTAGGGCACCAACATAGTCAGGGCCAGCCCTGAGGAAACTCATTGCACTTGTGCACCTGCAGTACCATCCACATGACAGGAAAGAAAAAAACAAAACAAAACAACAAGAAAAACAAAATGACTTAAATCTTGCAGTAGTGTATATTCAACCCTGTCTCCTGGAAATTACCTTTATATACTACTAACTTGCAGCAGCATATATGTTTTAGAGGAAAATTCCAGTGACTTGAAGCAGAAGACCCAAGACACTTCAACCGACTGAAACTTGACTCAATCTTGAAGAAAATGAGCAACCAACTGATAGTGAAGCAAAGTAGTGGTAGCAAGCGTAGGCGCCAATGCCATGGGGAATATTGAGCACCCATAGGGAAATTGGGTGACCATATGTGGAGATAGGGCATAGCAGAGAATAAGCAAAGCAGATTTTTATCTTTAACTTTGTGTTCTTTCCTATATTAAACCTTTCTGGTATCCTGGTTTTGACCACTCAAGTCTTTCTTACAGTACATTGATGTAAAAAATGTTTGTGGACCACTGCCATCTGACGTTAATACGTACACAATAACTCTCAAACTGAGGCTGTTGCAGCCAGTATTACGCATCCAATCCATCATATCTGGTCCACTAACTACTACACCTTTTATATAACACAAGGCAGAGTTCCCCTTTGGCACCAAAACATCCGGGGCCACAAGTGAATATCCTGTTGCCACAGTTGGTTGAAGTCTGTACTTGTATTGTTGCAAGATTTCTGAGAATCTATAAATTTGGCAGCTAGGTGCAGTAGTTTAAAAAAACGAGTTGAGACTGAAGGAAGCCATTTGGGAAAGTTTATTTTTATTTAACCTGATAGTAATTCCTGAAATAATTCCCCTTTAATCTTAGTAAACTGGAAGTAGGAGACCATTGTCTCAAAAATACATTAAAATCTGTTGTTCTGCCATGATCTTGATGAAAGAGGCATTTAACCACATTTGAATAGAGAGCAATGCTGCTGCAATCACTAGGGGTGTGTCCAAATACAAATACATTATTCAGCAAAGCACAAATAGTGGGTTTTATACGAATATTTGTTTCATACAAATGTTTTAAAAATTATTTGTTTTTTTTTTACCAGTTTGCAGGTCGGTTACATCATTATCCACTGTTACATCTATCAGGGGTAAGTGCTAAGGAACTCTCCTTTCCACAAAGTTAGGTTGTAAAAAATAGGCAATAAATGAAAAGTGCAAAGCAAGAATCACATTTGAAGTTCTTCTACATGTTACATGGTGTGTTGTCTCTGTGTTATGGGTGTATAAATAGGTAGAGGTCTGTCTGCAATGAGTCGATGAGTAAAGTTTTATCTCAGTAGTCAGCACAGTCGTCTATGATCTGGGAGACTTTATTCATGAACACTTATTGTAACACTTTAATTTTCTAAAATGAAAAGCATTATAAAAACAGGATTTTTAAGCCTCTTTCCACTTTTATTTAAATACAAATACAAATAATTTTGCAGCCTCAACAAATACAGATACAAATACAAATACTGGGCTCTCTGCACATCCCTAGAAATCACAATAATTTAAAACTTGGAAAGTAAAGCATTCAGTGTTTTAGATGCAGACAAAAAAACTTTAGAGATGTACAAGGTAAAGTAAAGTCAAACTTTCTGCTGGATGGAAATAAAGTTATTGGAGATCCAATTACTTGCAAGCCAAGTGTGATGGCCATAAAAACTGTAACGATCCTGCCTTTCACTTCAATTGCAGCTCAGGATGTAGCAGATTTGCTGGATCCCTGGTGCCCGATTTCTCCTTTAACAGTTTTAATTCTGCTTAACTCTCCCTTTGGTTTCCACATTAAATATATTCAAAATGATATTACAGTATCAGTAATAAATTAAAACTTGAGAAGCCAGGTTTTATGATTGAGTCATTAGTTTAATTAAAAACTGTAACTCTTGAGTAACTCCGCTTCCACCGGATTTAATTTCTTGTCATGACCTTATTGTGAAATGTCCACAGATCCACAGGTGCTCATAAACCAGAATATTACATTTTTAAGAGTAGAATTAAAATATTCAGTTGTGGCTCAACTTACATATCAACTTCTCTGTGTCACAAGAGGACAGGGACATTTTCACCTTCCAAGAGGTGTTCACTTTCATCATCCAGATGCCTACATTTGTTAATTTTTAAGTTATACAAAGATTTCTTGAAGCTAGAGCTTATTTATTGAGTTGGTGTAAATCTAAATAGGCAGAGGCAAAGAATACATGTAGTCATAACTTTGCGCTGAACTATTTTCTGCACACTGAGCCTGTCTAAGTGGTCAACTGTAGTCACATGGTGTGCTCTTCTCACTGCCTTGAAACTAACATACCCTTTGTCATCGTGGCGGTGTACTTAACATTGCTCTGCTCACTCTCTTTCTGCCACACAGTTCATCTTCCTGCCACCACTGCTGCTACAAACCTGTCTTCTAGAAATTACAAAAAAGATGATTTGGAAATTACTTTTTGATGGGGAACATAATTGCTGCCTAGATTATATTCACTGACAGCATTTTTTTTCCCAGCGGTGAAAGTGCTACATTTTTGTGCCACACACAAATCATTTGGGACTTGATTGGAGTGGTTATGTGGCCACAGCGCTGGGCTTTGACATTGAAGATTGGGTTTCATATCTTGAGTATCATTTGTGGTTAGATGATGTTCATTTTGTAAATTATGGTCCCATTTAGATGAAAACAGATGATAAAGCAGGGTATGCTGTAGGGCTGCTGTAGGGCTGCTGTAGGGCGTGGCTAAGTTGTGATTGACAAGTCGCTACCACGGTGACAACGTTGGTTAGGAAACGTAAACATGGTGTAACCCCAGATTCACACAGCTTTAGCCGTCGCTATTTCAGTGCATTTTCAGTTCATGAACGTTAATTGTAACATTTTGGTCACTTAAAAAAGTCTTGTTCGAGGTTTGGTTGTGGTAAAAGACCCTCTAAGGAGTCAGATATTCAGTTTTTGTGGAAAGTATATTTTGTTTTAATGATTTAAGCCTGTTTTTTGCTAGCAAAAATTAGCATTAGCATTATCACAGTTAACCATAGACTGTAAATGCACCGTGCTAACCAAGCTAGCAGCTAGCGCTAGGGTCAGCTCCAACCTCTCGTCCAAATATGGTCACTTCTGGCTCCAAAAATCCAAGATGACGATGGTCAAAATGCAAACACGAGGCTTCAAAACAGGAGTCCTCAAACCAATGGGTGATGTCACGGTGGCTACATCCATTATTTTTTTCTATGGGTGCATCCCAAGTCTCTTAAATTGCATCCACATTTCCCTCACTTGCGTCTTTTCCTTGCGTCTTAGTCCCTCCCACCGTGGATGCATAGAGAGACGCAAGGAAACCAAGCAAGGAGAGAGGAAACGAGGAAATTTGTTTTTAGAGACATGAGACATCTGTCTCTGATGACACAGCTGGATCAGCTGTCAGTTGGCTTTAACTGCTGTAGAAACTCTTATGGATTTTTGTGTCTGCACACATGTGCACTGTGCTGACACAAATAAAGGTGCACAGTCATCACTGCCAGAGCAGCCTTTTCCTCTCTGCAGCCTGTTACCTGTTTAACAAACACCTGCATTTATACTATTTATCGATTATTTGCATCTGTATTTTTTGATAATCCTGATAGTGAATTCATTATTTAATAACCCAGAATATGATCAGAGTGTCTTCTGAACACTGGAAAATATGTATTTTGGCTAAATGTTTCAGGGCAAATGGAAATGATGCAACTCATATCAGCCTCACATGTGACTGAATGGAAATGATGATAAATGACATAAAATATAAATGTGTTTAACTGTTATTACAGATAAAATTAAAGTCAGGAAGAGTCTGTCTGTCAGCAAGAAACAGTTTATTGGGGGAAATAACAGATAATGAAAAGAAAAATCTTTCTAATTAATGAAGAAAGTTGTTTATGGTTCTTCTGTTGATCAGACCGACAATTAACAGATTTTTAACTAGATGATGAATCAGAAAACAAATAAAACTTAAAACTTGGGAGTGATACACTTAAATTTAATCTGTAATCTGTCTCCAGTTTGGTATGAAACTGCAGTGATGTATCAGATCGGTCTGATCAGCTGCAGCGTCCAATCAATAACTGATATCCAATAAGGGGGGCGCGTCGGCTGCTCTTGTGTTTCCTCGCTCCTTGATCCTCGGAGCAGAAATAAGAGACTTGGGATGCCTGTCAAAATGGTGCACCAGGAACAACTTCCGGTTCAGACGAGGGGCGAGTAGCGAGGAGCGAGGAAAGATCAAACAAGAGACTTGAGATGTACCCTATTTCTGTCATGTTAATTGTAACATAATCTGAACTTATTAACCGTATCAATGAATCAATAAATACAAACACTTTTGATTTCTTCCTGTGGAGCCGACATGCAAACTATTTTGGTTCAGTAAATTTCAGCCTGGTGAAGGCAGTTTGTCCGGCCGCCGTCCTCTCGGCTCCACAGGAGCTGCAGCTGACAGACGGCCGCTTCTGTGGACAGAGACGCTGAACGCAGGTGAGAAGTGAGGAGGCTGCAGAGAGGCGAAGAGTGTGAATGGACTGTTATGCTCACATGAGACAATTTTTTTTTTCTGCTTGTGGTAAAGTGTTTGGGTGTGAGAGGAACAGAAGTGACTCTTTGGCCATATTTTTCTTTAGGTCGTTGCGTTCTGAGCTTCTGAAGGAGCACGAAGGGGAAGGGAGGAGTATATTTGTTTGAGTGTCTAGTTCAAATATCACCAATCTTTCTCCAGAATGACTGACTCTACCTTTAACTAAACAGTGCCTAAACATTTAGTCGTTAAAAGCAGATATTATATTGCTAGAACAGATATCATCAAACAAATTAAATATGTTTCAGTGAATATTTACTGCAGTAGATTAATTGATTAGCACATCTGTCAACTTGAACTTGACAGATGTGCTAATTAACAATATTTATGTTGCATTGACATATTCCTTACATTTTCAACTAATTGTATTTACTGTTGCAAGTTAGTAAGATATGAATGCAATTAGTATGAGATACGGTTGGCTGCTGCTCATATAACATTTCAAAAGCCCCATCATGGTCTACCTTCACCTACGGGGGACGTTATTATCTTCACTCCCCACTCCCTGCTGTGCTATAAGCTTGGTGTTTCCTTTTGGGGCTTGACAAGGTCAGAGTCTGCATATCAGTGTTGCATATCTACATTCACATAATCATTTCATTTCTGACTGAAATAAAGATTATTTCTCCCTCAGGCAGCTTTGTACAGAGGGTCATAAATGAAGTTATTTTGGGGTTTTTTCCCGCAATGAATAATCAGCTTTCCCTGTTTCACAAAGTAACTTTTACATCATGAGGAAATGTATTCTGTGTTTAGAAGAAAACAGTAAACAAGTGGGTAATTTTCAGAACACAATTATTCTGCAGTCTCAAGAAAACAATCATATGCAGTATTGTCAAGATCCCAAAAGGACTTTCTCATGAATCAAAACAAAACAAACTAATCCAAGAGTCATACTGAACTACTCAACTCGTACTGTACACCGGCTGTGACAGTGACTATATCATCTTAGTAAACCATTGTCAAATAGGATTGTCAGTTTTGTCACATACTCTCTGACAAAAGACTCCCGCCACTGTGTGTGTACCTGCCAACGACAACGCATGCCACTAAAAAAACAGATGACACGTACTGTGCCGTGCTTTTCTCTCCGCAAGCATGAATGCTATTTGAGGTTGTATTCCTGGCAAATATATATTTATATGTTCTTTGTATATGTTCTGGTTTAGGATAAAACACAAAGAAAACACGCTGTTCTTTGCTTCTGACACTGCGAGACAAAGTGGAATGGAAATCAGGCCAAGGCAGAGACGGAGAGAGACTCATTGAGATAGATTGAAGGTAGAAAAAGGGAATAACAGAAATATAAAAAGACCAAGATAGACCTGGAGAGTTAGAGGGTAGTGAGAGATATTTTTGATTGTGAGAAATGACTGATAGACAGATAGGCTGAGGCTAAGTGACAGGGAAGACGTGGAGAGAAAGAAAAAGAGGACAACGAATAGAAAAAGGAAAAGACTAATAGATTGAGACGTGTTTCTTCAAACCTCTCATCATCTTTCAAAGCCCACTCTCGCTATTACTTGTCCTTATCTTTGCTCTTTTGCTTATCATCTTCCTTTTGCTTTTGTCTATTTGTCTTTACTGTTAATGAGATGTCAAGTTTGACTTTGCAAATAACCACTGTTTGTGTGACAAATGAGGCGAGAACTTCAAAGGCTTTTTCACAACCTGGTTATCATATTTTTTTTTACTTTTCATTCCTATTGGTTTTCATAACATTTACTCACCAAGTTAATTACTGACATCTCGGGATGCTGCAACACAGTCAACACCCTGTTTCTCCTTATTAACCAGTGGTTCCCAATCTGGAAGGAAAAGATAAAATTTAAGGGTCAGGACATAACTAAAGAGATAAATGGAGCTAGGAATAAACATTGCAATCAGGCTTCTAAAAATTATTCAAATAAACTGGAAAAAATGACAATGCAAACATATTCAACCATGTGACATTAGGTCATAAGTAGAATGCTGCTTTGTTTTAGGGGTCAAGAACCAAAAACAATGGGAACCACTGATCTAAAACACTTATTTGAAGGTGTAACTCAATGTAAGCACATCCACAAATCTGTGATACTGATCTGAAGGACACTTATAGACATACACATACGTTGGGTTAAAAGAAAACAAAAGCAAACAGTGAGTAATCAGTAATCATGTAATATTTTATATTAAGTGAAACCAGCATCCAGGGACTTTGGCAGAAAGATCATTTCTTTCATTGTGTCTGATTCCTGGTTGCAATACATCAGTTAACTTACCATGAGACTGGTGGAGACTTAAAATTAACACGTAATGAATCAAGGATGTAAAATTCGACTCAAAAAACAGGTTTGAATGGAAACGGCGAGCGAGATTAGAAATGTACTGAACTTATCGCTGCCCTTTTTATCAAAAAGGGCAGGGAGGGCTGCACTGTAGGTCTGGCAAAGGAGATGAGTCGAGCAAAGAAAACTGGATGAGATGAAAGAAGGAATGAGAAGGTGAAAAGGTGTAAATCTGAAGAGAGAGATGCTCTCTTTCAGCCTCTTTGGGGTTTTCATCTTTTTTTTTCTTTTTTTTCTATTAGTCTCTATGGTAACTCTCACAACCGAAACATGATCTGAACATTAAACAGCACCATGGACAGCGTCAAACATCCACCTACAACTCAGCCATCTCTGGAAGCGACATTCATGACTTCAAATAGTGCAATCTGAATATCCAAACTATATCCCCGACTTCAGAACAGCATGATACTTATAGTTCAGATCATTTAAATCTGTATCAAGTCATATTTTTTCATATAAAAAGGGAATCATATGACATAGTGTTATTGCACTCAACCTGCCGCCTAGAAAAGGCAAAGAAGGAAAAATAGAAAAATTGCAGTTTTAGAACCAGATGTATTTTTATATACTATGTTATGTTTGTGGAAACCAAGCAGAAAGGAAAGAGAGAATATCGTACTTGAGCTCCCCTCAGCTTTACAAAGCATTTTAGCATCTTTCAGCTAATTTTTTTGGTTTTATGGCCTACAACTTTACTGTTTTAGTTCATCAGCGTTGTTTTGATACAGCAAAAAATCTCAGATAAACTCTCCTGGCCAGCACCAAACAGCAGACAGACTGTAACTATGTATTTCTGATGATCCGAATAGAGTGAGACACACAAAGAAGCATAAGTTGAATACGGCTTTATTTCCGGCCAGGGTTCTGTCACATGCAAATACAATGAACAACAATCCCAGCTCAAGCCAACTTGAGCTAGGATCTTTTATACTTTGCCACTTCTTCAACATATGTTTTCTATTATCAGTTGACTTCTCCTTTGTATGATGATTTATGATATGGACCTGTCAATATGTCAGACATCTTGGCGTCGTTCCTATCAAGCTACTGAATTTACACCTAAGGGCCCCGCGCTAGATGTTGTTCCAGTTTGTCTTATTGACACATGAACATGGTGCCTCAACTAAAGGTTTCTTACATTCCTTAAGATGCATGCAACACAAAGAAAATACCTAATATCACAGATAAAGTTAACATGTAGCTGGTGAACATGTTTAGCAGCAAAAGAGCCTAATATTTTTATCAGAGAGGAGCCAGAAGAGGCCAAAACAGAGCTGAAAAGCAGAACTAAAGTAGAGTTACATTCATCAGGTGGCCAGACACATGATTTCAAATGAAGGTTAATTTGTTCCATGTTTGCTGAATAAAATAAATAAATATATAAAGTAGAAACACAGCCTTGCGGTTGTAAATCTCCACCAACTAGTCGAGTTGCAGTTTACATCCATGTCTGTCCAGACTCATATAATATTTTTAGTGAGGACTTTGAGGGAATTTAATAAAAGGCATTAAGTGGCTTGAGTATGGCCAAAAATGTGTTTTGTGGGGTCACAGTGACCTTGACCTTTGACCTTTGACCATGAAAATCTAATAATTTCATCTTTGACTACAAGTGGACGTTTGTGCCACATTTGAAGAAATTCCCTCAACATGTTCTTGAGATATTCTATTCATGAAAATGGGAGCAAATATTTTTGTCAATATATAACTTTACAAAAATTAATTTATCATAAAATAAAACTTAACACAGCTTTATAATATATTTTGTCAGTGTTGTGCTGCCACCAAGCTGCTCATAAAATCACTGAATGCAGATGTGATTCTTCGACATGGCTGACAGGTGTAGCTACTTTTTCATCACTTTCATTTTAATTTATTTACTGACACCTTTCATATTTACGTTGTATGTGTTGCTAAATATTTTACAGATAGTGTCATGGAAAATGACACACTTATTGACTTCTAACACCTTTCCTCCAAAAGACAGAAAAAAAATGTGAGAAGTGATGTCCAACAAACATTTTTTCATCTAAATTTGTTCCATGTTGTTCATATTTTTCAAGCAACCTTGGTTTATTTATTATTTTCACAGGAAATGGTGCAGATTGTATGTATTCAACATTGTGTTTTCACAGCGTTGTGTAAATTCTTCACTGTAATTCAATTTAAAACTTAATTTGCTGGCCACTGTCGGTATTTTGTTCCCACCTGAAAACGATGACTACAGTATGAAAGCATCTTAAAAGAAAAAGACTCAGAATCTTTGATGTGTCAACTGTAGAGCTCCTCTGAGGGCTGAATAACTGGAACTCAGTGCAACTGACAGGAGAGCAGAGACGTATTAGTTATTTGACATCAGAGCACAATACATGGCGAGGCAACGGGATGACAGGACCTTATGTGGTTGCCACGGGCTGGTGATGAGAGGAGGAGATTATAAATCAGCCACTGAACAGGAGAGGTACATGGTCAAACAAAGGTGTTGTCATCCTGTGAATGCTGAGTTTTTGTTTGTTTGTTTGTTTTTTTCTTGTGGTGTCTGAAGGGACATAGACCATCAGGGCTGAGAGAAGGCATACACTGAAAATTGACATGTCAGACACACCGTTATACCGTGTTTTAAATGCATTACAAGAATTATTTGGTTGCAGGTGGGAAATCATTCTCCTATGATGGATGTCTCAATATTGAATGTCCTTAGAAAAGAAACCTTCATTTTTATTTTTAAGGTTCTGTCTCTAAAGATGATTTTTAGTGAAGATCTCTAATGCATTTTTATTTATTTATTTTTGCTATTAAACTCAAATGTAGCTGTTTGGAAATATCTCACTTTCATATCACATTATTTGAGTTCCTCCTTTTGGGAATCCAAAAACTATAAACAGAGAATGTATATGCACATACAAATGTTAATGTTTTAGGGTGTGTTTGTCCTTTAACTCCCTCTCTCTCTGCCCCTCTTAATGGTATTAGTTCAAGTATAGGGATCCTTCAACTGGTGTTCAAAGCTTCCAGATACAGAACAGATAAATATGTACCCTGTTGAAATTTCTGACTGGTATTGCCCGCTGTATTTTGACTCTATGCTGACGTCCTACAGTGATTTTAATTCCTGCCAAATGCACATCTGGTATTTCATGCAGCTGAACACCTAGCCTGATTACACAAGTCATATAATTTTAAAAGGGAAGTGACCTTGTGTCACTAGATTACTGCCTTCGTCTAGTAAATTATTTTATTGTCCAGATGACGGTTTGCAATTTTTAATATGCATGACCCAAACTAAATGGCTGACCCCTTCTGCTAATACAAATGATGCAGGAGAGTGTTTTAGTCGGTACAGACTCTACCTGAGTCTATTAGTACTATAACACTGTAAACCCAGCAAATGAAGGCTCTCATTTTCTAAATGTTTTACAACAGCTGATTTCATTTTCATTCCTACTTTCAGGTTGAAGTTGTTCTCAGCAGGGACACAAATTGCAATTTGCAGTTTAAATGAGAGTCTGCAGACTCTCAAGACGGTGACAAATAACTAACTACTGTGCGATGAAGTCACAAGACTTTCCTCAGATACCAGCTGTTTGATTAGCACTCAAGCTAAAATAATCTGTTAGTAGCATTGGTGATTCTGAAGTCAGTTTTCTTAGCATTTAAGAAACTGGTTATTAACATGTTTTCTCTCTATATATACAAATAAAGCACTTTGATACCAGAGATCTTATTTCTCAGTTGGACCTTTTGCTTCGGCTCTGACTGGGTGCTCTCCATGGTGCTGAACTAACACATCTCACCCACAGACTGTCTATAAAGATGGACGTGGTGAGGTGTGATGTCACTCATTGGTTTGCACTGGACCCGGTTTGAAGCCCACAGTTGCAGCTTATGGTCGGCGCCATCTTTTCTGTTTGGAGTGAGGAGCTTCCAAATAAGGGAATCAACGCCCACGCAGTGAACGTCAAAGTTACTATAAGTCTTCAAATCTTATTAACAGAGCAATATTTCCCACATACTTATTAGAGGGATTTATTTTGTCTATATAAAAATAAAGCCCACATCTTTGTCAGAGGCTGGACAGGCAGACTTTCACTTTGAGACCTGAGATCTTATTTCTCAGTTGGACCTTTTGCCTCAGCTCTGACTGGGTGCTCTCCATGGTGCTGAACTAACACATCTCACCCACAGACTGTCTATAAAGATGGATGCGGTGAGGTGTGATGTTATCCGTTGGTTTGCACTGGACCCGGTTTGAAGCCCATAGTTGCAGCTTATGGTCGGCGCCATCTTTTCTGTTTGGAGTGAGGAGCTTCCAAATAAGGGAACGCCCACACAGCAAACGTCAAAGTTACTATAAGTCTTCAAATCTTATTAACGGAGCAATAATTTCCACATACTTATTAGAAGGCCCGAATTCAGCGATTGAATCCATAATGACTCGTTTCGAATGGGAGTCAGTTGGAGCCAGCATCTAGCAGCTGTCGGTGGGATTGCACCTTAAGTTACTTCCTTATTAGTAGGTGCCACTTGATCTTAGCACTGTATCACAGTTAGCTTTAAAGTTGTTCTTAACTCTTTTTTTAAAATCTCTTTTTATCAATTATCATTAACCTTTTTACTCCAACTGATCCAGGTCACAGCATGAAGTTTTGATTTTTTTTTTCCTGTTTAAAAGTCAATATTTGAAACATTTTTTAATTAATTTATTTTTTTACATGTGTAGATGAAGAACATAAAGATACTTGGACATGTAATTTATGCCTTAACAACTCTGATTGGCTGATTCTTGGTCTGCTATGTCCTTTACTAGAAATTAAATTATAAATAAATACCAAATCACTTTATTTTAAAGCAAGTTTAAAAGATAATAATAACAAAGGCTTTTATTCTGAAGGCCGGACTCTCATTTTGGTTTATCTCATATTTAATCTTGTCTACCATTATTCAAGAACAGATCTTTACTGAACACTCTTTGCTCCAAAATGAATATTTTTCTCATATTCCATCAATGTGTGGTTTGATTCAATAAACAGAAGATTAGAAAAAAGGTCAATGGAAACAGATTTTTGGAATAAAACCATTAATGATATTGCTGGACATGCTTCCATTCGTGTGTTTAATCATAGCAACAGCTTCCTCACCCAAAACTCTATCGATCGACTACAGTCTGTACAGAACTCAGCTGCCAGGCTTTTAACCAGAACTAAGAGGTGTGACCGTATCACATCTGTTTTGGCCTTCTTGCACTGGCTCCCAGTTTTCTATGTGTTAGAATTGATTTTAATAACTTTTTGAATAATTTTAAGTTGCTCCTTGCTAAATTTCTGACCTCTTTGTACCAGATGAACCAGCTTAAAACTGGAGGGGACAGAACATTTTCACTAAGGCCAGAATTCATTTGATTAGACTTTATACTTTGCACTTTGTAACTTTGCTTTATAAATATAGGTTATTATTATTATTATTAAATATTCATCTCCATCAGCATAGACACCTGCATCTGTATATAGCTGCCAATGACTGTTGTATCTCACATTGTGTAAGACCAATTGTTAAAATATTTACTCCATCAAACTTATTACCAGGTAAGTCATAAACACACAAAAAGGTCGTCCAAGATTGACTCTGACCTTTAGCAACCTGAAAAATACTATATAAATTTGGTGGGTGGACACAAGAAACAAATCAGGTCATGAATTGGTTGTGTCGTCATAGCGACAGTCACATAACACTTCTGCACTTTTATGTCCATTTCCCATCGCTGCCAGTTTCTAACATATTCTGTTGTGTTACTGAGGTTCCTGTCATTTCCAATTTGTTGCCACCAGTTCCAGCCACCCATGCCTGATCCCCCACACCCACCTGCACACCCATAGTATATATACCAGCCCCCTGCCAGGTCTATTGGAACCTTTTATCCATAGCATTATAGTATCTAGTTGCATGTTTTTTAGTTTTTTCATGTCTGCAAGCTTCTTCCCTTTTTGGATTTGTTTGCCTTTGCAGCTTGACTGTATGTTACCGTTGCCTTGAACCTCGAAGTAAGCTAGGTAATATTAAGCTTAGGCTACTTGTTGTTGTACTGTTGCCCCTGAGCCTTGCTTTTGAGGTCAGACATGAAAAACAGAAACTGTGAGCAGCAACTAAATCAAAAGATGTACCAGGATTTCAGGTGCTCGCAGCTCCAAACATAGTGATTCATATTTTCTGCTTTTGATAACTTTTGTAGGAAATGTACTTAAAATGTTCATAATACAAAAACATAGCATGGTGTTAAAATGACAAATGTCCAAATGTTTTATATGACAAGTAATGAATTCAGTTCAACAGGAATATTTAATAAAGAAACTCAATGATAGTTTTGTTTACATTTCAACACAGACAGTAAACCAAACCAGGCAGTTTAAAAGCCACAACTCTTCGAATCCACTGAATCATTTGTAATGATCAATAAACCTATCAAGCTGCTGCAGATATGATATTATGGTCACTGTGAGCTGTGGGGCAGTGAGGACCTTACTTATTGCCCCTTCAAATGGACACTCCAGATAATAATCCCCCCACTGACCAGAGGAGGGCAGTCTGGTGGGAGTTCATGCTCCCCATCAGCTCCTCGCTGGCCTCCTGGTGACCGCACACAGCTGCAGGCAGAGACATAAAATGAAAGACAGCATCAAGTGACAGTCTCATCATTTACCACACACACACACACACACACACACACACACACACACACACACACACACCTGCACATGTGCTGTATATGATTAAAAACCTCATACGTGACATGTGACACCTACAAACGCTGACATACCTATAATTGAAATCCTATCATGATGAACTTCTACATGCACACTCACATCAATAAAATCCTTTCACGCTTCATACTTCATCATACACGCGCAACACCTATCCCACAGGTATGATTGAAAACCTTATATTGTACTGAGCTCGGTTTGACCCACGACCCCTCTCACTCCTGTGAAAGCTATGAGCTGATTTAACATTGATTGAAGTATCATACAGCTGATGGGATGCGGTATTTCTGAGATGTACTGCAAATGTACCATGAATGATCCAGCTCTAATTACAGTGAGGAGAAGTGAAAGAGAGGTGTGATGATGGACAGCCAGCCAGCAGCAGGTAAACAAAAACTTCAGAAATATAGGAAGGCATGCCCTGCTGTGACAGGCTCCAATTTTCTGGGAAGAATTTTCATCAGATGTTGGATCCAGGCTGCAGGGATTTGCTTCCATTCAGCCACAAGAGCATTAGTCAGGTCGGCCGCTGATGTTGGATGATAAGGTCTGCGCTCCAGTTCATCCCAAAGGTGTTGGATGAAGATGAGGTCAAGACTAGACATGTTCTCCCACACCAAACTGGGAAAACCATTCCTTTATGGACCTGACTTTATGCGAGGGGGCATGTCATGATTTTTTTTGTTTTCTTTTTCTTTTTTTGTGACAGAGTGCAGTTAAACCTTATCTGTGCTTTTGCCAGATGAGAATCTTGTGGTTTCCCATTTATTCCAGTAGAGGGTCACCATCTCTTGACTGCTAAGGAAATGTGTCGGACCTTCATCATGACAAGACTTAAATAGGAACTCTTCATATTTTGTCTTTCAGTAACAAAGAAAAAAAGAATAAAGCAGAGTGCTGTTTTTTTCAACGAAGTGATCCTGTCTGTTTTTATACGTTTTATTGGATTCATGGAAGATGCTTGAGAGCGATAGAAAAACACATAAATATTGTATCCAGTGGTGGAGGAAGTACACAGATTCTTAAGTAAAAGTAGCAAAACAATGTGAAAAAATATTCTCTTACAAGTAAAAGTTTTGGATTCAAAATCTGATGTAAGGAAAAAGTATTATATTATAAATGTACCTAAAATATCAATACCCTATCTGTACCCTATTAGTTTTTATTTGTATTACTAATACACTGCATTATTAACACAGCTGAATTACTATTTAAATAGAATTTGAATGTTGTAGCTGGTTAAGGTGGAGCTAATTTCAACCACTTGGGTCATTTAATGTACAACAATGATTCATATTTGATAAACTGATCGTATGTCTTGTGTGTAAAATCTCAATCTGCAGATTAACTATAGCTATCAATTAAATCACAGAGTAAAAAGTATAAAATTTACCTCTGAAATACAGTGGAGTAGAAGTTTAAAGTTATATAAAATGGAAATACTAAAGTAAAATACCTCAAAATTGTACTTAAGTAAATGCATTTGTTTCTGCTATCAGAGCCAAATTATGAAACTGGTCACTTAAAATTCTCACTGGGAGAGGCTGGTGCCATCTGTAACAAAATAGTGCTTTCTCTTATATGTATTTTTTCTACTGTTTTAATGATTTATTGATCCACTAGTCTGTTTTTTTTCCATCAGTGAGTTGTCACGTCCCAGAGGTCCTCTGAGCATTTGTTGATGTATAATTTGCATGTGTGCTTTAATTCTATGCATGTGTTGTGGATCCCCCCCCCCCCCTCTCTCTGGTGATCCTGCTGTGGTGCCCGTGTGTGATGGGCTGCAGGTGGGCTGTGCTAATTGAATGATTGTGACTGTGCGAGTGTGTAGGTTGTTCCAGGGAGCTGATTGTTTCCAGCCACTGAGCTTGCAGTTTTAAGGCCAGCTTCCTCCAGCTCCCGTGGGCTCTCCTCTCTCTGCTTCCAGCCAACATGTTTCAGTGTGAAATGTTGTATGTAGATTTGCTAATGTGATATACCAAGTTTGGTAGGGGTGTGTAGCAAGTTTAATTGTAATTTCTCCTGTTTTTGTGATGCTAGGAGTTAGGTTAGTGGTTTGTCTTACTGTTCTTTTTGTTTGAATAGCTCAGGTTGCTTAGCTTTAGTTCCCTTCTGTTTGTTTTACTGTTACCCCACCCTGAAGCTTTAAAGACTTTAAATAAAACCTTTAAAGGGCTGCAAATCCCTTGTTGCTGGCAGTTCTTGAGAGCTGGGAAGAGGGGAGTCTCATTCTTTTCATGTTGCGCCGGGGTTTCCCCTAGGCTGAGTCGTAACAGTCTGACAGTGTTTGCTGCTGCTGCTGCAGGACTCATCTTCTTTATTGAGATCAGTAATTTGTTGAGCTTCATGTTATCTCACCTAACCTAACAAGTTTAATCTCAGTTACTGGCAGCAGATGAGGTGTATTTTATGACTGTGTGCTCCAGTATTGAGACACAGGATGCACTTCACTGTTCTCTCCACTAGAGAGTGCCAGATGCAGTGATTTTTTTTTTCCCCCAGTCAGGGAGGGAAGGAGGGAGGGGAATCCCTTCCTTCACCGCTTTTCTGACTACCTGCCTGAGTGACTTACTCACTGCTTCAGCTTGACCTAATAAATCACATTACTGAGGCCAGCAGTGTAATTACTGGCCAGCTGTCGCGCCTCTTCTTTAACTCTGGGCTGGATTGTGTGAACCGGACTGGACTGCGGGAGAGTCAGCAGAGTGGAATGGACAGAAATCCAATGGAGAGGACTGAACTGGACTCAGGTGAGTTATAATGAAGGGGAGAATGAGATGGGAAGTGCCACGATCCAGGTCAGCACTATCACAGCTCCACCACCGAGATGACAACCCTACTGTGCTGTCAGAGGCTGTTAGGTCTCTGTGTGTGTGTGTCAGACAGTAACACATACCTGCAGCACTGTATTTCACCTGCTACAGAGAAAAACTGTAGCTTTGTATGAATTTATATATCAGTATCTCACATTAAAGATTTAAAGAACTACTTTAAGCCGTCAGATGACCCCTTTAAAGATTTAATCAGAATGATTTTCACTTTCCCACATCAGAGAATGAGGCTTTGACAGCTTGGTCGAGACTTCTTATATGTTTTATTGTATTTTATTTCAGTTATAATGATGCAGCTTCCCATAAACCCACAGATGAAGATACAGAGACAGGTTAAAAAAAAATGATGAATTGATCTGCCATCACTTCCTGCTTTCATGTGTTGAGTAAGAAGACGGATAAAGGTGAATTTTCCTGCTACATGGATGGAAATTTAATGCTTCTGATGCTTATTTCTGCAGCAAAAACAAAAAAAAAAAGTGTGGGTGGAACAGCAGGAGCTCAACCCAGAAATGTGTGAAGTTCAAAGAACAGACCAGAGTGAGTTACCTTGTAGAAGCTGTGAGTCACAGCAACGAGCACAAAATAACATCAAAACCTTTTGATCCTCATGCTTCAAATTTAACAAGAAATATAATTACGTTTTTTTTCACAATTGCTAACACACTTCTGTATACGTTTTCAAAACTGGTCACACAGGTAATCTCACATCCAAAATGTACCAATTCAACCAAAACACTTCAACTTCCACAACATCCATATTTCAGGATCAACTCTGACGAAATTCGGCTCCCGACTAGTCACTTACCAGACAAAAAACACAAACAACTGGTAGCATTACAATATGTATCAGTATTGTCTTTGAAGTAGCTTTTATTTATATTAAAAATGACACTTCTTTATCACATGGATGCTACCTTACAGTATATGTCATGGAAAAGAATCAGAAATGCTGCAATATGCTTCAGTAATCCCGGTATATACTATATCATCACATCTTCTTATGTCCTCTCTTGTATTACACACCTGGGAAAGAATCTTTCTGCAAGCCAGATTGATCTCTGGCAACCAGACAAACCTGCACATATGTCCGTGCATCCAGCGTTTACTGCATCCAGGAGAGACATCTGATCATCTGATAAATGTTTCACCTCCATGAGGAAAATAATTCCTTTATAAGATGTAGAACAATGTATTAAATTGCAGTCTGATTTACAGTAATCTGTGTTGTTTTTTAATGTAAATGTAACAGTTTTGACAGTAGAGTTTTGTTGGTGGTTGAACTTGAATGAGAAAACATTTCATGAATATTTAAAGATGAGTTCACTGAACGCGTTTTATGTCAAAGCAAAGATAAGTGATCCACAGTTTACTCCACATTGACTGTGCTGCACTGACTGTGTGAAGATGTTTAAACAATTGAACTCAGTAATGAGAAATGTGTGTCAGCAATTGTAAAAAAAAAAAAAAAAATGTAAATATGTAGAAGTCAGCATTTATGCAGAAGTATTTTATTGATAGAAAACAAAGCTCGTCATGTTTGAACATTATGTTTTAAACCTTTTAATAGAACACACAAACAGCACTTCTTCTACCTCTTGTTGATTGGCTGATTGTTCAGAGAAATGTAATTGGAAATGTTTGGTGAATATGACAACATAGCTATAAAACACATCCATGATTTCAGTTAGAAAATCGAAAGCAAAGATCAATAACAGGTGAGGATGAGGTGCCTTTATCTGATCAGGTGTTCGATGGCCTCCTGCTGACCTGTCCGATAGGCCTACTTGAGATGATGTCAGTCCACGATAGATGTCCATGAGTCCATGAATGAGTAAAGAGAGTCTAGCATTGTAAGGCCTTTATTATAAGAAACTACTGTCATTTTGCAAACTCATTTTTATCTGTAACTGAAAGTCAAACTGAGATCAGGACTTCAAAGACCTTGAAGAGAGAAGGACAATAAACTTCCTTTAATCTAATCTCATGGTGTGGTAATAAAGTCTGAGCTGGCTGCCTAATATTGGCATCTGCAGGAGGTGTGTGTGTGTGTGTGTGTGTGACATCCATAGTTGTCTGTAAGTGCATGGATGTGTGTGCTGGATATAGACATTCCATCTGTGTGTGTGTGTGTGTGTGTGTGTGTGTAGGTGTAGGTGAAGCTGTGGTTGATGACAGCCAGCAGGAGATCTGGCGCCCCCTCTGAGCCCGACTCCATCAGTGAGAGAAGAGGAGACGATCAGCAATGACAACGACGGAGGGGGGGCATAAATCTGATTCTGTGACACTGTGTGTGTGTGTGTGAGAGAGAGAGAGAGAGAAGTAGAGAGAATAAATGTCAGTCATTATTCTCTCACCATAACAGTGTACATACAGCCCCTATTGGCCATAGATATATATACACGTTGATGCCACGTTGTGCGTTGCTAGTCGTATCGATGTGCCAACACGACCGCAATAATAGAACGAGGCAGTGACCCCTCTGAAAACATACGAGGTCTATCTGCTCTTACAGTCATAACTCATTGAATTGTCAATCAATTTCTCATGTTTATACTAGGGATGTGCCCATTATTTGTATTTGTATCAGTATTTGTTGAGGCAGCAAAATTATTTGTATTTGTATTCGAATTAAAGTGGAAAGAGGCTTCAAAATCCTGTTTTGTTTTTATTATGCTTTTAATTTTAGAAAATTAAAATGTTACAATAATTGTTCATGAATAAACTACCTTGCGAAGGAGGTCCACACACTGGATAATATTTTATTCATTGCAGACAGACCTCTACCTATTTATACACCCATAACACAGAGACAGCACAGCATGTAACATGTAGGGAGGAACTTCAAAGGAGATTACTGCTTTGCACTTTTCATTTATTGACTATTTTTTTACAACCTAATTTTGTGGAAAGGAGAAGGGGAACAACAGGTTATGGAGAGCCCATCGGGAGCACTTTGCTTGTGTCAGTAGCTCAACTTTATCTCTGGGGAACACCCCCAACTCCAGAAGTGATGTCCAAATAAGGAAATGTGCGTCATGTAGCAGGTGGATGTGACTCCCCTCGTTGAGACCTGCTGATAGACGTAACAGCAGAGCAGAGATACCAATGTAACTGACCTGCAAGCTGGTATTTGACATGTTTTTTTTTCTTCCCGAAAACAAATAATTTAAAAAATATTTGTATGAAACAAATATTTGTAAAAAAAAACCCACTATTTGTGCTTTGCCAAATAATGTATTTGTATTCAGGCACACTCCTAGTTTATACTTAAGTTGATCAAATGTAATGGCTTTCATACCAGAATATTTCTGCAAGGTAACAGTAAGCTGATATTACTGCTATAAATCAAAGTTGTGCCTTCTTTTTGTAATTATTTTATTATTTAATATGTTACTATGATGATTTTGAAGTACGTTTTTTTATATTAAATTCAACATATTCGTTACAGTCGAATGTTGTAAATGAAATGTTATTCCTTGTTTCTTTGTTCAGCCGTTCTTGTCCGAACGCAGCACAAAAGTCTGGCATTTTCTACAGTGTAAAGCAGAAAGATCCCCACTGCAACATGAAGTATCTGCGTGTACTGTATACATCGTCTATTGGGAGGATGATTTCATATGTCAGTGCCTTCCAAAATCATTTCAAACCACCGTTTGATCTCACCCAGCCATGGTTAATGTTTGATAGCTGGAGGCCATAAACTAAAAAAAAAATAGAAGATGAATCAAAACCTCAGCTGACAACTGTACAGTTTAGCAATTTTTATTCCAACTTCACATCCAGTTATTTCATTAGCAGCAACAAAAATGTTCAACAAATATATTTTGGGATTAAATCAGTATTTGACTGAGTTACATATAAAGGTAGATAACAGCATGTATTTGTATTGAATCTGTTGATTTATTATACTGATATTCAATGTTTGTGCCAAAAATATTCAAACATCCAGATGAATAAAAACCTTGAAGCTTCAATCTGAAATTTAATTATAAGTTGAACATGATGATGATGATGATGATGATGATGATATCTCAGTGTGTTCACTTTTCTGTGTGTCTGGCAGGAAATGCTGATGCTACCCTCACGTCATATCATATCATACAGACTGTAATCATGAGCAGCTGAGAAGGACAAAACTTTCATGTCAGCGATGATTTACAAGTCAAATTTCAAAGTCAAACTGCTGCCAAACTGCTGCAACACCATTACATTTTAATTCAATCTAGAGGATGTACGTTACATGAAGCTTAATGAATGATCTTAATTATTCATTCATTCATAATTTCACTCTTCTCTCTCAGCTCCTCCCGCTTTCACATCAGCTGTTAGTCGCTTCACTTCTAGTTGACAAATCAGATTCCTCCACGATCCCTAAACAGCCAATCACGGCCTAGCTGTCAAACTTTAAAACCGTTACCCTCTCTGTCAGCTGTCAGCTGTCATTTCAGGCAATAATCGCGTCCACCTCCACCCCATCCACCTCCACAGCCGCAACACCGGAGCTCGCTCCTCGCCTCTCCATCTCGGATCATCATTCGTTGTTCCGTCAAGGCCCCAAGTCTCCAGGAGCCGGTACCACAATACCTCGATCCACGCCTCTCCATCACTGCCACCAGTTTCTAGACTCCATCGGGGGGGGTTATCCTATTCATGCATGCATCGCCTCCTCCATATTAGGCCTAATCGCCAAAGACTTTTACATTCATTATCATGCTGTTCAATAAACACCATTCACTAGATAATACTGAGTCTCTCCTGATTGAAATATATATTCAGCCGATTTAAAAAGGGGCTGACTATGTCTGTATCTGGTTTAAAAAAAACAACTATGTGGACAACAAAAACAGCTAATTTATCATTTCTATGAATGAATAATGAATGAAATCCAGTTTGAGTTAGCTCGGTTAGCAATAACGCCGCAGTGGGAATAATAATCACAGTGAAATCGAGACGAACTGAAGCTTTTAGAGTTTTTGTCTTCTAGTAAAAACTTGAAGACAAAAACATTGACTTTTGGATGACAAGCTACCTTGAAATTCTATACAAAAAAAAAAAAATCCACCTCCAAATGTTTGCCAGACAAAGATTTCAAACTGCTGTGAAGTTGAAGCGGTATTTAATCGATACCACTTTGTGTTCGCTATAATGTTTTTATTGTACAAGACTTTGTGAGAATGAAACTGAGTGCTGTGAAAACGGTGGATGGAAAAAGTCATTCCAGTGTTTTTATTCTTCTCAGTGAACACAAAGATGCCAATTTTAAGCAACACTAACAACAACAGCAGCACCCGAGTGCGACAGACGACTCATCATCGGCTGGGCTGTTCAAAAAAAAAAAAAAAAGCACCATATAGCAGCTTTAACTCATAAATAAATGTTCCCTTGAAAGAAAATTAATCATCACAAAGAGCGGGCTTGACGTTTTTACGGGTGTGACACTGCTATACATCACTACGGTAATTAAAACATGTTAGTTAATGGACGGGTTAACAAGCTCAGAGTTTCACAACAGGGTCGTTAACTGACCTCGGGTGGTGAAAAACTAACAGAGCGAATATTTCCCTGTCTCATCTCTGAGATTACTGTTTTAATGTGTGTGTGTGTGTTAAAGGTTGTAAAGGTTGTTATTTGAGATAAGATTGCCACCTTGTACACACATGATCATACATGATTACCCCTCACCTGGAGCAGCAGATGGTGGGAGCTCATAGTGACACCTGACAGACGGTAAAGTGTCGTGGGCTCCGTCCACCCGGGGGACACAACCGCCAATATATAAACATATATAAAGTGTCTGCTGCTGCATATTTCAAAAATTCAAAATAAAAAAAGATAACAAGGAGTGTTTAACCTTCCTGACGTGAACTTTAAAGTATCATTAAATCAATTGAAATTAAAATGAGGCTGAAGACTTGTATTTGGGTCCAGGTCCGGTATTATATCAGTGTCAGCGCTTCAGTCAGGACTTAAGCTACATTTCTTTGCAAATCATCATGACAATCATTCTTCATACAGGTGCTTTCATACACAAGAACCCAGTTATTAAAGATATTTATGTGTTTTCCTGGATCCTGGAAAGCTGACTCACCACAAAGTCCATTAAAGCCGGAGCTTTCGGTCATATCACATAAACAGATGGCGTTTCTCCAGTTGTATACATAAACAACATAGGGCATTGCATCACATTAATGCTAAGGTTTGTCAGAATACCCCCTCTTTATTATGTTATATATTATTATTGTTTTCTGCTTTATTGATTTCTGGCTTTTTGCTTGTCTTCATTGCTGTAAAGTTAGAGGCATGACACTCCAGTACACCAGTGATTAATGATGGGCTACACTGTCTATGACAGATGTGATTTATCCTTAGAGAAATATGAGAAAGAAATACTGATACTGTACTGGATGAGCACATAAATAAGAAAATAGTTTGCTGCTACCTGGTGGTCACATGCTGCCACTGCACCTTTATTTTTCAGTCTTCCTTTCATTTAATGCTTTTTTCCCCCCTCCTGTGCTGTTCTTATGAATGTTGAATGGCAGTGCTTGTTATTAACTGCAAGGCCAAACACACACACACACACACTTCTACACAAATTAATATGTCAGATGTTTTAAAACATGCAAACAAACGTGCCTAATTATTTTCAATATTTACATAAGTGAATGTTCACATAAGTCACATAAGTTCAAGTTCAGATCATCAACACACACACGCACATACACACACAGACTCGAGGTCCAGCCTCCAGTCCAGCAGTCTGTCACAGATGTGCCGGAGCTGAGTGGCCGACGGCTAAAAAACATTCAGACATTCAGTCTCTCATCTGGCTGAGCAGGAGGTCCTAAATGGGTCAGAGGCATCATAGACCTGAACACACACACACAGTAAAGCAACCGTGTTTTAGTATTCACAGGTCATATTTCAGATATTTCAAAATATTTGTAATTGTCATTTTGTCATCAGAAAGTTTGAATTTAAAACTCTGACACATTAATTTGCTAAAACACCCCATGAGTCCATTATGTAATGAAAGGTAATAGTAAGTCATAATGTGCTTTAGTGTGGCTGTTAGCAGTAGCAAGCATAGCTTTTCTTATGCTTATGTGTCTGAATGAGCATGTGAATAGATTATGTTTCTGTCTTTCTGTGTTTGACTCTGTACATACTTCACTGAGTGTGCACGTGTGTGTGTGTGCATGAATGAGGGGTAACTGTAGTCAGTGTGGAGGGCAGGACTCACTTCAGAGCTCCAGGTCCCTTCAGGCCTTGGCAGCGTCTGCCGAGTCAACATGGCTCCCGGCGCTGGAAGCGGCGACAAAGAGGAAGCTGCTGTTTATCTGACTTCTAATTTCATGGAAATCTAAACACTTCCACTAATGTAAATAAAAACAAGGCCATCTGTTTAGTTTTTTTTTTTTTTTTTTTTTGCTTTTGCTTATAAGGAATTACAGTTTTCTGAGATGGACTTGTTTGCAAATTTAATTAAGGATCTAGGGTGTTTTATCACAGAGCACAGAGTTGATTTCATTCATTTGAGGTTATTGCATTGCTGCTGCTTTATCAGTGTTACTGGCTTCTTGTTAGATATTTTTATCATTTATCTTTAGTTTATTATGTTATATGGTGAGCAACAATATATTTACTGCTGTGCACTGATTATTAACTTTACAAAGTTTCCTATTACTCATTTTCATCACTTATAGAGAGTTTAATTTAATTCACTCAACATGCTGCCTGCTTATGTCACCATATGGATCCTGATCGATTGAATATATGTGTGTGAAACATTGTAGACGATACAGGGTCAATCATGTTTTGTCATTTTAAAGATATACTGTCTAGTATACATTAGGGGTGTGCATGAATACAAATATATTATCCGGCAAAGCACAAATAGTGGGTTTTATACGAATATTTGTTTCATGCAAATATTTTTAAAAGTATTTGTTGGGGGTGTTCCCCAGAGATAAAGCTGAGCTACTGACACAAGCAAAGTGCTCCCAATGGTATCTCCATAACCTGTTGTTCCCCTTCTCCTTTCCACAAAGTTAGGTTGTAAAAAATAGGCAATAAATGAAAAATGCAAAGCAATAATTGCCTTTGAAGTTCCCCCCTACATGTTACACGCTGTGCTGTCTCTGTGTTATGGGTGTACAAATAGATAGATTTGGCTGCAATGAGGCAGTGATCATAATAATTTTCTACAATTAAAAGTATAATAAAAACAAAAAACAGGATTTTTAACTTTCCACTTTTATTCGAATACAAATACAAATAATTTTGCTGCATCAACGAATACAGGTACAAATACAAATACTGGGATCTCTGCACATCCCCAGAATACATGACTTTGTTATGGTACTCAGTACTCAGGTACCCCAAATAAAACCCAAAAATGTTTTCCCAGTCCACTATTGATGGTCTGAAATACAACAGTGTACAGCTGAGAACTTTTACAACTTTGTTGTAAAAAGAGAATCAGGAATATATCATCAAAGTAATAAAACCCTAAGCAAAAATAAATAAATAAATGAATAAATAATTGGATATGTCATGATTTTTGTATGATTTTTTTGTTGTTTAGATAACCTTAAAGTTTTATTTGACAAACTTAAGAAATTAAGTTGAGCCAATAATTATTATATTTAATTTTACAGGTAAAGCAGCTTCCCACACACCCCACTGTCTAATATTTATATGAATAATAATTTGATGTACTACTTAGAGTCACATCCAAATCATCCATTGGATCGGTGCATTGTGGTTTGTAATATGTGACTATGATAAATTTGAGAGAAAGAGATTCAATGTGGACAGTTCATCTTCATCATGGTTTGCATTGTTTTATTTTTGATCAGAGAGAAGACCGTGTGACTTATCTGAGATGTGTGTACAGTACAAAAAGACACATGACAAACCTTATTCATGACTTTCCTTAAATTAGTAAAAAAGGACTTTCTGGAGAATTTTAACCCAAATGTAATGCATCTGACAATGTTTCTAAAGTCTCAACAGAACTTTCATTTTGTAAAGATTGTTGTTGAAGCAAGAGATTGCCTTAGTTTGTTCCTACAACTGAAATATTTACTTTAAATGCTAATAATCGCCTTGTAATTGTTATTTATTTCAAAGATTGTAAGCCTGTGTTTTTACAGTGTATTTATGATTCACATCACAAGGCTACAATTGGTACTTTTACTGCTAAAGCCGGAATCATGCTTCACCAAAGATCAACATAAAACGTCTATGCAAACCTCTACATAGAGGGGTGTTATGGGTCACAGAGGCTAGCAGAGAAGTTGACGTGCTCACCTTCCAAATCTCAACAATGCGTCATGCAGACATGCGTGTCAAGCAAGTTGTTTAGTTGACTCAGCTCTTGTCTGGAGGCGGGTCCGAAACATTCATGTATAAAAGAGACAGCCATGCAGGTGAACAGGTGCAAGTGAACCCCATGCACGTTCGCCTACATGCAGCCTACATGCAGCCTACATGCAGCCTACATGCAGCGTAATTCCATCTTTATACTTCCAAGTCATTGAAAACACTTGAGGACAGGGGTAGTGTCACATCTTATGTAACTAAGACCACGTCAGTGCGCCTCATCTCAGCCTCCAGTCTGATCGCTGCCATATTTCACTTCAAGTGTTTGCAAGCTCTTGGACAGAGGAAGCCTGAGGCGGGTGCTGCTGTCTCTGACAACATTTTCTCACACAAACACACATTCCACAAAGTTCAAATCGGTTTGCGCATTGAAGTTTGGTATTTTATTGGCATTGGTATTTTACATGCTACACACATAGGCTTTACAACATCTCAGCCTTTTTCTCCTATTAACACTTTTCCTAATTAATCGTCACTTTGGCTGCTTAATCAGTGAAGCTTCAAACTTACATGATAAGAGGTACTGACGCCATAGTGGGAATAAATTAAGAGGATCTTCACTGTTGTTTCTGCAGAGACTTCCCCTGCTGTGATACAGTACATGGAAGTTGGAAGGATTAAGAGAAAGAGAAAAGCCTGAGCCAAGACATAATGCCTCTTTGAAATCCTCCGCACCCCCTGCAGACGACTAATTTTCCTCTCTACTTAAATCCACTCTCTCTCCCTCTGTGTCTCCCTCCCTCTCTCAATATCTCTCTTTCTCCCACAGAGGGTCCCTCCCTTTGCCTTCCTGTCTCTTTGCATCTCTGTGCGCTGCTCTTAATGTCAATGCTAAATCGTGTTGACATCATGTATGTGATGTTTGTGTTCCTGTGACTAAGCTGATCTTGCCGGATGATTTCCTTCTATTAAACTGTACAGAAAATGTTCTTCTCAGTGAATTTATCTTGTGACATTGGTGCAGAAACAGTCTGACAGCTAAGAAAGTTACATCTTTACATATAGGTACATATAGTGTATTTTATTTGTAGATTGTAGACTGTTGTAGACTGTTTTTTTACATCTTTTTTCCTTCCTTTCCATATGACAAAATACACTCTTGGCTAACTTGAATGGGGACAAAATAATTTAATTGTGCGGCTCTTCTAGACTTTCAAATGTTTGGACCAAATGGATCAAATTCTGATAGTGAAACGACTCATTTTGCAGGGGTTGTGTGGCGCTCGAAAAAATGTATCAACTGTTTTACAGCCACAACAGTAGCAACAGAGTAGTCTGCCGCAGAGCCTATGTAAGCAAGTGTCGGCCATGTTTTTGTAATTACTCTCACTACTAGAAGGGGGAGACAAAAGTCCCACAGTTGGGCTTTAACTGTACGAATCCATGATATTTTTGAAGGTATATCAACTGTGTACAATCTATTACAATTATTGCATTGATTGATTCAACTGTACTTAGAAGAGCCCTTGCTTGTGGGTTGTCTTGTTGAACTGTGGAGTGACTGAAGCCATGCAGTGAGGGTTCATGTTCAGTATTAAAATTATTATTTTAATTAGGTAATTTTAAGGTATTTCATTTTTTTGTGCAGATTTAGACATTTGTTTAACATTCTAGCAACATTTTATAATGTTTTTTTTTTAATTTCACAATAGTTGGACTGTAAAAATGCAGATGTCTACAGTAAATATCTGTATTTTTAAAAAAAAAATTCTCTGTAGAATTACTAAAGGTTTTTTTTTACTGTTATTTGACAGTAATTGCCAGACTTTTTACCAATTTTTTTTAAACTTTTTTTTTGTTTTGTTTTTACATTTTTTTACATTAAATTTAAAGTTTTGTTGTAAAAAACAGAAAGTTGCTTTGACTTTACATTAAGTAATAGGATGTGTATTTTTTGTATTTTTACATAGAATTCAATGTAATTTAACATTCAACACCATTAAGTAATTGAATAATCCTGTTAAATAAACTATAATATTCCATTATATTAATTTACAGATTACAGCCTTTATTTTATGGTGAATATTTTTAATAAAAATAATTTACTGTGTTTTTATGGCATTTACACTCAATGTAGAAAAAACAACAAAAAACAAACTGTAAAATTACACAGTAAATTTCAGTGAAATAACTTTTTTCAACAGTGCAATTATCATTCAAAAGATTTTTGAAACTTTTCTGATCTGTCAAACCGTCATATCCTTAATCTGCTTTGACACAAACTGAGAATTTCACATCAAAAAGAATTTCTAGACGCAGTGAAAAAATGACTATTCTGCCAGTGTGAAAAACTGATTTTTGGAGGGTTTATCCTCCACTTCGTCTCTGCCTTCTCTCTTGGCAACCAGTCTACCGTGTGTTCTTATTGTTCTCTCTGTCCTTCGCTACCTCCTTTCCCTCTCTCCTCTCGTTCACCTCCCCTTCATCCTCCCTCCTCTCCTGTCCTCTCCTTCACTCCACAGCAACAATCATAACTGGCGCAGAGACGTACAATACGGTATTGACAGCTCACAGCAGTAACAACAATGCATATGCTGACACACATTTTTCAAGGACAGCCAAGCCTCTCACACGCAGAGCGACAGTACATATCACTGTATCCATATATTTAATATTCAATAAAGGGGATGATAAGTATAGTATTTACTTTCCTGTGTCCATAAAATGATTGTGAACAAAATTGATTTTCTTTAGTTTCTTCCAGCAGATGTTGATAAAGGTCATATACGTCACTCTGTGCCACTGCTCCACTAGCTTCTGTAAGTCAATGCAATCCTTACTGTAGAATCTGTAGAAGTTTCATGCATTATTTGTGAGAGTTGACAAAACAATGTCACCTCAAGATCTATTTAGTAACTGTTTTGGAGCTTTTGATCGTCTCAGCAGGTGCTAAGTTGTCATGGAATTGCAGATGTTCAAAGTTATGAGACTTCAAAGACTTTTCATGCATGTTGTCTTAAAAATTGATTCTTGAAATTAAAAACTGATACTAAATGGACGTTGAGTTGAGATTTCCGAGGTCAAAAATGAACCTTGAACCTCAATGACTCAACAGTTTTTCCTCTCTGTGACTAATATTAGTCTTCCAGATAACAGGATCATTTCAAACGATTATCATTTACGCTTTTTATGGTAATCTTTGGACCGCATTTTTTCACAGAACGGTGGATTTTCACCCCCATTTCAGTTCATTGCTTCATGGCTAGTATGAAAAATAATTACAGCAACTCATCACTCTTTCACTATACAGTACATATGGTATGGGAATATTGTATTAGGATAGACTTCAAAACATCCCATCTTATCCTTTAAGTAGCTCTTTGTGGCTCTGAGAGTCATTCATTTGTGTTGAGAGATGCTGCCAGTGTGGTGGATAAATCCTGGACAAATGCACCTCTATTGTAATATATGCCTGGCAGGCACAAGGACTTATTAAAATGCATACATTTTAATAAGTCCCCCTGAGGAAGACCTGTACTGGTCGAAACACTGTCATGTCCATGTGGACTTAAAGAAGATCTTGGAACAATATAGCGATGTGCAGGTACTTTTTGTTCTTTTCTGTAGATTATTGTTACCCAGCATCTGCAAAAATGTATGGATGCATGTGTGCCCACTGATATTTACATCAAAGTCCTCCTACACTTTCAACTTTCAACTAAACTTTTAAAATGAACAATATTTGCATATTCATATATTCTGGATTTTGCAATGAAGGAGTAGATGTAATTTTAACAAGTTACTTGAGGGGGGGGGGGGGGTCTTTGAGGAACATTTGACTGGGGCTCAAGCCAGTATATGAATATGAGTGATTCCATCACAAATAGTTCACTATGTTTGATTGTGTATGTTTCTAACCAACTTTGAAGAAAGGTTTGTGACTGAATGTCATTCTTACAATCAGTTATGATGTCATTTTCCCTACCAGCACTGCCTTGTTTTGATTAATGGCAGTAAAAGTGTAATATTCCACATTCTGTGTGTCCCTGACTGATCCAGCTGTGAGCAATCATTATATTCCTAATCAAGTTACTATACTATTTTATGTGTAAACAAGGTCAAGTATAATCTACATACATCCCACCGCAGCCCTTTTCTCTCTTTCCTCCTTCCTGTTTCTTGTCTTTTTTCCCCGACTGTCCTCTGAAGATGCTGACCTTCCTGTCTGATAGTGTCGAAGCAGCAAAATCACTCTGTTTTCTCCTTCAGTCAATCTGCCTCCTGACATCCCCTCCTTCCCTTGATCCTCTCCTTTAGCTCAGCCCAGTTCACTTTGTTTGCCAGTTCATAAAGTACAGTGCAAGACCAAAGGTATCTTATTGTCACATTGGTTTTTAATTATCTGATATGATATCATAGCGGTGCTATTGTTAGTGTTGATGCTTCAATATGCTTTGAACATGTTGTCTAAGCCCTTAAGAGCAAAAGTGTTTAAACTGCATCTAAGAGGCAGACTAATAGGCAAACTAAAAGGCAGGGGAAAAAGCTGCCATAATAGAGAGGTTAGTGATACAATTCACTGTACAAATGGGGGTAATGACACTTTGATACATCTCTGTTATACCGTCGCCACTACCTGTCATCAATCAATGCATAAAACCACTTAAGTAACAAAACTTACAGCAGCGTTTTACAGCCACCATGACAAAAAACATAGTGAGAAAGTATTACGTTATAACAAAAAGGTTATCTCATTATAACAAGATATTTTTTCTCATTAGAACAAGAAAAACTACTTGTTATCACAAGATGCTTATACATGTTAAAACAAGTACATTTTCCTTGTTATAATGAGAATAAATACTTATTATAACGAGCATCTCATAAAAACAGCAGTGTTTCAGCTGCTGAAATTGATACACGTGAATGTTTGAGTTGATAAAGTCTTACTTTCTTTTAGGGAGGGCACTCTAGATGTGGTAGTGTCTGCTCTGTGTTTCATATTAGAGAAAGAAGCAAAATGGCATTCTAGATGAATTTTTATAAGCCCATTATAATTTGTAACGAGAATGGTATGTTGTAATAATGACATTCATTTTCATATATGTCTTTCAAACCTTGACTAAAATGACAAATTCAATTTTTTACTTACTTACTCTTACCTGTTTCCTTTTGTAAAGAGATTGCTGCTTCCTTGAAGGTTTTCACTTTATTCTATACAGGGTAGGGGTGTGCCCAAATACAAATACTTTATTCGGCAAAGCACAAATAATGGGTTTTACACGAATATTTGTTTCATACAAATATTTTAAAAATTATTTGTTGGGGGTGTTCACTGGAGATAAAGCTGAGCTACTGACACAAGCGAAGTGCTCCTAAAGGATTTTCCATAACCTGTTGTTCCTCTTCTCCTTTCCACAAAGTTAGGTTGTAAAAAATAGGCAATAAATGAAAAGTGCAAAGCATTAATTGCCTTTGAAATTCCTCCGTAGACGTTACACGCTGTGCTGTCTCTGTGTTATGGGTGTACAAATAGATAGGTCTGGCTACAATGAAGCGATGAGTAATTTTCTAAAATTAAAAGTATATATTCGAATACAAATACAGATACAAATAGTTTTGCTGCCTCAACAAATACAGATACAAATACAAATACTGGGATCTCTGCACATCCCTAATACAGGGTACTAGCTTTAAGCACTGGCATTTTTTTCTTTATTCCAATTCAAACTTTGCTGAAGAGAATAAACATGTTGAGTAATTTTTCCTCCATTACTTTAATCTTTGAAAGCTTTAGATGTGTGTCCTCTGGGACGACACCACCCTCCCTTTCTTTTGTGGTAACGGCAACTCAGCAGATTTCCCTCCCAAACTAACCCTGTGGCTCACAGTGGAAAATGTACAGTAGCATAGAGACTGCTACAAGCTATTAGTTTTAATCAGGTTTATGGTAATTAATGAATATTCAACTATAATATAAACTAAAATACCTCAAAGTGGTTAGTTGCTAATCTATACATATTAAATTGCTATTATCCTAATACCATTTTTGCACAGGAAAAACATTTTTTATGATATTTTTCTCCAGTTCTTCATCTCTCTCTCTCTCAGCCGGTGATTGTCTGCCTGAATCATGTCTAATAAACATAATTAATTCATCTGTTTGTATTTGACTCATGTTTTTATCTCAGCGTTTTGTTGAACATTTTTCCTCTCCCATCCCGCTGCTCTTATCTCCGCTCCAACAGCTCCTCATCAGCCTCCTCTTGTCCTCGCCTCACCCCAACTTCCTTTCTTTCATTTGTACATATTTCCCTTATTTTGATTCCTCTCCCCCTCCCTCTTTCCTCTATTCTCCCTTCCTTGTTATCTATCTTCCCCTCTCTCCTGCCTCATCCTTCTCTCTCACTTCCTGACTCCCCTCTTTGTCTTCCTATAATCTACCTTTCTTTGTCTCTCCCCTTCACTTTTAGCTTTATCTTCTTTACTTTTTCCCTCATTTTTTTCCATTTTCTTCCTTTCCACACCTTCTCCTATCCCTGCTCCATCCCTCCAACTGCCTCCTTCCTTCTCTTTTTAACATCCTCCTTTGCTTACTTCCTCACCTCCTTCATTGTTTTCTTCCTCTTCTGCATTTTCTTACCTCATTCCCTTCTATCCCTCACCCCATCCACTTCTTTTTGTGCTTCCTGTTCTCCCCCCTCCCCTCTCCTAATCACATCAACACCTCATTCGCTCACTGTCAGACCTCTCCTATGATTTGAATACATTTTTATAATCTCTCGGCTTCCTTCCTTCCCTTCATACTTCACCTCTTCCGCCTCATGTTATTTTCCTGGTGGAATTTCTCTGAAATCACTGTTGTCACAGCAACCAGATAATGACTCTGAAAGTATTCAAAACAAGGTTGCACACAGAAGCAAAGGCGGCTGTTTGCAACCAGGTTTACTCCTCAACAATACATCACTATTCTTACATATATTTCACATGCAGCATCACCATTGTTGGGTAACACATTACCTAGTAAAAGTACCTATATGTGATTCATATATTGAATATATTGAATAATGTGAGTCATTACAGTTGCTGATTTGGAAGACTGTCCTCCCAAGAAAAGCCAAACAATAGGTCTTAATGTTGCCTAAAAACAACATATAGTTACGTTTGGGTGACAGATGCCATCTAGTGGCTGTAGTAATTATGACCTGGAGCAGTGCTGCAGTTCAGATGGCCTATATATACAGTACCAATCAAAAGTTTGGACACACCTTCCCATTCACTTGAACAAGAAAGTGTGTCCAAACTTTTGACTGGTACTGTAAGTTGACAATTTTCCTCATTCGGAGGAGGACGAGGGGTGGTGGGAGGTTATAACCCAGCAGTGGACAGGGTTTGTTTCCCATTTCTGACAGCAAGTCGGGACAATTTTTTCAAAAAACATAACTACGATACTCTAATCTTAACAAAGTGATCATTTTAACCCAAACCATGATCTTTCCCTAAACCTAACTAGACCTTAACCACAGCGTTGTCCTGCCGATAACTACCGATAGGGGGCACCAGATTGGAAAATGTTCTGGAGTGTACAAGTTCAATCAACATGTTTAGTCATTTCATTTGGACTTGTTGTGATTTTGTGGCCTGGGGATTTTATGGATGATTGATATGAGTTTGCTCTCTCAGGGTTCAGTGGACAAATTGATCCTGTATAGCAAGAAAGCTAGCCTCTACCCACTATTTAGGTGTTCCGTCTTATTATCATGCTTGCTAACATTAGCCGCTGGTAAACTACATTCAGGAATCACTTTAGGTCAGAGTTAAGTGCTTCAACGTTTTTTTTTTTCTAATTCTATGTTAAATACAGAAGATGTAACATTTGGGTGTGGAGGCGTTTAAAAGCACCTTTGACAGAGCTGCGTTATGCTAAGTAACCAAAGTAGTGTCAAGAGTAATTACTAAAGGAGGCTAAAAAGTTCTGTGGACCTGCAAAGTTATCTGCAAAATCAGATCTGTTCAAGATTCAAGATTCATTTTAATTGTCATTACACATTACGCAGATTTGCACAATGAAATTCAGTTGTAGCCCCCTCCATGCCGCACACAAAGACAATGCATTTAGAAATGTAAATGGTAAATGGACTGTACTTGTATAGCGCCTTTCTAGTCTTCCGACCACTCAAAGCGCTTTTTACACTATGAATCACATTCACCCATTCACACGCATTCATACACTGAATGGGTACAGGGGCTACCATGCAAGGTCCCAACCTGCCCATCAGAGGAAATCTAATCATTCACACACTGATGGCACAGCCATCGGGAGCAATTTGGGGTTCCGTATCTTGCCCAAGGACACTTCAACATGTGGAGTGGAGGAGCCGGGAATCGAACCGCCAATCTTCCAATTAGTGGACGACCCGCTCTACCTCCTGAGCCACAGCTGCCCAAATATTAAACTATTTTAAATTAGAATAGAATAAAACAGTTTGGCAATAAAATAGACTGTTGTTATTATAAAACACATTGATTAGTGCCATTTTGCATGGATAGTCAAGAATCACATGAGGAGATTCACTGGAGAAGAGGCAGCCTCAATATACCAGCATGCAATGCAGCCACGAGACAGGGCGGGGGTTTTGTGTGACAGGTTTTGCTCTTGTTTTCATTCAATTGGAAAAACTCACTATTATTATTATTTTTTGTCTTCTTTACTTTTTCTAAATACACTCTGCATGATGTCTGGCAGAAGTAGAAGCATATACAAGGCAGGGCAGTTTTACATATGGATTTAATGTGTTTTGTTCCACTTGAATACAGTCAGATCACCCAGGGTGCATGTTAAAGCACACGTGCTGAGGCAGCCAAACACATGCACACAAAAAAAAATTGTACATGAACAAACACAAATAAATGTACACACCAAGCAGTATGTACACAAGCAGATTACACACATGCATGAACACATGCAAACATAAACACAAACACACTTGAGTCATTTGACATTTAAGCAGTTCATACAAATGTTATTGTGGAATTCATTTGCTGTCACATCTTAGTTATAGATGTTTCTGTGTACAGGCCTGTGTTTGGTTTGACTCATTATTATTGTAACCATGACAACGAAGGTGGCCTAACTTTAAAGGTATAATATGTAATTATTCCTCATTAAAATGTCTAAAAACACCTAGACCTATGTTATTTATGTTGTTGAGTTGTGTACTTACATTATCTCAAATGTTTCCAACAAGATAATACATTGGTGTTGTGGTTGTTCCACAGAAACTGTTATAAATGGACTTTTATTCAGTTTTAAGCCACATTTTCATGATAAATTTAAGTCATTTTTATCTATATCTTTTAGCCGGAAGAAGGATTTTAGTCGTTGGACGTCTAGATTTTAAGTTATCAGATAAATAAACTGGGCAAACGTTAGCAGCAGCTCGGCTAGCAGCCCCTCCAGGAAGTCCGGTGGTCACCAAACATCGTCAGAGAAACACTGAATTTTTAGGTAAAACAGCTTAAATTAGTATTTTAACAATTTTAATCTGCCTGTACGTTTCTTCTGGAGAGGAGGAGACCTCTGCGGGTAATTCGGCTCCTGGTAAAAACATCCTGAATGATTAACACTGGCGTAATCCTATCCTGGTGAAGCTGGTTATTTAACAATGAAGACAACAACTCCCATGATCCCTTGCTACTTCACACCATCATCACAGTCCGTCTTCTGTTATTGTTTTGATTGAGAGACCCCTAGCAGCTGAAATTACATATTGTGTGTTTAAGGAAGTAGTAATTTTATCCCACACCATGTTTCTCTAACCTTAACAAAGTTATCATTTAAACCCAAACCATGATCTTCTCCTAACCCTAACCAAGTGGTTTTTGTGCCTAAACTTAACTAGACCTTAACCACAGCGTCACATCATAACATCACTATTTTTTTGCAGTGGTTTTGGAAAGCACAGATAAATGATGAAGCCGATAGGGGCGCCAGATTAGAAAATGCTCCTATGTGTCATTCTGGAGTCACATAGTAAAAACGACGTTTAATTTTGAGGACTTGTTGGGAATTTTCTTCTTTCTTTAATGCAAATTTTCCAAATGTTTAACACTTTGCACATAAGAAGGATGCCACATAATGATTTAAACAATATCACATCACATTCAATTTACAAATGAATACATAAAGTTGAACTGGATGCAAGCTTAATTGAAGAGAGGACATATAGAATAAAGCATAAAAGTGATATTCCATTTATATTTACTCCAAGAGGATTGGATTTGCAACAAAATTTAAGATTAAAGCTTCATTGTGTTGGCATCATTTGAATCCACAATCACAATAAAATGTTTACTGATGGAAAATGTGGCTGGAATAGAGATATAAGTCAATCATAAGCGGTGATGAAACTGTTCATTTCAAAATCTTTTTCATTCTCTTGATAAGTCAATGTACATTAGCGCAAATATTATATTTCAAGAACAGATATATAGTATTTCTATAACAATTCATTAAGTACATACACACAGTACTGTACACCAGTAATGTGCCAGAAATAGCTCACTATCCCTCATTACCACACCACCAGCATCCGCAGTCCATTGATGTAGAATCCCCTCATTTTCTATGCTTTTGCTCACATGTATAGATCAATGTACAGCAGGCTATATATAGCGCTGCTCGTGTATTGGATTTCCCTGGCAGGGAGCTATAAATAGAGTGAGGGGTGAGGAAAGAGGGGGCGAGAGGGACCCCAAAGGAATAAGATAAACAGAGAAGGATGAAGGGAGGAGCAGGAGATAGAGGGTCTACAGTATATGGGCTCTGCTTGCTATACTTGCAATGCAGAATGTTTTGCTGTTGTTACATTCCTGTTTTCCAGGTATTTTGTCCTTTTTTTTATAGATGAAAGTGCTGTAAAATCACCCTGTTTTTATCATCTCACTATTATAGTTTTTGCAGTGTTTCTTTGTGTAACAAAAAAAAAATCTTAATGACACTGCTGTGTGACAGCAGCTGTTAAACCCTTTAAAAAAAAAAGGACATAGTTACATTTGTGTATCAGTGCCCACTTATGCCTTTAGCACCTTGGTGTCGAGGGAATTTTACTTCTGTTACTCCACAGTGGAGCTCTTAAAGGATGCCTCGGGCAGAAGTAGTGGGTTCTGTGTCCACTGGGAGGTTTTTTTACGAGCTGTGCTAAGCAGAAGCTTGTGTTTGGCGCTGATCGAGCTGCTTCTGCTGCACGGAGGCTCTCAGCCCGCGAGCCGAGGCAAGTCACAGCCATTTAACTTCATCTTATAGATCTGAACATCAGGATGACTGGCATTCAGAAAAGGTGGTTGTCATCCTCATATCATTACTTTGAGATAAATTGTTTTGTTAAGAGTTGACACATTGGAAATACATGTTGAGATTAAAGCTGCTGCTAATTATTTTCAGTATCAATTAAACTGCACATTCCTTTTTGATACATTTAGTCTATAAAATATCAGAAAAAGACTGAAAATGCCCATCACAATTTCTTCAGTCTTCAAATCACCTGTTTTGCTGAAACCCAAGGATACCCAATATGCAATTATGAAATAGTGACGTAGAACTTTGTATTTGAAAAGCTGGAACCAGAAAGTCTTTATTTGATAAATGACTTAAATGATTCATCATTTTGTTGATTAATTTTTTGTTAATTGACTGAACAATTCATTGACTAATCATGAGAACGGCTTATCAAATCTATTGTGTACTATACTGTACGTACAGTAATTTCATCAGGGTTGTATAAACTTTCCATCAACCTGTCTTACCTATCTCTACTACAGTAAATGACCTATATGGTCCTACATTACCCAGAATGCCTTACTGAACACCTATACAGAATTTGACAGAAGTGGAAACAAGATAGAGTGAATCTGAAGACAGTTACCCTTCTTATGTTATATGTTTGAGCAGCTTTCCAATTGTCGTGTTTCAGTTTGAAGCAGATTCTAACAATTTGTTGAAATTTAGTCATTGAAATGCTGTTAAAAGTACGATAACATGTAACCAAGACATTCAAAAGACCTCCCTTTGAAAATAAATAATTGTTGACGTCTTTTGACATACAAATAATAAAAATTATTGTTTACTGCAATGGGTTTCTTAAAAACTCAAAAAGACAATTGAAAGACTTTTTTTTTGGTATACTGTAATTATTGGATTTATCAATGCTAATCATTTACTAATGTTTTATTGATCCCCAGAGATGAAATTCACAGCTGTTACAGCAGTGCAGGAAAAAAGGAAATAGATAAGAACTATAGGAGTAATAAACACAACAAAATACAAAGTCATTCAAATAGGATTCAGTCTATATACATTATAATCTTTACAATACTTAGGCTATGTACATGACGTAATGGTTCTGGAGATGTAGCTATAGTTATATATGTATATATTATAAAGGTGAAGTAATGAATACAAAATAAATTAAATATGCAGTAGTGTTACCTACATATGTATTTATAAAACCAATCAAAAGTCTGGAGAAAACCCCCCCACTCACTTGAATGAAGAAATGTGTCCGAACCTCCAACTGGCATCATACATACAAACATACAGACGGATGACAAATTAAAGGAAAAACTGGTCCAGGTCTGAATGCTGGACCCCTACAGTGAGGGGATCCGGTGCCTCTGTTATGCTTTGGGGGGCATTTTGCTGGCATGGTTTGGGTCCACTTCTTCTTGTTCTGACACCTTTATCCTATGATGAAACATTTCTATCCTGATGGGAGTGGTCTCTTCCAGGATGACAATGCCCCATAGTTCACAGGGCATTAGGGGTCACTGAATGGTTTGATCATCTTTTCTACTGGATAATAATGCAGTCATAAATGTTGGTAATGCGTTAATAAATGGGCACGGGTTTCTAATAAGCCATCACATGATTAGGTCATCTTCTTACCAGAAATCAGTTCCTCAAATGCTGATGTGTTAGTTACCTCGCTCATGTAACATTCCCCGTTTCATAGATTTGAATCAATAATCATATTGATTGTGAATTACCATGTCAAGATTCCCCCCTGAGCCAATGCATTGTCCTCTTCTGAACTCTACCCTTAGTATAATTATTGATTATCACTCTGTCTTTTAAAATAGACTTCTGACTGTCGGAAGGGATATCAGTATTGATTCAGTGATATTTACTGTTTCTCTTAGCAGAACACCTTTTCTTTAACTACACAATAGAAAGCCTGAGGGAAGTACTGTAGTGAGGAAACATTTTACAGTACCAGGGCCTTCACTCCAGTGTTGAAATAGAAAAGAAGACTAAAGATGCCAGTTCTCTCATTTTCAGAAGATCTGTGGCAAAGACCCAACAACAAACAACAAACATCCTCTTTAATTTCATTGTTTTGACTTTCATATCAAATTTATCTTCAGGACTTTGTTTTCCTTTCTGTCCACAGAGTTAGAAGGACACTGCAAATATTGCCGTCTTGCATCTTTCCTGCATTAGCACTGCAGCAGCCAAGAATTAACATACTGTATGTGTTGGTTTTTTTGCTGCTGCTGCTGCTGCTGCTGTGTGTTGTACATATTCGGAGTCACTGACATCAAATTTGTACAAGTCACAGTGTAATTTCCCATTAGATAATGACTTATCAGGTGAAATTTTCCTTTTTTTTAAAAAAATTCATTTTCTTTTGACCTTTCTTTCTCCCTTTCAGAAGTACACTGAATTGTTTTCTTTCCAGGTGTTAGATTTAAAGATCGATACAACTTTGATGTGGCTGAAGTACAGAGCTAGAGCCAGGAGGCGATTAGCTTAGCTTAGCATAAAGACTGGAATCACGGGAATACAGTTCTCCCTCTGTCCGTAGTTCAAAAATCTGCCTGGCAGCACATCTAAACATCACTAATTAACATTTTGTATCTTGAAACTATACCTTGGATAATGACAACACTTCCTGGACTTTTTTTTCTCTTCACTGTTAAATATTGCCTGGAAAAGGCTACATCACACAACTTCCCTCCTGAGTCAGTAAATAGAGTGTGCTTTTTGAACTTGGTCCTAAAAAGCAAGAGAGCACTCAGTCCAAGGACAGGTAGCTCACTGCCAACAGCTGGAACTGCACCATCCCCACTAGACATAAAAAAAGAGGTCTTTTATAACACACAATTTAATCACATTAACCTCTATTATTACTATAGTGTATTTAAGTCCTCAACATTCAAACCGTACTCACTTCTCTTTGTGGCTGCCTAATTGTTGCTGAAAAATTTGAAATTCTCTAAGCAGTTACTTTGGGTTTGGAGCTGTTGTGAAGCAGTAAGACTGCAGCAAAGTTATTTTTTTCCTGATCTGTGCGGCAGGAAGAAGGCAGTTTGACTCAGGACCAGTTGGCCTGACTCGGGAATAACCAGTAAAATAGGCCATGTGCTCCCTCGCTATTACTATGTTTGTGATTATGAGTCACACATTACTCCATAAATGGCAGAAGGTTCCTTAACCCTCTGCTGTTCTGGGCCTCATTAGTGTTATCGCTTGGAAGCTGAGTTTCACTTGATATTCAACTGTGTTTGAGCTTTTCCACCATGATGAAGAAGAAAATTAGTCATTTAAAACTCTGTATTACATTGAGTTTTACATGGTTTATATTTATCTACCGCCTTTGTTCAAAGCAGCCTTCAATGGCAGGAAAATAAACTAGATTTCTTTAGCCGACGCCAGAAGCGAACAAGAAAACAAGTTGTATTTTCATTTCTTGACTGACATTGCTTCATTAATCCAATCAAGTAAATTCATTGTAATATGACTAATCTTGACCAATATATAGGGGGCTGCTGTGACTCAGGAGGTAGAGCGGGTCGTCCACTGATCGAAAGACGGCGGTTCGATTCACTCCTCTAGTCCACATGCCGATGTGTCCTTGGGCAAGATACTTAACCCCAAATTGCTCCTGATGGCTGTGCCATCAGTGTATGAATGTGTGTGAATGGTTAGTTTCCTCTGATGGGCAGGTTCGGACCTTGCATGGTAGCCCCTGTACCCATTCAGCGTATGAATGTGTGTGAATGGGGGAATGTGATTTGTAGTGTAAAAGCGTTTTGAGTGGTCGGAAGACTAGAAAGGCGCTATACAAGTACAGTCCATTTACCATTATACAAAGAAGATACAATCTCATTCACATTATTTTAAATGGCAACAAACATGGTGGGTGCAGAGAAAGTGACTTTAATTTCTTTGAGACTTTTGGTTTTTTTGGTCGTCCAAAGAACCTGAGAGTTAAAACAGAATTAGAAAGGCAAAATCATCACCAACAAATCATTGGTCAAACTAAATAAAACACTTTAATAATAAAAAACAACACTTTCCATACAGCCTGAGGCGTACAGATGATTAAACCATTTTCCCTCCAGCTCACACACTTTTTCAGTCTTGGATAAGAAGTTTATAGTTTTCCCCTGGGAACGGGACTTATGGAAGTAGATTGCCTGTTCTGTAACACTGAGGGATGAGAGCCCACCTGAAGTGGGGACGACCCATTTTGAGACTGAAAAAAAAAAATAAATCATTTTTTCTGAAGACAGATCCTACTGAAACGTGTGTGTGAATGTAGGCCAGTAGCTGTGAACCGTCAAACTGAAGGATGTGATTACCACTGACTTTGTACCCTATAGAGACCACGCGGCACATGTCAGATCGCATCAGGCTCTCATTGCACTTGAAAGGATGATAACAGACTAGACATGTACAATTTTTTTTTAAGATGATATAGATCTTTCCTCATGGTGTTTGCCACTGCATCACAGGGTGCAGTATTTCAACTGGATGTCACTGCAGGAGTCCTCAAACTGCAGTAGTCCTGCAGGAAATATTCTTCATAGTGTTTGAACACCAATGTGGAAGCAGTGCACCAAAATAGATGACTATTTTAATGTCTAATGCAAATTAAATATAATTAAAGCTTATATTTGCATACATTTTGTTGTTTGATCTCATATTCCTGTACATAACCAGGTCAGATTTACATCAAGTGTCAACATTCATTGCCAATGTAGGAAGTAATGTGTCCTTTATCGAGCAAGGTGGAAAGTATGCGTGTGGATGTTGCAGTGGTAGATGTAACCACGGTCTTTCCTTAAAGGATAAGGCTGGTGATTCTCTATATTTTTCTTATTGTCAACTAATCTAATGTGCAAAGCCAGACCGACAATGAACAGATCCAATTATAAGTATTGTGTGTGTATCCAAAGCCTGATATATCTTATTCCTCTGTGTTGTAGATCTCCGTTGTTCTCCAAAAACTATTAAAAACACGTCAATGAGCCACACCACTGCTAGATTACTCACTAAATGTAGAGAGTGTCACAATTTGACTTTCTATGTAGTGCAGCAACAATAAAGTTTAATAACAGTAAAATGTTGCAGGTATAAATTATCAACGGTCCACATCAAATCTTCGTGTGTGGGTCATATTTTATTCTATCAAGACCTTACAAATTTAGACTTTCTGTAAAACAACTATAAAATGACCATGACACCTGTGTGGTTATCTTTTGGGCCAGTTATGTTTTTTGGATTAGGGCTAGGTTACAATTATGACACATCAAAAACACTTGACTGTGAAAAAGAAACAAAAAATCCTGCACAGTGTTGACCGCTTACTCACTAACGGCTACTGTTAATGCATGTAATGTCAGATTTATTTGGTTACTGTTAGGATAAAGACCACATGGTCCCCATTATCTAGCCATTATGGGCTATCAATTACAAAAAAAGTGCATATGTCAACACGTTCTCACTCCCAACTCGTCACATATCGAAGCTTGGTCAGGACCCCGTAGCGTCACTTTTTAACAGCCTGGTGGCCAGAATAAAACGTTGGTAATTTACGTTTCCGCAAACCACAGAAACATTGAATATGTACGTTTCAACACATGTAATATGTAGCATATTAACATTTCAACAAAACGTATCATCTCAACATTTCTAAAGTGACGTAGTTCACATGCGATCTATATGAGCTGCCTTTCCTATTAGAATGAGGATGGGTCAGTGGATGGTTAGTAAGTTTCTTGGCAGCAAGTTGGAAATCAGCAGAGAGTATGGTTCGACACCACCTCAAAACCAATGTCCGCTTCCAGTTTCAACTGATAAAACAGGGTGTTTTTAGTGAGACATCAGCCGTTTTTACTTTATTCATTATTTCTATTTTAACCCAAACCATGATCTTTCCCCAACCCTAACCAAGTGGTTTTTGTGCCTAAACCTAACCAGACCTTAAACGTTGTCACACCATAAAACATTATTATTCAACGGGTAGAAATGTTAATATGCTATGTTTGTAGAAATGTTGATATGATACCAAACCTTAACCACTGTGTTGTCTCAACATAAAATATAATTATTTTTAACAGTAACTGCCGTGATACTGCGCATTGAAAAATGTGTTGAAACGTATATATTCAATGTTTCTGTGGTCGGGCTGCATATGTACATAATTTAATACTAAAAATTGTAAAAGATACGTATTTAACATCCTATTTTGGAATTGGAGTGATGGTGCTTCAGTAAAACATAATTATTACTGTGTGCTATAACCAGAGTTTTAGCCAAAGATGCTGCTTAAATTTGCAAAAACAAACAAACCAACAAACATCTTTGTCTACATGGGCACATCAGTGGTGGAAAGTAACTAAGTACATTTAATCTAGTACTTCATTTCTGTACAGTTCTCAAGTACTTTTAGTCAAGTATTTCAATTTAATGCTACTTTATACTTCTACTCCACTACATTTAATTGACTGCCATTAATAGTTACTTTTCTGATTAAGATTTTACATTAACATTACATAAAATAGTGGTTCCTAATCTTTTTGGCTTGTGGTATTGTTAGTAGTTCCACCAAAGACACGTTTCCCCTCTGAGGAGGTCTCATTCAAATAACTGACGCCAAAGAAGTAAAATCATCCGATATTTCACAAGAAGAAAAGATTACAGAAAAATCCAGCAGAACTTTGTTTTTTCCATTTTCCCACGCCATTGACTACTCAGCTTTATCTTGTGACCTTTTGGAGGGGCCCAACCCTTAGACCACTGGACTAAACTACCTAACTGTATATAAAGTCAGCCCTCTACAGCATTGTGGTAATGGTGTTTTAAGTAAAGGATCTAACTACTTCTTCCATAGCTGGGGTTTAAACAGTAGGCCCTTTTGTGTGTGTATGTGTGTGTGTGTGTGTGTGTGTGTGTGTGTGTGTGTGTGTGTGTGTGGTTAGTGTTGGCAGGTGGGATGAAATCCCTTGTTGCCCACACATGTCCCCATGCATTTACACAAACACACACACACACACACACACACACACACACACACAGAGAGAGAGAGAGAAACACACACACAGAGTGAGTCACAGGGCAACACAGCCTACTGTATCAGTCTGTGGGTCGCCAGAGGCTGATGGGGCCACTCAACCATGAAAGAGGGTATGGAGGCATAAGAAGCACACACACAGGCAAACTCGCACACACACACACACACACACATACGCAAAATATCACATGCAAAAGCACAGGGAGACACATGCACACAAATCTTTTTTTCTCACAAGCAAATGTGTGACGTCTTGTTCTCTCTCTGTCTATCTATCACATGTGTGTTTTTGAGATTGTATCTTAACAGGATGACAGAATTATAGATAAGTTGTACATATATATGGAGAATATGATCAGGAGAATGTCAAGCAAGTATTAATAAAACATTTAAAGGGGAACTGCACCAATTTTACACATTTGAAGTCTGCTTACAGGTCTTGGGGAGTGCTACTGCCCTTCTGAAAAAAAGTTGTACAAAGCCTTTTTTGGCTCCAGGAAGCTGCACTAAGTCTTAATTATAGACTTCAGTAGTAATACATTGCCTTAAGTGATGTCACTTGAGTCAGTGTCTGTTGGGGTTGAAGACTACAAGTTTGGAAATGAAAATAATCTGTCTGTGTGGTGTTAGAAAGAAGTGAGGTTACCAGACCTCTGTAGCCCGCTCCTCATCTGTGCATGAGGCTAGCAGCTCAATGCTACATTAGCCACTACTAGCATAACACACCCAAAACTGTACAGGTGAGTTCATTGAGTCAATTTGCATTGTGGGTAATGTAGTCGCCAGGTTTTGACGAGGAAGAGGAATGCATGGAATTAAAAGAAAGATCATATTTCTGATTCTGCAGCATCAGTTCTGATACTTTCTGTTAGAATCTGTCCAGCATGAGTCCAAAATGATGGATTACTCCTTTAATAGAGAGCAGACAGCAGAGCAACTGATAACTTGATGACTTCTGCAAAATAACTTGTCCACAATATAAAATATTACTTTAAATCAATTTGACATCCCTTAAATTCAAGATAATGCAATAATTGTCGATTATTCCCTCATACTTCACATTTAACAAGGACATTTACTGTCAGTTATTACTTTCCTCTTATTTTAACCCAATATTATTATATTATCATATATTGTAATCTCAAAACCATCCAGACCACTTTAAATCCATTTACATGGAAATCAAAGTCCATAATTTCCCAGATCATTAACAATTATTCATTTTAACTGATCGTATAATAATAACATTCATTGGTTATTGCATTTCTTATTGATGTACAATTTTACATCATTTGTAACTATATTATTACATCATCATACGTTACATCACTTATTAACTATTACAAGTAAATTTAACTTGATGGTGTCACATTATTCACGCACATAGAACCGTTTTTATTACATTTTTAACTCATGCGGAGGGATATTTTCTAACATTATGACAACTTTACCAATGGCGCCATTCAGAAACAAAACTGCTCCAAATCAAACCATCTGGGCTCCTTTCATTATTCTACTGAAGATTTATTCCCTGCTGTCAATCATTTCCCTCAGTTATTATGTAGAAGAGATGAATGCACGCTCACACAACTACAGATCCATGTTTGGCTGATTTGTTCATTAATGAGTTACACGATGCTAATTGTTGCTGTATGTATGAATCAGTCATACCGTCAGCGTGCACGATGAGTCCTCAATTCATAGCCTGCACGCTCTTATACCATGCTGTCCTTAAGGCGTGCGTGTGTGTGTGTGTGTGCGCGCGCGCGTGTGTCTTCTTCTCCCTTTAGCCTTCATCACTGTAAAAACCCCCTCCCCTCCTCTCTTTCACACACACACACACACACACACCAGTCCCACCTCCCTATACCCAAACTACAGTGAAGCCCATTCAACCGATTCTCCGCAGTGCTGAAAGAGCAGAGTGAAGTAAAGAAGGAGAAGGAGGGGGGAGTGGGGGAGCAAAGAGAGGAGAACAGGGGAGATACGGTCACACACGAGTAAGAGAGAGAAGGGGAGAGAGAGTGCGGAGAGAGCGAGAGAGAGAGAGAGAGAGAGAGAGAGAGAGAGAGAGAGAGAGAGCGATAAGGGGAAAACTGCAAATTTGGTGCCCAGGCTTCCCAGTGCGCACGGATCTCTCGTCGGCTGCACCGTCCGACCAGCTCTCCGCTCTGCAGGGTGAGTAAAGCTTCTGCTGCCTTATTTTTTCAACTGCGCCGAGCTCTTACCAAACCCTTTCCTCCACCACCCAATTATAACTCATCATTTCACCTCACCTCACTCTAACCTCCCCCCCCCTCCTCCTCCTCTTCCTCACCATCTCACATCTGTGTTTTTTTTTTAAAAACCACTCGCACTCTTTTGGCTCATTGAGCCGCTTCTTCGGTTGCGCACGTCAGGACTTCTGTTTTCGGCTGTAGAGCTGAGAGATGATGCTCATGCATGTGACTGTGCACTGTGTGTGTTAACATACAAATTTCAGCTTCCCTCATCCTCTTAAAAAAAAAAAAAAAAAAAGACAGGGGTGTTGTATAAGAGAGGGTTGCCTCAAGTCGAGAGAGAGGAGATGTGCGCTGTTGTGTTGACAGCCGCTGATGAGTGTGTCTGCACGGCTGTTTGGTCGCCTGTTAGCGGAGGAATGTACTGTACAGTGATTAGTGTGGCGCATTTGGAAGGAGCGCGCTGTAACACTGTACAATCAGTCTGAATACAGTCTGGAGGAAGAAAAAGCACAATAAAGCGGCTTCGCGTGGAGGAGAGAGAGAGAGAGAGAGGGGGAGTGTGGGGGTGAGGCAAACTGTGTGAGGATGATGTGATTGTGGTGATTGTGTCACTGTATGTGTTAGTGTGTGTGTGTGTGTGTGTGTGTGTGTGTGTGTGTGTGTCAGGGCGGGAGAGAGATGAGAATAGGGAGGAGAGACCAGGAGTGAGGCGAACATGTGTGAGACTATGTGCACATGTGTGTGTGTGTGTGTGTCCATGTGTGTGCGTGTGCTCTAAAAACTCTTGGCTCCTTCTTGGGGAACCCATCCTGTGATACTGTTCCAGCAGACTGCAGCACTTCTTATTGGGTCCATCTCTCCCTCTCTCTCTCTCCTCTCTCTCTCTCTCTCTACTTACATACATATGCATAATGTGTGTGTATTGTAGCGGAGGAAAAGAGATGAAGAGCAGGCAGGAGTGAGAGACTAAGGAAAGCTTCTTGCGTGTGTGTGTGTGTGTGTGTGTGTGTGTGTTCATTTAATTTTCTGCTATTTCCAGTCTGCATTCTGGTAATTAAAGTGAAGTACTTGTACAGTATATTACTCTGTTAAAAGACAGAGGAGATCTGCGGTGAAGTCGTCCTGAAAGGGAAAAACAGAGCAACATATAATGATGGAACAATTTTCTCCACTGTAATATAACCGCTATACAGCATAGTAGACAGCATATTGACACGTCTGTAGAAATATGTCTCACAGATTTCTATCAAAAAGGAGTGATTTTGTCTTTAGCTAGTATGAGAAAGCTTTTATACTTGCTCTTCTAACGCTGCGTTCATGTCATGTGAGATGGAGGGCGGTGATGGAAAAATTTGCAACATGCAAGCATTCAAACCATCAGACGTTTAACATGGTCATCGCTTGAGTGTTTTACTAGTTGGCCTGAGTTAGGGTTCAATGACGGGCAGAGTTGGTCACGAGAAAGACAAAAAGTAGTGTGCATTTACCAGATTTGCATTAAATATGGTGATTGATTGTCTTTAGAAGTCAAAGACTGTTAAATACTGTGAATTCTATGAGACATGAATGCAGCACAAACACCCACCTTTTGGGAAAAATACTCTACTGCACAATGACTGTATTGATTTTTGTCTTCATTGAGGATTCTCTAGACTTGTTTTGTGTCTTGTCTTGTGTTAAGATCTGTTGACTTTCTTTTTAAAATCAAATCCCCATCAGAGAGGAAGACCTTATTTGTGTGGCCTTGGTTGAAAACTACTCGCATTCAATAGTTAGTTTCTGTCATGTGTTTTATGTTTTTGGCAGCAGCAACATGAGTTTGTTTGGAATAAGCAGAACTGAGCTGGTGATAGCGACCAACCACAGCTGAATATGTCACACTGTTGGGAGGTGAAAGTTTTGTAAATACCATGGTGACCGAAATGAATACCTGTTTACTCTTAACTGCAGAATATGTCTGGTAGAAAAGGGTTCAGCCCATCTGATCATGATCAGTCCATCAGAGTCTTTCAGCCGTCCAACAGGAAGAAATCCACCTGAGATGAAGAACCAAAGAGACCAACTTTGACTTTTACTTGACTTGATGACACAAGATCAAGTTGTTCTGTGCATTAAAGCATTTTAGGAACTGTTGGAAACAATTCGCTTCAGTAGAATTAGACGAGCCAGTTTGAGGGAGGGTTTGCATTTAAAACACATGCTTACGATATTAGTTCTGAATTACAGTAAATTATGAGATCCTCTTGTATCTCATAATTTAATATAAGTGCTGAATTGATTAACTGCCTCTTCCAGTGCTTTAGAAGGTCAGACATAATAACCATTTAGTTCACTGCGGAGATGTTTACAGATCTGGACGCTGGTAGTGAAGTATCAGCATTGTCTGATGGCATGCTGCTCTCTGAAGTGAAGGGAAATGAATCACATGCTAACTTCAGTTGTTTAAATGGTTGATTGATGGTATGAGTCACTGACTATGGCAGGGTCAGTGCTTCATTTCCCACTGGGGTTACTCAAGGGACTGCAAAGTGCTTTGGATGTATTTATCCACCAGAGAGATAACATGTCACTGCTGTCATGTTAATACCTTATTTCAGATTTTGTTTTACAGTAATTTCCAATACAGGAAAAGGCTACAAGTTCAGTTTGTGGTTGTGTCAAACTATGAATCTCAAGCTGATTAAACTATATTCAAAACGTTTAAAATAAATTGGGCTTATAACTGTACGTGAATGAGTAAGGATTCTGTTTTGAATCTCATATAACCAGACCTCACCAAGATCAAGGAGATATTTAGCACACCTCATTAAAAAAATAAATTACAAACTAGTCTTAAATCCGGCTACGACTAGTTTGAACTTGACCCGAGCCTGAAACATATTAAAATCCAAACTTTCACCTCAATCTTGACTTGCCACTGAAAAATCTGTTAGATCTCATATTTCTGATTATTGAGAGCCTCATTTTTAACATCCTTTAATGTTAAAAATGAGACTTAGGTGAGGAAAGCCTTCACGATCAAATTATATCACTGTCAAATGTGACTTTTCAAAACAGAAACAAACATGTTTGATGTGCTTTCATGTCTCAAAATGAAGAGCTGTGACTCAACTGTCAATGTCACCTGCTGACAGATGAAAAAACAAAAACATAGCTCATAATTTGTGGTTTATTAACAGTGTTATGGACTACAGTAGGCAATGAGAAGGGACTTCTAGAGCTATACAGCAATGCAGAAATGGCTGATTTATTAAGCTCTGTTCATCTCCATGGAGATGATGCTGGGGGCTGTTGCTCTGTTGGTCATGTCTTTTATTTCCAAGAGTCTTAAATTACGCATCAGAATATCAGCATTTAAAAATTTAACACAACCTTTTGTATTTTTGTATGTTTCCTGACCAGTGACCTCTTGTGGCTGAATGTATAATGACTGAAGGCAGAAGTAGCGTTACAGAGACTGCTGTTCGCATCCTCTAAGTCAACATTTGTTTCTTTTAACCATGACTATGATCTTTCCTTAACCTTAAAGAAGACATTTTATGCACATTTCCATATCTATATGTTTATTCTGGGGCTCTACTGGAATATCTTTGCATGATTTACAGTTCAAAAAACTCCTCTACTGGCCCATCATGCAGCCCCTCAGTTCAGCCTCTGTCTCAAACAGGCCGTTTTAGCTCCTGTCTCTTTAAGGCCCGCCTCCTGATGAGCCCACTCTGTTCTGATTGGTTAACTCCTAGAAGTTGGCCCTCGGTAGACTTCCACCAGTTCTGTAGGCTACGTAAACACACAGTAGTAGTTGTATTTCACTTCTTTTTCCACATCTCCAATACATCTGTACATGTTCAAGCCCAAATCTGATCCAAAACATGTGAGCAGACAACGTGAACAGCCCATTCTGTAGCAACAAAGGCTACAGAACGGACGGTCGTTTGTGGTACATATGCGAATGATCTGATGACGGGGGAGTAGAGGTAGCTTTTGACTTGATGGCGGCATGTTTTTTTTGCAAGGGTTTTGCAAAGGCGACGATAAATGCTGTCATGCTAAGAAGGGTGCATGATCATAAAATGTTCACATGGGTCCTTTTGGAAGCCAGTGACAACCTCTTCTGCCATTTAGGTTGGAGGACTCGTTGGAATTAGTCCCACTAAAGCCTATTAGATTGACCATTTGTTAGATGCAAGCAATAGTTGAGGCCCCGATCACCTTATTAGATCAGACTGAGAATCAAGACTTAAATGGAAAAATGGCAGTGGTATTCATCAAGCAAAAAACAAATCTGCTTTTCCTGACATGCAGTCATTTTGGAGATGCTAGCTTAGTTTTCACCCAGCAGCAGTGATACATTTTCAGTATTTGTACAATGCAGTTAAGGTTGATTCCCCCTCAGGCTGCTAAAAAGCCAAACGTGACCTCAAACTCAAATTATACGACATTGAAACTGAGTGAAGGTGAAACACAGAACTTGTGTGACTGAATGGTGGAGGGTTTGTCTTTCTGAATGCTGCTTTGCACATGAACAGGCATATAGGATGTGTCACACCATCACCTGCCTGCCAGATCTGGTGAATGTGTATGTGTGTGTGTACAGTACAGTATGTGTGTATAAGGACTTCTCTCAGTTTCTGGGCCAAGGTCTTTCCTTGTAAGCCCCCTTCCCCTTTTTTTCTTCCTGTATCTCTGCATACAGTATCTCTCCCTTTCTCTTTATCTACCTCTCCTCAGCATATTAACAGACTGTCTCTCACAGGCCCCTCTCTCCTTTTCTCCAGCGTGTGCCTGTGTGTGTGTGTGTTTTCTTACCCGCCGCATAAGCTAATTATCTTTATCAGTCCAGCAGTCGTTCCACAGACTACAGAACGAGGGTTTGTTTCCCAAAGCTTTCATCGTCTCAAGTACTGCTTTGAGAAATGAGAGTCTTCTCGCGGCTCTCAGAGACTTGAACGTGGTTCAGCGTCATTCCTAGAAATGTCTCGTCTGGAGAATTTTGATGCTATTTTTAAAAAAAACAAGTTGTTTTTTTCGGCATTTTAGAAGCAAAAGCTTCTTCTCGAGGAGCACTCGCTTCCTCTTTCACTCTTCCTTCTCTCCATCTTTCTACTTCTTCCCTTTTTTCTTCCTTCCAAATTTAACTGATCTCAGTATTCAATTAATTTCCCAATTTTATTTTATCTTTATTTCCTTCCTTAATCTCTTCGACCCATGTCTACCTTTTACTTCAGATGCATTCCTTGTCCTCCAGGCCGGTTACTGTCCTCCCCTTCTTCCCCCATCCAGTCTTTCCTTCTTTTCTTAGTGTCTTTTATTGAATGACTTTTATTTAAATGAATTTGGAGTTGTTTCATCCCAACTGTGTGTGACCGTCTACTCTTCCTTGTTCCCTCCTTCTTCATGACTCCTCTCCTCTTTCCATCGTCTTTCCTATTCATCCCATCTTTAAATATCCATCTCTCCTCCTGCCAGTTGGCACTAGTCCCTCATTGCTGACAGAGGGACATATTGCCTTCTCAACAGAAAACAACCCCCCGCCCCCTCCCCAAACGATAGCAAGCTAACCTGGAAACGCCATCTGTGGAGCCCAGCCCGGCACCATGGGACATGTAGTTTCGTGGTGCTCAGCAGTTGCTTTGCCCTGCTCCGTATTGACCTATCGGTGCTGCAGAGTCTTTCATCTTTGTTTCATCTGATTCCTCCTTTTATTTATTCGCCGCCTCTTAATTTTGGGAGCCAAGACTGCAGTCCCCCTGGGGTGTATGTTGTTATAAGTTTCCTAAAAGTCATAGAGGATGTGCTTAAATTCAGATTCATTTTGATGTCACTTTTAGCAAATACTTGCATTTGGTAAATATTCCCCAAATACCCCTTTCTCTCTTTTTTTGACTGATTCTCCTTGAATTTGCAGCAGGGTAGCCAGGATTTGAAATTATACTGAGGTCATGAGTCCAAATTCACTGAGCACAACCTTGCACACCTAAGACAGTTTCAACTATCAAAAAATGCTGTAAAAAAGTATTTAGAAAATAAGTTTTATGAACTCAATTAAACGTTCAGTTACATTTTTTGTAATTTTATGGTCTAAATATTGTTCTAAAAGTTTCTCTGCATTACCAGCTATGTAATTTATTAAATCCCTTTTTAATTTAAACAAGGTATTTTCCAAAAATAGTCACATTTTCTCCTCTTCATGTCACAAAATTCACAGAAATATTACCAAAAACATGACCTCTGTGTCTTCATTGGTAGCTACAAACTTGCTTTGGAGCTCTGTTGTTCGTCATAATGTTGCTTTGATATCATGCTTAAAAGTGTTGATTACTTAACCTTTTTCATAGCAAACATAATTTGCCTTCAACTTAATTTGATCAACCATTACAGCAGAATTTGTCACCAAACGTGGCTTCAAGTGTTTCTCCATAACATTAAATGTTAATGAATAAATAAGCAACAATCAAAGATCAAATATCTTTAGGTGGTTTTTATAAAGGCTTTAACACTCAAAAACTAGAAAATAGACTGTGGTTGTCATTTGATCAAGTACGACTGACAGAACTACTACAACTACTACAACTCAGATTCTGATTCAGATATGACTAAATCATCTTCCCATTTTATTTTTGATTCAAGATTTTCACCTTGGTTGTGTTTTTGTGCCTCAGACAGTGTTACATTTAGACTTTATTCATAAATTGAAAAGCACAATTACGAGCACAAACAGAACAGCTCAATAATCACCAATTAAAAGGCTTGTTGATAGAAGATAAATACCATCTCTCAAACTGTAAAGCACAATGGGCTCTTTATTAAGTAAATGGCCTATTTCCGGAATTTAATTCATATGTACAAAGCTCCTGATTAAGGGAACTTATTATCACTCCTACACTGACAATCCTGCTTTAATGCCTTAATTAGCAACGCACACTCATTCATTAAGTTAGACTTCATTGAGGAGGCTTTTAAGCCTCCAATAAAATTGAACAGAATAAAGAATTAATAATGAAGCCAAATATAAGCTTAAATTGTGCTGTTGGAATATTGTGTGGAGCCCTCGGCACAACCCAGTCACGCTCCAGTTTGGGAAATAGTCACGAAATTCAATCTATAGATTCGTGTATATGGACACGAATTTTTCCATTTTTTTCGTGACACTCAGCACAACTTTCCAACTGATGTTTTCAACTGGAAATATCTTTCATGCCCGCACCACGCATCTAAATGATCTATGTTAAAAAAAAAAAGTAAAAGAAAGTAAAGATGTTGGTTTATTTCAGATGTTTAAAAACTAAAACAGGAGTTGAATGCACCAAATCGACCCACAACACAATATACCCTGTTCACATGGTGGCCATTTCCCTCTGATGTCACACTCTGGATGAGAACCACAAAGCTCCTCCATCAGGACTGATGCTAATGCAACACCACTTACACACTGTTAGCTTAACCTGTTAGCACCTGCCATCACCAATGTCACTGAGAAAAATACATTGAACAGCTCGCAAGTTAATCAAATCTGTATCTACGGAGCTGTGTGAAAGTTAATCAGGGATCCTTTCTAAGAAAAAGGAACAAAAACCAGCTGATGCAATCATGGCAGACAGGCTGGAAATAAAGCTGCTAAAGCTGTTAAACTGTCACATTCAGTCGGTCCGTTAGTTAAACTGTCAGGTTTTATCATGTTTTATGTGAGCAGTCCGCTTTCAGAAAAGGACAGCAATATTAAAACATCTTTGAATGGAGTTCTGCACACAGCAAGTCAGCAGGTCCTCCGGTCCTCTCACCGGGCTGACGCAGACCATTGACTGTACTGATGAAGTTAAAATAAAGATAACAATAATAATAATAATAATAATAATAATAATAATAATAATAAGTTTATTTAGTATAGCACCTTTCACAGAAATGAAATCCACAACTCAAGAAGACACAGAAGCCAATTTAAAAAGATGAGTCTTCGATAGTTTTTGAGTGACCTACTGGCGACGTAGGGATGGATGAGTTCCATGATGTACTCTGGAGCCTGTCCATGCAGGGCTCTATATGTAATAGTAAGAACCTTAAAATGAATCCTAAAACGAATGGACAACCAGTGCAAAGATCTTAAAATAGGAGTGATGTGAGTCATCCTGCTGGACCTGGTTAGCAGTCTTGCAGCCGCATTTTGGACCGTTTGTAGCCGGTTCACAGACGCTTTGCTGAGACAAGTGAAAATGGAATTATAGTAGTCCAAACGGGATGATATGAACACATGGATGATCATTTCTAGTTCCGGTTGTGAGACGATGGACTTGATATAAAAACAATGATAAAATCTTGTGATTAATGTTGAGTAATGTAGCAGTTATAATTTAAAAAATGAATAACAAATGAGAAAAAACAATACAGCCTCTGTGCTCCTGAGCCCCACCTGAGAGAAAAAAAAAAAGTGGTGCAGGCATGAAAAATACTGAAAAACCTTGGTTTGAAAGTCATGCTGAGGGTCACAAAAAAAAGAAAAATACGTGTCCATGTACACAAATCTACAGATTAAATATCGTGACTATTTCTCAAACTGCCATGAGACTGGGTTGCTCGGTAATGTTTATTTTTACTTCCTCTGTGTGAAATTCACTATGGGTGCTGACGGGGTGCAGCAGGCTGCATATTAATGCTTCAGGTCTGTGATTATGTAAAGTTCAGTTTAACATTTTATAGTCAGCAAGGACAGACAAATGTGAAGATGCTGACATACAACAAGATGACAGCCAGCAGGAAGAATAAAGATAAGTAAAAAAAATTAAATCAGTAACAGTGAGCATCCGCCCTGCTTAAGTGCCCTTGAGCAAGAAAGATAAGCACTGCAGCTGACCCTGACCTTTGAACTTTGTCCTCTCTGAAGGTTCCCTCCTAGAGGAAAAAATTGCCTTCAGGACATTTTGTGGTGATATAATATCATGCGTATTAGAAAAAACAGTGATTATTCACCAATAGAGATCCTTCTCAATGAATGTAAGCACTTATTAATTGACCAGTGATGTCTTTTTTCAAGGGAGGACAGTTTTAACAACTTACAACCTACAGAAACTGGGTCAAGGAAATGTTGGGGCAAGACATTTTCAAAGCAGATACGCTTTTAAGATCCCAAATAGTGATCAGTTGACCGACGCCTGGCCTTGTGTGTCAAAATACAAAAATGACCCAATCAGGCAAACTAAAGAGAAGGACGTGCCTGGCCCTAGTAGAGATAAAGAGAGACAGAATGGAAAAGAGGCAGTGTGTTTCGCCAGGGGAGAGGAGAATCAGGGCAGCCGGGTGTAGTGACGATTTCAGCACCACAGCGGTGGACAGCTCCCCGACCTGCTGCTCGCTGCTGGACTCTCCTGAAAATGTTCTTTCATTCACATGTTTTACAGTGATTTTTTTGAATATGAACAAAACAGAGACTTCACGGAAATTAACCAAAATAACAAAGAAATTAAATATGGCAAAAAAAAGAGACAGCAGCTGCAGTCAATTAAATGCCTCTGCTCTACCACAAGCATGTAAACAGAGGAGGATTTATGAAACTATGATCTAGACAGGTAACAAAAGTTCCAGTTTCTTTCTGAATTATATAATCTAATTATATAATCTTGTAATCACAGTTAATAATGAAAAAAACAAATTTGATTTTCATTTAAATCTACAATAAAAATGTACCACCCTAATGTCTGTCAGCACTGAAACAATTATCTCCTCTAATTTCTAAAATTAGAGGAGATAACAGTTCTTAATCATAACCCTTCCACACTTTTCTTCCTTCTTCTAATCCTTCTCTCTCCATTTTCCCCTTCTCTCCTCCTTCTTTCCCTACCTCCTCCTCCTCCTCCACCTCCTCTGTTCTCCTTCTCTCGCTTTCTTCTTTCTTCCCTTAATTCCTCCCTCACTCCTACTTTCTTCCCTGCTTCTGACCCTCACTTCCAATCTGCTATCTGTCCTATTTTCGCCTTTTTCCTTCCCTCCTTTTATGATCCTTTCTGCCCAAATCCTACTTTTCCTCCCCCCCCCCCAATCCTCCTCCTTTTTTTTCTCCCTACATCCTCTCTCACAAGCATCCACCTTCATCTCCTCCTCTGCTTTCCTTTTCCACACCTTCCCTTCTTTCCCCACATCATTACCTCTGATTGTTTGTTCCTAAGCACGCTGCTCCATTCATCTGTAATTCATTACATTGCCTCTGCACGTGGATTCTCCCAGCACACACACAGAGTTAGTTAGCGGCTGTTGCGACCTGGGAATTGTGGTTATATTCTCTGCTTAAACTACAAAGAGAACCTCATCCTTGCCCATTTGTTGTCAGCTATCTCAGCAAATACAGGCCTGGTTCAATTTTGTGTGTGTGTGTGTGTGCGTTTGTGTTTAGTGCATGTTTGTGTATGTGTGTGTGTCTCTAAAATACTCACTGACCCATTACAACAGTTCTTGTCCTCCAAACCCACATTTTCTTCAGGCATCCGACTCTGTAATTTTAAAGCCACAGTTCACAGCTCATGAAAAAAAATTATTGTTCAAAGCATTAAGATGACCAAAACTAACTAGTAATAACTGTTTATTTATACAAGAAAAATACATCATGTTGAGAATTTTATTTTAGCATATTTTGCAGTTTGTATACTGTATGTCTTACACATCAGGTACAAAAATAGAAATGAATTGTCAATAATGAATTTATCATTTTTACATTGCCTACCAAAACCAAAATGTAGAAACCGCATTTAAATTTGAGTTGAAGACTTATCTGACTTTTTGTCATTTGTTTTAACACATTAAAAACATCTGTTGTTACATATTAAATAAGCCACATAGAATTGTAACACCAAAATGCAGAAATCGCATATTTAGCTAAAATTGAGTTAAGACTTGTGACTGTTTCAACATCTGTTTTAATGCATAAAAAACACAATATTGTAATTAGCCATAGAAATGTATAATATCCATAAAACAGCATGTGAAATTTTCAGCAAGTGATGAGTTAATCACTGCTAGCCTTAGCCTTAGCCTTAGCTAAAAGTAAAACTACATTTACTTTTCTTTTCCTTGCTTTTGTATGTAATGGAAAAAATATACATTTTAATGAAAAGAAATCTTTATAATTCAGTTTTAGCAGAAACTAAATCCAGTCATGATGGAAAAAATAACCCTCAAAGCTCTAATTGTAGCTAAACTTCTAAACTCATGCTAAAGCTAACTAGCTTAGCAGAGTAGCAGCACCACAGTCTTAGCTTTTGACTTTTGAGTGTAATTCATGTGATTTGGGGATGTGTAGGCTACTTTTAATCATATATTTGAATCAATTAAATTCTATATTGATTTATTATGTTGATTTTCATATAAATAGTAATAGTACACAGACATACAGACACCTAGCAAAACAGAGATGGATCTACATTAATTCCTATGAACTCTGGGTTGTAAATAATCAAGAAAGCAAAAGGAACACATTTTGTTTCTTGTACCTTGCATCCTCTAAACATTATCCTAAAGCACAATGCAGTATTGTCATTTTATTGTGCAGGTTATATGGTCAGTTTTTGGGGGTAAAACTATCAGCCTCAAAAGAAAATTCAAGTATCACAGACTTTTTATCTGCCAACCAGCCTGAAACTATAGTTTCTCAACTTCACTCCCTGTGTAGTTTCTATCTTTTGTCTTTGCAGGACAGTTTTGCTCATTTAAGAAAAGCAGCATGCTTATGTAAATAAACTTGAATCTCAAAATATCATCTGTAGTGCCCTTTCATAAGTCTGAAAGTTATTATAGAATATATTTTTTAGTCAAGAGAATGAATGAAACAGCCTAAATGAAGCGATCTCACCAGGTGAGACAGTTATCTGTATCCTGCAGGTACTCAGCTCTGTCTCTTCTGTTCTAAGTGGAGGATGGATTTGTGTGTTTTGACTCAGCAGTGCCGAGCGTCAGACTGCCTCTCGTGTTGAGTCTGACATTTCCAGCACTAAGACTGATGCTTATTTACACAAGCCCAGCACAAATCACCTTTGTCTTATTCAGACTTTCTGTGGCGTTGACGTCTGTGAAAGTGTCGGACGTCTTTCAGTGACGTCTCCATGTTTGACTCTGCATGTAACGACACTCTCTCTCCTTCCTTTGACTTGCTCACCAGGCAAAAGTTACAACAGTCTGACTGTATGTTTTGCTGCTGCAGTTTTGATGTATTTTTGGGGATTTGTATCGAGCTGTATGCCCTGCTTTAAAATTCATGTGTTGCCTGAAAAAATAATACAAGTTGTACCGTCTGGCTCCCACCACGAACACATCCATAGCCTTCATATGAGTTTTAAAAATTCATGACTTATCCTCAAGCTCAAGTATTTGAGACTTTTAGGTAGTCCTTGATGGAGGTCATACCAGGAAGCTCAACTATTTAATGACCTTCAGAGGTTGCGTATGCTTCACGTGTTTCATATGTGCACTATAGTTTTTGCACGTACACCTCTGCATACCTGGCGAGTCTGCCATCGTCTCTGCAGGGGGACTTCTGATCGGACGGGTTCACCCGAGGCAAAGAGTGTTTTACCATATCAAATATTTGTAACTGGTGACTCATGTCTGAGTGAGTGAATCCTTTCTGACACTGCTGAATGTGCTCTGCAGCGTCTCGCTTGAGTGATGAGGTCACTCCTCACTCTTTTCCTGCCTGACTGCAACTTTTCTTTTTTGCTTCTTATCTGTTTGCTTCTGATCTTGTCTCCTGAGTTCATTTTGTTCTCTTATCGGCTCCTCTCTTTTCTTCTCCCTCCTCAGCCTCATAAACATCATCTTACGAGTCTGAATATCCTTTAACATCCTGTTTTGAACGTGCATTATTGCAAGTAGAACATGAGAATTAGTCTGTTTTACTTTAAATATCTTTTCGCACAGGCTGCCGTAAGAAAAGGAAGTTAACAACCATCCTATACTGTATGCAGACTGTATATCTTGGATTTACATATTTATTGTTAATCCATCAACAGAGATGTAAATTTGTGTGCAACGGGAGAATTCTTACGACCTCGGAGAAAATTTGTTTATGCATCATCAACTTCAGGAATCTGCCCTAAACCTATAAATGTATTTCTACACGGTAGCAGGTTTCTCTCCAAAGTTACATCATGTAAGTCATGACCTGCAGCACATGTTTCTCCAACTCCGACTCCTCTCACACACATTGACCTGTGTGCTCTATCCGGAGGTTTTTTTCTTGAAAATAACTCTTTTTTCACTGTTGTTTTTTTAAGCTCTATTGTATAGAGACTATACCAGAGGTGCTCAGGTACAAGTCTAAGAGGTCCACTTAAAACATTTCGTGTACATTACATGATAATATTTCAGGACAAAAACATGAACAGCATTTCTGTATTTAATGGGAGAAGTGACCTTCGTTGTGTCCTTAAACTTGAGTATAAAAAGGTGCGATGGCCGGGCAGAGACGCTGCTCTCATGATGTTCATTAGTGAGTTTTTAGTGAGACAAACAGACAAAAGGTCTGAATTTGCGCCTGAAGCTCGATGATGTTTGACAATAAACACGTGTGTGTGTGCTGCCTGGAGATCACACTGGATAAAGAAACACATTTAACATTTTAACAACACTGTTTTATCATTTATATTGATTATGATATTAATAATAAACCGCATTTCTAAAGCACAATTTATGCTGAAAATGCAAAACAAAGTGCATTACATAAAAGTGAATAATCATATTTACAATAAAGCAAGGACAAATATAATGAAATAGGTTCATTTGGAATAGAAATAAAATAATTGAGAGGTAAAACACTGTTATAAAAAGATTTGTTTTAAGATTTTGTTTTATTTTTGTAAAGTATCCACAGATGTAGAGATCTAAAACATCCCCATAAACCATGTGCGACTCTACAATTTTCCACCAACACTTCATCTATACATTTCATTTATATGTCAGCGTCAGCTTCTGTATGAAACACTGCATGAGGCGAAGAAATGCAAAAACAGAAAAAAAGTAAATGCAGTTACAGCTCAGCTCGAGCATATTATATCAAAGTAGAGCTCGTACATGCATATCTCCGACTGTATATGCATCGCTATCTTGTTTACAGACTGCATTGCAGACTATTCATATTTTATAAATGCACATAAAGCCCACAGCATGTTGTATTGAACTGTGTTAACATGGTTCAACTTCAGTTTTAATTACTAGTTCGCTGTGCCTGCAGGTGATGTGAACTGCAGGTGGCTCGGCTATTAATATAATTTTATGCTGGTTTACAGCAGAGACAGACAGGTCGTATCTGACAGTCAGGAGAGGCTTTCAGTCATTTATGTGCATATGAACACAGTTTTATCGGACACAGATGTCAGAGAGGACGGACTGAGAGGAGAGATTTGGGATTTGAAGTGTGATCCTGGTTTGACTAGAGAAGAAGCTGCGTTTTGTTGTTGTGTGTTTACAGTTTTAGAGAAGCTGTTAGCGTTGGAGCAGTTCACTGACAGCCTGGTTGAATGAGACCTCCATTTTGACTGGATGGATGAAGCTGTGTGTGTGTGTGTGTGTGTGTGTGTGTGTTTGTGAGAGAGAGAGAGGGAAGATGTTTCTCAGAGTGTCAACAGCTGAAATGATGCATGGCAGAGGCAGCGTTTCTGCCACCTAGTGAGTGTCAAACTGCACTGCATGTTACCTGGAAGCCTGACAAACCGGCCTCGCCTGCTGAATAGCTGAATTCCAGCAGGGGCTCATTAGATGATCACCACAAGACACCAGAGCTGTTACATCACCAAAATCACAATTATTCCAGCAATTTAAAATTTACAGGAAAAGCACTCCTAAAAAAATGTTTAAACATTTATCACCACACCAGAATTCATTCATAATTTATCCGTTTTAATGGAAATTCTGTAAACTTAACATTACTGTTAATCATTTGCCAAAGTTTTTTGTTTTTTTAGTGGGTTTTTTCCCACCTTCCAAGCCAACATTTGCATATTGATTTGCATTCAAATTTGACAAACATCCTTGAGACTCAGTCAAAATTATGCCTCCTTTTATTTTCTTCTGTCTGGATTTTTTTAAACCATAAGCATTGTCATCATTTCAAAGGCTATTGCTCAGTTGCCAGTGTCGATTTGTCAGAATAGAAAATAATGTATTCAGACCAGCCACAAACAAGAGACACAAAGAAAACAATTTCATTAGGTTCATTATCTGCAGATAATTAGTGGGGGGGAAAAAAACCCTTCACAGTCCACAAAACACTGGCCCTCCTCCATTTTCCTGGAGAGGAGAAAAAAAAACAGATCAACAGACCGACAGACCATAATCAGAAATACTAAATGTTAATGAAGTTAGAAAGTAAACATCCCCGTCTTTGGAACAGATTAAAATTAAAGCAGAGAAATTTTAAAGGCAAAATGCACCCCTTCTTCTTAAAGGGTCAAGCAGGTCGAGGAATTAAAGTCCTCTTACAGGAAACCTGTGTGAGCAAAAAGACCGGACCAGCAAACATCACAAGTTCATGACTGATATGTTGATTGAATGAGCGGCGAGAGGAATGTGCACCTTCCTCTCAGCGTAGATACCAACACTGACTCAATTACATTTTAGGAACGGAGAAGGTAGACACGGGCTAAAGATGATTGCTTATTGATCGCTGATTGCATCCAGAGTTCACTAAGCGCCGGGTGCAGTGAACTCTGAAATGTCTCTAAACGTGATTTTGAGTCCTGCTCTTTCATTCTTGCAGTAAATGACTATTATTTAGTGTAGGTATGTGGTAAATACGCATTTTCCATCTTTCTGTCATTCATGTCAATCACACATTTGTACGATTTAATTCTTAAACAATTCATCCTCGCTGTTGGTATTTAAATCCTTCTTCTTGTCCACCATCTTTTTCTTCTACCGTGGTTTGAAGCTGTTTCTCTTGTCTCACCTCTTGTGTATTTTTTTGTCAGCTGAAGAATTTTTTATGTCTTGCAGATTTTTCAGACCTCCCGAAGTTGTTGTTGTTGAGCGTCGTGCTCGCTGCCTCGTGGCCTCTTTTTCTTCTCAAAACTTTTTCTTGAGTTTGTGATTTTGTTATTTGCAGGAGCACCATTCTTCATCTCATGGCCTCTTTCTCTGTTCATGTACAGGTCTACTGTTGGTGTTAGCAAAGTCCTCCATCTCACAGTCCTTGAATCATACCAGCACCTCATGCTTTTTGCAAAATCTTTCAACAGTGGTGCCCCGATATGTTAAAAAAAAAAAAAAAAAAAAGAAGAAGAATCACCTTGAAACTACAGGATTTAAATTATTTTTGAAGAGGTGTTCAATACTCTCAGACTTTAAAGAATATGATGATTAGAAATAGGAGGTATTTTTGATAGATGGAGCGAATTTGATATTTTCAGATATGAAAAAGGTTTCAGTTCATCCAAGGTTGTTTTCCTCCTCTCTCTTCGATGGATCTCCTCTCTTCTCTCCTTTCATCTCATCTCCTGTCCAATATTGCATACATATTTAACAGCTGGAGTCAATGAAAGTCAAAAAAGATTAAAATCACAGATTCTCCGCCCTCCCTGCTCTACTGGGTGCATATTTTAAATTTTAAAAGTCAATAAATTAAACCAGTCTTCGCCTTTACACTCATCTAAACCAAGCCCTGCCCTCGCTCTCATCACCTCTCTTTTCTCGCCACACAACAAACGCATAAAAATGTTTTTCTGCTCCTTTTTTCCCGTCCTCTGCATGTAAGCTGAACTCTTTTTCTCTCTCTCTCTCTGTCCTCAGATGAGTTCGTTCAGTACGAGGGCTCTGACGCTGCTCTCGTCTGTTTTCGGGGCCTGCGGTTTGCTGCTGGTGGGCGTCGCCGTGTCAACGGATTACTGGCTGCTGATGGAGGAGGGAATAGTGCTGCAGCAAAACCAGACCACTGAGGTCAAGATGGCGCTGCACTCTGGCCTCTGGAGGGTCTGCTTCGTAGCAGGTATCTGTTTATTTTACGTTACTGTATATTGTACATTTTAGAGTTACAAGTTGTTTTCTGTGCTTGTTTGTACATGATTTTATGTTTTTTAAGGATAATCTGTTGCTGTTTTTTCATGCTGATGTTCCATATCTTAGCAAAAATAGCCAAAGAAGAACTTTTGGTGTCTAGATAATCATGTGACATGAAGGAAGATTTCAAAGTAGGGTTGTTTATTTAAGTCTGAACTCCTACCTTATCTGATTATACACCTTCTATACCCTTTTAAAAACTTAAACACTATGTGCAATATTGAAAACTCAGTTCACACATCCAAAACCAAACATGCTAAACAAAAATATAACACATGTACATCGGAGGACACAATGTTCTTTTATACTAATTACAAGGAGTGTGCTCGAATACAAATACGTTATTCGGCAAAGCACAAACAGTGTGTTTTATACAAATATTTGTTTCATACAAATATTTTAAAAATGATTTGTTTGGGGGTGTCCCCCAGAGATAAAGTTGAGCTACTGACACAAGCTAAAGTTTTAGCTCAGTAATCATAATAATTTTCTAAAATTAAAAATGTAATAAAAACAAAAACAGGATTTTTAAGCCTCTTTCCACTTTTATTCGAATACAAATACAAATACAAATACAAATACTGGGATCTCTGCACATCCCTACTAATTAACCTCACTTTGCCTTTTTCAAATAAATCCTTCTACAATAATATACAATACCTATATATAATATAATAATGCTTAAAAAACAGCACATACATGAGATAAGTACAAAAGATTTAGATTTGTTTAATTAAAAAAGGCACTTTAATACTTGTTTTAATCTGTGTATGGGGTCCAGCTGTCCGTAGTAACATCACCGCCAGTTTTGACAAACATGAAGAACAACTTAGTTCCAAATTTTGAGGCGAACGTATATAAAATGCTTCCTGAAGCGCCAGAGCTTCAACCTCTAAATGTCCACAGCTCTCGTTTTGAGCAGTTTATCAGAAGTTAATATGAGACTTCATAAAGTGGATCTCTTCCACATTTACAGTCTTTTTAGTTAAAAAAAAAAAGATAGCGAGTGTTTTCCTGTTCAGCTGCAGTGGAAGGGTCATAAGAAAAAGAGGGAATTTGGCTCTAAAAGACAGTAACTTTGAAAGATATTGACTTGATTAACAAATTTGGACGACTGAAGCTTCATCACCTACATTATAAATGCATTATGAAGGGATCTTCTAATGGTCAATATGAAGAGCAGAAATGATTATGGCAAGAAAAACTCCATTTCAACGTTCATTTGGGCTCCTGACTATTAAAATTGTGAACCCGTCATTTAACATCAGATCCAATATCACTATAACATAATATAATAGTTTCTATTATCTTTAAAGATCACGGCACTGCAGCAGAAACAAAGTGTTTGTTCATATACACGTTAAAACACACACACACACACACACACAGCGAGGGTGGACACTGCAGATACAAGTAACTGTCCTTATTGCAGTAGCTGTCTCTGTGTTTTGGGTCATGATGGTGTTGCTCTGGGGAGGCGGCCATGTTTGTGTTTCCCTGTTGTCTGACGCCTGGTACAAAAGGTCAGAGGAGTAAAATGCTGGTGGCATTTGGAACGACCGTGTGTGTGTGTGTGTGTGTGTGTGTGTGTGTGAAATAGAGAGAGAGAAAGGGAGAGAAATCATGTTTGTCTGTACACGTATGCATCATTCTGCTGACATATTTTTGTGTATATAGAGATGTCTGTTTTGTGTGTGTGTGTGTGTGTGTGTGTGTGTGTGTGTGTGTGTGTGTCCTCTCGCTCTCCGCCTACAGTTTGAGGTTAATTGTTGTGTTTGTATTCAGCTCCTCTCTCTCTCTCTCTCTCTCTCTCTCAGCTCAGACCTTGTTTTCTCCCGAACCTTTCCGACCTCCATCTGTCTCTGCCTCTAATTCACTTTTTCCTCCCACTTCCATCCTCTACCTCCCTGTTTCTTTTTTTCATCATCTCTTTTGGGGCCTTTTTATCCTTTCTCACCTCTCTTCCCATCTGTCCTTTTTTTTTTTTTTTTTTAAATCTCATTGTCTCCGCCATCGCTTACTCTCCGTCTCTCTGTTTGCCCCTTCTCCGTGTTTTTTAACCTCTGTCTCTTTTTGGCTTGTTTGTTTATTCCTGTTTTATTTACATATGCGAGTATGTCCATATGGTGTCTGTGACCCAAAATAACTCCCACTCAGCCACCTACACATCACCTTTCCTCTTTGACAGGTTTTCTCTCTCTCTCTCTCTCTCTCTCTCTCTCTCTCTCTCCCTCCCTCTCTCTCTCCCAGGACCTGAGAAGGGCAGATGTGTGGCGTCAGAGTATTTCACCGAGCCGGAGATAGAAATTACAACAGAAAATACAGCAAACATACTCAGTAAGTCCAAAGTCAGAGAGTGTTTCCAAACTTTTGACTGGTACTGTATATACTGTATATATATAGTATATAGTCTGTCTTAAACAACAGTCAGGAGCCCAAATGAACACTGAAACCTGTTTTTCTTGCTGTAATCGTTCCTCCTGTTCATACTGAGCATTAGAAGATCCCTTCATAATGATGGGGGACAAAATCCACAGTCCTCCTTCTGTGCAAAAATATATTTAAAAGTTTAATATGAAGTCTATTAAGTCTAATATGAAGCTTCAACCGTCCTAATGAGACGAATCAAGTAGATTTATTTCAATATTACAGTCTTTTTAGTGCCAAAGTTCCTCTTTTTGTTACTATACTTCCACCACAGCTCAGCAGGGAAACACAAAGAGGGAATGTGATGCTAAAAAGACTGTAAATGTGTCAGATATCCACTTGATATGACTAACTCAGACTGATGAAGCCTCATATAAGCTTCACATCAACTTTTGCAAATGCATTTTTGCACAAAATTTGTCTCCATCACTTACACTGAAAGCACATTTGAAGGATCTTTTAACAGCCAGTATGAACAGGAGGAATAATTACAGCAATGAAAACCTCTTTCGCTGTTTATATGGACACCTGACTGCTGTTTGAAAAATTGTGAACCTGTTCTTTAACATAAATTGTCCACTTTTCAAAATTATGTCAAAAATATATCCTTCAACTATCAAAATACAGGTAAATGTTTCAATATCAAGACATTGCTGTTTCCCGGGTGGATCAATTTTTGACTGATCTGTCCTTTTCTTCAGTGTTAGGATGTAAAACATATAGAGCTCCCTTGTTTGTAGACTTAAGACATTTCTTTAACCCTTCCAGTTGAGTTATTGATGTCTAAAGTGAAAAGCTTTATAAAACCTTAAGAAAACATACAATGACCAAAAAAATATATTGTTGACAAAGCTGCAAAATCTGTTTTGATTTTCACTCATAGTCACTTTAAAGGGGACATATTATGCTTTTTGTAGTTTTCTGTCATTTATATACTGTTATAAATATAATTATATACTGATGTCGGATGTTTGTGTTAAACATGGTCAAAGTTCCAAAATTTGAGGTGACAAATGCTCCCTGAAAGTCAAAAGTCAGAGCTTCAGCCTGCTCTGAACGCTCCATTTGTAAAGTCACCTCTACTTCCTCCTCGTGATGATGTCAGATTGTTCATTCATAACCACAGACGGCCGTCTGTTCTGTAGTCTTTGTTGCTCAGGTTGTTCTACGGGTTGTTCAAGTCGTCCACTCTCATATTTCAGATCGGATTTCGGCTCGAACATGTATGGATATATTTGAGAAATTGACTTTTTGATGAAAGAAAAAGAAAAAGAAGTGAAATCCTGCTGCTATTGTTTGTTTACAGAACAGGGAGGAAGCTTAAAGAGACAGGAGCTAAAACAGCCTGTTTCAGACAGAGGCTGAACTGAGGGGCTGCATAAATGGCCAGTATAAGATAAATAGGGAGTTTGTAACTGTAAATCATGCAAAAATATTCCAGTAGAACCCCAGAATAAAAACTATAGACCTGGAAATGCGCATGATATGTCCCCTTTAATGGCAAACATGAGAGAGAGACTGAACCAGGATCAAGTGATGCTTCATCAATCCACCATCTCAACCAACCAACAAATATTCTACTTTGTTTTTTTCCAATGCCTACTCAAGGAAAACATATACTCTGCATAGAAAGTCAACCATTATCATAGAAACCATTATATTCTGTTGTGCTAGTTGCTGCAATTCATTATTTAAGATATTTTATATTTAAAAAAAGGTAGCAACACAATTCTGTTTGATTTAAGCTTCTTGTCACTGCCAAAAGGCTACTGCTACCAACGCTGGCTAAAGAATTTATGAAGAACCTTATTTATTATTTTAAGAACCCCGTGTATAGTGAACATTTTTTTTGTCAAACAGTAAATGAATGTCGAGAGCTCGCTGAAGTTCCCCGTGGAGATATTTTGTCTCTGGGCTGTTTTAATGATTTAAGATGTTGACACTGTGAACTGCCTTCAAAGTGCTCTCCCCTCCGCAGTTTGTTCTGTCTCTTTGAAGTAAAGCACACACTGTTGTCGGAGAAGACATTTTGGTCCGTTTAATGCTAGATAAATGTCCTCAGGTAGACACACAAGTCATAACACTGTAGTGGCAACGGTGAGGCAGGGTGCTGAATAAATCATACCCCGCCTTGCAAAACATAACCCAGACTGAGTTCCAGCAGACCACTGCTTGTAAACATGCAGTGGAAATTTACACTATACCTGCGTATTTCTGAACACATTTTGAAAAAAAACAACCCTGTCATCAGAGGACGTTTATCCTCATGTTAATCTAACTGTGGATATGCTGTTATATCAATTCGTACTTGATGTGCAAAATAATTCATGGTTACAGATTTGGCAACAAAACAAAGATGTTTTTTTCTGTATCTCCAAATTCTTGTCCTAGTAAATTAAAAAATGCAATTAATTTTGCAAAACAGACTAAGAACTAGGGATGTGCCTGAATACAAATACATTATGCGGCAAAGCACAAATAGTGGGTTTTATTCCAATATTTGTTTCATACAAATATTTTAAAAATTATTTGTTTGGGGGAAGTCCCAAAGGATTCTCCATAACCTGTTGTTCCTCTTCTCCTTTCCACAAAGTTAGGTTGTAAAAAAATAGGCAATAAATGAAAAGTGCAAAGCAAGAATCACATTTGAAGTTCTTCTACATGTTACACGGTGTGCTGTCTCTGTGTTATGGGTGTATAAATAGGTAGAGGTCTGTCTGCAATGAGTCGATGAGTAAAGTTTTAGCTCAGTAGTCAGCGCAGTCGTCTATTATCTGGGAGACTCCAGTCTGAGACCTAGTCTGGGGACTTCCTTCGTAAGGTAGTTTATTCATGAACACTTATTGTAACACTTTAATTTTCTAAAATTAAAAGCGTAATAAAAAAAAAAACAAGATTTTTAAGCCTCTTTCCACTTTTATTCGAATGCAAATACAAATAATTTGTCTACCTCAACAAATACAGATACAAATACAAACACTGGGCTCTCTGCACATCCCTACTAAGAACATAAGTCAAGGATGTGTTAGCATTCTCATACAAACAGCTAAAAGAAGCTAAAGAAATACTGTTTATCATAGTGCATTACGGATTTCCTCACAGACAAGAAGAAATAATAATCTCATGATATTCATATATAAAGCTATACTGTTTAAGCTTCCAAACTACCTCACATCTCTTCTCTCATTCAAATTGTGTAACTATAGTGGTCTAAACAATACAAGATGTCCGTTATGTAACCCACTAAACTTAATCAGAACTAGTTCCAGGTTCTCTGTACCTTTTTAAATGGAATAAACTGCAAACTGTCCTCAAACTAGATTCTTTAATCTTCTCTTCTCACAAACTCATGCAGACTGTTTTAACATGTGGAGAAATCCAAAGCATAACAGACCTGCCGTGCCTAATTAAAGTTGCCGAGCTGTGATTGGACATTCTCTGATATGATCTGGGTTTGGCAAATATTCAAATGGAACCACAACCAAACAAGATTTTGATCAAGAAAAGTATTTGTGTATTAAGCAACAAAATTGTAAGAGAACAATTAAAACTTCTTGGGTTTAGCAAACAATAAGGGGATGAAGTGTTTTGATCACTGATGAAGATAAATCATTTTATATCCAGTGACATTATAAAAATAAAGCACTGACCACAAACACAAAATAATAAATCAGAGTAACATATGTTCTGAACAGAAGAGAAACTTTTGTTGGTTCACAACACAGTGATGAATGAGACTTATAATCTTCTCACGAACAGAGGCAAATATTCATATCCTGCCACATCAAACTGACGTCTGTGCCTTAAACAATACGAACACTGTCGGAATAACCCAAGACAGAAGTTGATATCATTTTGAATTATGATTCACAAGTTTTTTGGTTGCTGAATTTTAGACTTAATGTAACAAATTTGACTCTTTAAAGTGGGAAATGTTATGGAATTTTCCATCTTTAGGGGTTACAGGTTGGAGTGACATCGGGTCCAGACGACGTCTTGAGGTCACGCTGTAATTCTTAATCTCTCCTCGAGACGTCAGCTGTCTGTGACGTTTTGGTGAAAGCAGAAACCTCTCTGATAAAGAGTATATCAGCACTGCCACGGTAGGCCAAGGCCAGAGAGGACCCTTCTAGACAACAAAGATAGGTGGAATGTGTAGCCAAATAGAAACTAGTGACCCGATTAGACTGATTTTTCATATCGTAGTCCGATCTGCTTGGGTTAAATACTAACACTCATAACGGGAAGAGACAGCATCCGAGTTACACCAACTTGGATGTTCGCTGTTTACAAGTAACTTCAATAAACATCCTCAGCAATAAGACATCAAAGGCTCGTGTATGCTTCTCTCCACTGAAGTGTTGACCATCGCTCAGAAAAATCCACAACGGAAAAGTCTTGATATAAAATGAATTATTAAAACACATATGCGAGAATGAATAGCTTAATCAGATTTTGTCAACAGTCTGCAATTTACAGCGTTCTTTTGAGCAACTGAAATTTCATTAATAAACATGTTTTCCATATCTCTACATGATCTCGCTGGTATTCCTGTCTGACCTTCTCTAACCTTTTCCCGCCGTCCTCTCTGTCCTCCAGAAATGGTGCGAACAGCCACCCCCTTCCCTATGATTTCCCTGCTCTTCGTCTTCACCGCCTTCGTTATCAGCAACATCGGACACATCCGGCCGCAGCGCACCATCCTCGCCTTCGTCTCTGGAATATTCTTCATACTGTCAGGTAAAGTGCACATGCAACAACCAGACCCACTAAAACAAGGACACCATCTGAGCCTGATGGTCCAAGAAAAGCTTGAATGTGCTCAGTTTAAAGTCAACAAATCCTCAACACCTGCACAGTAAGACTTGTTAATGAGGTGCAATTCTACTCAGTTCATGCAGACCTTGTTGTGGTGCTCGGAAACAAGGTTTGCAAACAATCAAAACTCACAGAGCACTAATTTTATACTCTTGTGGAACAACTACAGACTCCGGGCTTTTCTTGTCACGGTTTGTTTCCATATTTTCCAATTATTCTGCTGTGTCTTGTCATTGCAAAAGCAGCCTGGGAGACAAACCTCAGCACGCAGCTGTCACAGAATGTGGACAGAGGGTCTGTGCAGAATAAACACATTTTCTAGCGATACAAAAATGCAACTCGCCGTGTGTAACTGTGCCAAAAGTAAAATCAAATGAGCTCCATCCAAATAATGGGTAAGATGAACATCCTCTGAGGAATATTTTCCTGGCTTTTCAGCTGGACATCCTCCAGCTGCTCTCAAAGGTTTACGATCGAGTGATTAAACCCGACCGTGAACTCTCCTCAGCTGCTCTTGGGTCAGTCTTGTCTTGCCTCGCTTTAAATTGCAGGCTTTACAGGCTGGCACACTGACGGTAAGGGTTTTAAAGCTCTGCCCACTACTACAGATAAAAAAAGGCTTTAAGAATGGCGTCATATGAAAGATTTAAGAATGACTGAGGTTACAGTTTCTGCTATTACATTTTTTTCCTTCCTGTCATCAAAGTGTGTCAAAGTGCTTTTTTTGTTGTCTGTTGTCCCTGAAGAACAGCTTATATCTGTACAAGTACAAGTAGATAACATCACAGGCTCACATTGTGCTACAACAATAAATACTGAGTGTACAAAGAGTTATAAGACCAAACTGGGAGTCACAAACTTAAAATAATATAGTCAGAGGTGGATCAATCAATACAAAATGAGGAACTGTTGGTGGTTAAGACAGTGTCCTGTCAGTATCTAAAGATTTATGAGAAAGCTGATTGGTGATTTGCAGGTTTTTTTTAGACTTCTAGGTTACATTACAACCAAACACTAAAATTACATCTGTGCTTTTTTTTTGCCCAACCATCCACCCCAGCTTCATCCCTTTGACTTCTGTGCAATATAATTTCACAGTTCCCGGATTAGAAAAAGCACAGCCAGTGAACGTAATCCAGGCAGCATTACGTCTCCTCCAAAGCACATGTGGTAAATTAAATTATTAGTATTATAGTGAGACATATTTTTAGACAGAGTTTGTTTTACATGAGAAAAGAACACTCGCTGGGTCAAAATCCTTTGATAAGTAAAGATTTGTCTGTTATAAATGTTCTCTTTTGCCTGAACAACTATCTCTATGGAGCCTTTGGCACAGTTCATAAGGACTGTAAAAACAGCCAAAAAGACTGAGGTACGGTATAAATCCGTGAAAGTGTCAACCTCCTCCCTCACCTGCCAGCTTAAATAAGATATTAAAAAGCAGCAGAGCAAAAGAAGAGAAGCGAGCTTGTTAAAGGTCAACGCTGTTCAAGGTTAATGATAAAGAGACAGCTCAGTGTGGAAGACTCACTGCGGCTCTTCTTTCCTTTTCTTAGCTGACAGCTTGTCAGACTTTACCTTGTTCCTGCTGCTGGCCGAACGGTGAATGGGATTTAATTCTAAATAATTGCTCTCTAGGAGGCTTCGGGGCAGTGGTGATTTGATGTTTTTTGCTGCAGGCTTTTTGTGAAAAGTTTCAACTTTTAAACAGTCTGGAAAGCGACTTTGTTGTAGTTTGACATTTCAATCAGAAAGTTATCGATGTGGAGGTTGATTTTCTTCTGGACGACACTGTAGGGCACTGCGCCATTTTTGTGGGGTATTAAGATTAAATTTTGGCTATAAAAAATAATTAATTATTATCAGAAATAATTAAGTAATAGGATTTAATTTACATTATTCTTGTACCACATTAAAACAGACAAAAATAAAATGGTTGACTCAAAATGGCGAAAGGGATTGCTTGGTGGTAAACAAAAGAAAACTACAAAGATGGTGGAACAAAGATGGTCGTTGGGACCGCATGGTGTGTGTGTGAGCGAGACAAAAAGACACAATGGTGAAACTAAGACCATGTGCTGGTTGAGGCCACATGTATGTTTAAGAAAGAGTGTGTGTGAGGTAATGGTGCCCGGTTAGGGAAGAAGATAGTTTGAATGTAAGTCTAATGTGAATGAAACTCATTAAAATCAGTGGGATCTAGTTCAGAAACTGTGAACAGACATTACAACAATAGAGCTCAATGAATAACATTAAACCAAGTCAATACATGTACATTTACAGCCCTGGGTTTAGCCGTGCTATGCTCTCTGCTCTGAGCCGTTAACATTACCAAATCCATGGAGGAAGAGAGATTCTTTGGCTTGCTGCTCTCTTGAGGCCAGTGAGCTGCAGGCTTGCACATCATACAGGCCAGAGTTGCTGCTGGCTGCTGTGTTGCTGATGAGATCGGTTGTGCTGGCTGGTCGGCTTCTTTGTTCTCAGCTCGGCGATAACTCTGCTTTGTGGCTCCTGTTGCTTGTGAAATCAGCTGGCAGACTTTGAATCGTGGCCACTGGCGCTAAAATAAACTTGGATGAGGCCAATCCTCACTCAAGAAAGAGCTCAGTGTGGTCTGCTTTAGTGAGCAGGCCACATTGGGGTCAGAGAGCTGCAGGCTGCAACTGAGTTCATTCATGGACAAAGGCCCTACAACAAATTTTTGGTCAGAGCCAGAAATCCTCCATTATCTCACTGCAGTTAGCAGACTGGACACCAACCTTCAGTGCAGTCAAATTCTATTCCAGCAAGTAGCTGAAAGCTTCACGTGCAGAGCGGAAAGTAACTGAATGAAATGTTTGATCACAGTTATTCTTTTATAGATCCACGTGACAGTCTATTAAAAAAGACTCTCTCTTAAAGTGGAAACAGACAAGTTTTCAACTTCCCCCCCAGCTTTTCTAAGTGGTATTATTGTTTACGCCGCTGTCGCAAAGACATCCAGATCGCTTTCAGTTTTCCTCAGAGCCTAGCTCTGTGAAGAAATTATCAACACCAATTTAGAGATAAGAGAGAAGAAAGAAGATGTTCACTGAAGAGGTAAATTGAAACTGTCACAATTTTATATTGAATTTGGGAACAGGCAAAAAGTATTGTAATGATGTGCATTGCATAGTGAGTTTGAGTAACGTTATTGCTTCACACAAACAAATAACTACAGCAGAGGTTGGGGTCAAGGTGGAGGGGGGAGTGACGTTAGAAGAAAACAGGAGAAAAAGCCTGAGTTTGTTCATTCATTTCTATTCATATATAACGGAGACATGAAAGCAGAGAAAAACAAACAGGGTTGGTAGCATATTTATGAATAAATAAGTAGATCATATGATTCATATCTGTTTATATAATTTTCATATTAACAAGTAGATCAGTTTGACAGCCAGCCTGACTGGATACTGATCCAGTATTCTATGGCTATAGGGCTGCTAGCTTAGCTAAATGATTTCTGGAGGGCTTTCTTCCCGTTAGCTTCCTATAGCTACTGGGGAAAATAAATGCGCTATCCTCTTCCTCTTTTGGTTGTGCAATGGTTGACACACTTCCTTTGTGCTGTAAATCAAGCCTTCATTTTCTTGGGAGAGTGTACCTGGTGGTAGACAGAATTGCGTAATGAAAGAAAGGCTTATAGGAAACCAATCTTAACGCTGATGGTATCATCATTCTATAGCCATTACACTGTGCAATCAACATTTACTTCATTATGATAAATTAAAGCAAAAAAGTTGTCTGTTTCCACTATAATGTATTACATTCATCCAAACTACACAATATGTCCATAAGTGTGTAGACACCCCTAACCTCCATCCCATACGACACCTTTTGGTAAACTGTAACTCCAACTGCGAGCCAGGTCTTATCACCCAACATCAGTGTTGGACCTCACTAATGCTCTTGTGGCGGAACAAATCCCTGCAGCTTGGTTCCAACATCTGGTGAAAAGCCTGAAACCAGAAGAGTGAAGACTTATACAGAAGCAGCCGATAAATGCCCAACGTTTTGGAATGCGATGAAATGACCAAATGTTGATATAATTGTTAGGTGTCCACATATGTTTGCATTTTGTTCTAACAATAACTGAAAAGGGGATTTCAGGTCCCAATGTATTTGATAAGAAGGAACTTGCACTTACAGTTTAGAGTACAGTTTACTACAGAAGAATTAGAAGTACTCTGTGGAGTTTTTGACCACTAGTCATGCAATATATTAATGTTTTTGTGAGTGGGTTCCCATTTTGTTTGCTTGTGAACAAAACGGTTTCCACTGATCAACAGTCGGTGGCAGTAACGTGCCAAGAAACATAGCAATGAACCAGCAAAAAGGTAGAATAAGACTGATACCCATAAACATTCATATAAAGAATGCAGGTTTTAAAATGTTCAACAAAAGCTGTGTTTGCCAATATTTTAAGATTTGTGAAGCTTCAAAGATACATGCAGAGAAACCCAAAATTAGGCACCAAAACCTGTAGACAAATGGTCTAAAATAGTTTGGGTCAAAGGCCAAAATCAGACCATGTAGTGCATTACAATGAAAAAATCAACATTTTCACAGGAAACACACTCTCAAGATCTCAAACATCCCCAGATGGCAACAGTTTATCATCATTCTCATGTTTTGCTATTGTCCTATTCAGTAGATTTTGACAAAAGTAGTTTATTTAGCCAAATTTTGGCAAAAAGCAGTTACAGTTTATAAGAAGCTTTGCTGCAGCGGTGCTTTGTGCTCTGATACAATCACTGTCAGAATTTGTCTAACACAGTCCCCCATCGATCTGTTTACTGTAAGCCTGGACACAAGCCCAACTTATACTATGTAATGTGATTTGTAGTCTTTTCACGTTTGGAAAGAATTATAAATTTCTTGATGTTTGGCCAGCAAAACATGTCAAAACTCTGTCGAATATGCAAGCTATGTATGAATCCATGTGACTTTGTTTACAGGCCCTGGTGAGCTTCAGTGAAGTGAAATAGACAAGACATCTTTCCCTCACAAAACATAAAAGAAAAACTTTACACCTGTAATCCATCTCCCTGTTTCAAGGAGGATTAACATTTAACAGAAGTCCTCTCTGTCACATCACTGGAAGGCCAGAGCTGTTACATCTTCCACTAAGCGTTGTTTCTCGTTTGGATCAGAGTCCTGTTGGGAAAGAGAGTCACTGCAGCCAACAGGGTGACATCACCTCCTCATATCGCTGCAGGACAGCTGGGTGATGTTTCCAGTTGGTTACCTCAAGAACAGGGTCGAGCGTTAAGCTGATGAAGTAGTTTGTTGGGATTTTTTGGTACTCGCTACTCTCTCTCTCTCTCTCTGAGCAGACAGAATGACATCACCTTCCTGTTTCATCTCCCTTTTTTTTTTGCATGAGGGAGCTTTACCTCACATATGCCAGCTTAGCATGGTGGACCGCTGACTGGACAGTCGTGACAACCACAGTACCATTATGGGAATGTCACCGAGCCAAGGTGGAAGAAACACACACACACTCTGAACTCTCGAACTCAAAGACATGCATATACCAAACTATATATAAATCACATCGACACACGTGCAGATAAGTTCTCAAGAAGAAAAAATTCACACACTAGAATCAGCATTAAAACATTAAACATGGATAGAATATATATTATTATATTTATGTTTCACTTTATATATTTTATTTTATACTTTTATATACAAATGATATTACATTTAATATTTTAATATTGTAATATTACCCTTGAAAATAAATTTCTGGTGTAATATCACATCTTAAAGGGGACATATCATGCTTTTTGTGATTTTCTGTATAATGTCAGATGTCTATGTTAAAGATGGTCAAAGGTCCAAAACTTGAGGTGAATGAATAAAGAGCCAGTTTAAGATAAATAACTGTAAATCATGCAAAGATATTCCATTAGCACCCAAGAATATGAATATAGACCTGGGAATATGCATGATACATCCCCTTTAAACTGAATTTCACATGTGATAAATTCACATATAGACATACAAGACATGTCCCATGCAAAATATCATCTTAGGTTGTGAAAATGTGCATTTTACATGTGCTTTTCTATAAGGGTAACAGGGAAACAAAAGTTACTTTGTCAACATCTAACAAAGAAGTGAGAACGTTATTCTCGCATATAGAGAGAATATTAAGTGAAAAAACAGAACTGAAGCGACAGTCATTGATTTTTTTCATATGTCACAAGTCTCTCACTTATATATAAGAAATCTAACAACCTGTAATTGTTAGGTACTTTCTGCCGAGAATAAAAACCCATTGCCTGTCAGACACTGTCAGAGATTTCTGTCTGGTGTTTGATTGCACAAACAAAGAATGACTCCCAAAAAAATCAATGGCTGCCATTCTCACCTCTGAAGCTACAAAATGACAAGTTATATTCTATACTTGCATTGTTTTCTTGCTGTTTACCGCAAAAGAGAGTTTTTCAAAGACAGTCCTGCAATTATGTGCACAGCAGGGGAGTCAGAAAAAAAAAGACAGAAATCAGTGCTGTTTTAAAATGATGTCACACGGTTTTGCAGCAAAAACAGACTAGTCAGCCTCCGTCAGCATGTGTGTATTTTTGTCATGAAAACTGCCCATCAGTCGCAGAGTGCCCGAGGTTACAACATGGTGGCTGTGGACCAGCTGTTTCCTCCCTTCTCCCCTCTCCTGTCTGTCTTTCCTCCAGTAATTTCTCTTCTCCCGTTCTCTCTCTCTTTTTCTCCTTCTCTTGTGATTTTCCCCTCTCCCTCTGTGGATGTGTGAATACACATTCATACCAATATGGCACACACACACACAATACGTCCAGGAGGCTGTTGCTGGAGATGAGCATCCAGCCACAATACTGCCATCTGATGGCCAAAAGAAGGACTCACAGCATTTTGTTTTTTGCTGATTTTTCTCTCCCTTTTTCACACATGTAGACTCACTTATTAATCTTCTCTTTGTTTCTGTGTTCCTCTTTTTCACTGTTCAAATTGTCTGTCATGTTATCTCTGCTGTCATCTTATAGAAAAGAAAAAAGACTGATAGTAAAGAGAAAAAAGACTGTAGGTGGTGAGTTTTAATTTATCCCATTCATTGGTTTTTTTTTTATTTTAAGATGCTTCCTACACTGAGTTTTTTCAGAGATCACATGTCAATCGAACGTGATATGACAGATGTTTTCCTCTAAATATTCTGTTGATGCAGTTTTACTTTCTGCAGGTTGCGCTCTTTTCTTTATCTGTTCAGCCATCAGTCTCTTTATCACTCTTCATACTGACTGTTTTTTTCTTTTTTCAACCTTTAACTGCACTGGTGTCAAAGCATTGAAAACTACTTTGATGACTAACTAACTAACTAACTGATGTCTGGGCACAAAATGGTTAACAGTAGTGTTTAAATGTACAAAGGCTGGGAGTTGTCCCACTTCTTCTGTTATTCCAGACAGGCCAAAATCTTCAAAGGTGTCGCCTGCTGTGAACTAAAGGATTTAAAAATTTTCGTGAAATGTGAAAGATTTTTTCTCAAACTTCTAACGGCTGAATCACTACTGTGTTATATCAAAACTTTTAAGGGGTAAAGAGCAGTAAAATAGAAATGTTCCTACATAAAAAAAAATCATTGATTATTGCTGTAACGCAGCCTGTGAATGCCTCAGTGTTTTTTCTGTCTTCGATCTGGTTTCCCCAAGACGTCTTAACAGAGGACATGTTTGTTTCTTCAGTCAACAAATCTGCTGCCTGCCTCTGTAAAGACTATGTCTCCTCCTGTGATTAGTCCCATTTTACACAGCTGCAACACCAAACAATCTCAGCATTGAACAGGTATTTCTGATAAGGACCAGATGGTGGTCGGCTAATCTGTTTTCAGATAAAGGTTCCCTGTTTGTTATAACAGCAATCACTGTCTTTTAAGTTGCTCTCCCATGTATGGCTGCAGACAGATCATGGAGCGTTTGTCCACGTGTGTGATAACATGATACGATAACATCTCCTGTCTTAAAATTTTGCTGTATGTCAATTAGTTTGGGCTCATGTTTATCAAGCAGTACATTTTTTGGGAATATGCACCAACTAACAGAACAAAAATGTCTTAAAATGACATTTTGATACCATTCCCACTTTGTCCAGTTGGTTCAGCCTTGATGACATTATATTTTGAAGAGACTGTTTTCCCAAGAAAAACAACAGTCAGTCATTTGAGAAAATAGGGAAGTAGTATGAGTGTCCATAAGAAAGGGAAGAGCAGTTAACTACCGATAGTCAACATTGGTTTCCTTGTAAACATGACTTTATATGATTATCACTGCAATCATGACAACAAAGATCCCCTAGCATTAAATAAGTTCTAATTTATCATAGTACCGGATCATAAACCTCCGTTGAGGTAAAGGGGGTGAAGTTAAAGACCTGAACATTGCCAGAGGGCCTGTCATTAATTGGAGATACCCCAGGGGAATTTTCAGAATTATACAAGATACCGAAGGAAATAAAATGGTTGTTAAAATTATTTAACATTTCTGTCTTGTCAGTTACCCTGAGGCTATCAATGAGTATACTTGGTGGAAGATTAATTGAGTTACAGTTAGCAGACAGTGATTCAATGGTTTTCCACTTTTGATTTTTTAGGCTTTTTGTAGTTATGGATAAGTAAAATTCTGCTTTTACTTTTCAGAAGATAGAGGTAAATTTATTTCTCCATTGTCTAAAATGAAGCCAGTGAGCCTCAATTCCTGACTTACGTGCCCTGGCCCAACCTGAGTGTTCACGAAGTACTTCTGATAGTTCGGTTGTAAACCACGGATTATCATGCCCCTTAATTCTAAATTTGTGGAGGGGGTCCTGTTTGTTTACAATATCAACAAAGCTTTCATGGAAATAATTCCAGGTCAGTTCAGCATCTTCAAAAAAAAGCAGTTCTATTCCAGTCAAAATGATATAGGTCATGCAAAAAAGCCTACTCAACAAAATGTGGCTTACTTTTAGGGATCCTCATATCTCGCAGGACTGCTATGACACTATGATCACTCACATCATTTGGGAAAACATCTGGTGCAACAAATTTAAAAGGCATATTTGATAAAACTAAGTCAATGAGTGTCAATTTTTTATTAACATTTAGGATAGGGCCTTTTGGGGAATTAATCACACTGTGCTTTCAGTGCGTCGGACACAGGTTTTAGCCAGTACCAGTTCAAATCACCAACCAACACTATTTCATTGTATTTCCATTGTGACAGAAGCTTCACAATAGTGGGCAATTAATTACTGAGGGCATATGGGGGCCTATAACATCCCACCAACATAATATGGTGAATTATAATTCTACATCAAGAGCAAACAACTCAAGTTCTTTACTTACTGACTCAGTAAGCACTAATTTACCACCAAAATTGCGCTTGATATAAATAGCCACTCCACTGCCTTTTCTTTGACGATAAGCACAATAAACATTGTAGCCATTAATGCAAATATCCATATCATGCACAAATTTTGTAAGCAAGGTTTCAGATAAGACAACAATATCAGCATTTGTTGAGTTTATCCAGGTCTTTATTATGTCCAATTTAGAGAGTAAACTCATTACACTGATATGAATGTCCAAGTCTAAATCTAGAATCTAGAAATCTAATCTGCAAGTGTAAAGCATTGTGCAGAAATGGATTAGTCCCTGCGAGCAAAAGCAATAATATAACTAAAAGTTTATGCTTTGGTGCTACAGCCTTTTTATGTCAGTCACCAGACTGGGGGAGAATGTGTCAACAGTAGGGAAGGTTGCAGAAATAGAAAAATGTTCTCTCAAAACAAGGAGACAGTAGGGATGAAGTAACTCCTCAGCTATAAGAAACCATTTGGATATGTCCACAGTCACCATAACCCTCAGCTGAGATGAAGTTGTAAAAGTAATTCTGCAATAATCACCGTGGGGGAAAGTTAAATTGTCATATTTAGCTGTGCACCCTCCCCAATACAGTACATCTGGAGATAGCGTTGCGGGGGCGTTGCCAGACCCATGGGGGCTCCCAGTAGTACTGCACAAAGATATAAAACACAATGATTCAATGATTAGTAAAAACTAAGAAACAAAGTGTCAGCGTGGGCAGAAAGCCAGCAGTTCATAAGTTCAAGTCAGTGGATATGAGCTCCAGATCAAGTTTTCCATGGCTCATGCCAGCCTTGAGGTTGAAATGTAGCAAATCTTCAAGTTCAGGTCAGCAGATCTAAAATCCAGGGCAGGGTTTCAGTGTCTCAACACAAGCCTTGAGGTTTAGATACGTCATGATGTAAACAGGAGAACTTGGTCATCAGCGATTAAGTGCTTTAACAGGAAAAAAAAAACAGGCTCAGCAGACTCAAAACGACCTGGTAGCAATTCTCTGATATCAAGCAGAGCAGCAGATCCACCATCAATCCACAAGGGAAGAAAGGCTCAAAGGCTCAAAGCAAGCCAATAGCAATCCATCGAGGTCTAGCAATACAGGAGATCTACCGACTGGGTTTATCAAGTAGAGACAGGCCCAACAGACTCAGACAAGCCAGCATCAATCCCCCACTGTCTCACAGAGCAGGAGATTCAGCGTGAATGAAGAGTCAGTCACCGAAGTTAAAAATTCAGGTAGAATCCAATTTCCACTTGAAACATAAAAGGGCAATCACAACACGATACAGCTGTTGGTTCAACGGCAATAACACACACAGAGAGACTGTAACAGAGAGGCTTGCTCACTGCCAGAGACGTGCTGCCATCTTGGATTGATTGCAATTGTTGATGGCAAACTTTATTGGTTGTTGAGGTTAACTGTATCTCTACCATGTCCACCATGGTAGACATGTGTCTAATATGTCCAAGAAAACACAAACAGTCCAAACTGACCAATTATAGTTCTTGTGGTTTCCAAGCTATAACTCCATCACCCCAACATGTAGCTACATTTTTAAGGAGGAGCACATCAGCCCTGCAGAGCCAGGGAGCTTCTGCGACACCCTGATGCAGAAGTTTAAAGGGAAACTTTGCCGATTTTCAACCAACATTGTATCATTACAATGTGGGTAGTATATGCAAATGAATAATGTTAAACTTCTCTCCATGTTGCCTGCATCCAGAGCGCCAGGTGACGTAAGACGCGTCATTGGACAGACTTTGGAGACTTGCCTTAGACTACAAACTACGTTTCCAAATTTTCTACGTTCCCTTCAAGTGTGGGTAGGGTTAGGGTGTGGGTCTCCCAAATCACTCCTGTCTACCATATTACACTAGCAATAGGAACAAACAGACACTAAAATATCATAGTACTAAATACTTTTAAATATTTGTACATTTGCAAGAAAACTAGTTTCATGATACAAGGCCAAATATCACACTGACACAACAGAGTCTAAAAGAGGAAATGACCACAGGAGCTGTAACAGCTGCAGCCGAGAGAGAGGTGGGGTGAGGATCATCAGGGAGAATGGAGACAGACAGAAAACTCTGTGCTGCAGCAAACTTTGCAGTGCTTTGGTAAACCTGACTTTGTTTTCTAACAGAATATTATATTTCCAACTGTGAATACAGGACGACAGCGACTGTGTCCCCTGTAATTTGCGGCTGCATCCAGCAGCACCGTGCAGCACTCAGTCAGTTTGCAATGATCCACATGACGTTAACTGACACCAGAGCACCGTTTGTGTTATGATCCTTGCACATCGGTACAATATATCCAGACTCGATGAGGAAAAACGTTTGGTAAATGAAAATAAGCCTCATTAAAGAGATATAATGCTGCTACTCATTAACTTTGTCTTTGGTTCTCTGCTGGCAGTGAACACACCGTCAGTCAGTCTGATTGGACGGGACGTGAGCAATGCGTTCTGCTTGTCTACAGCCTTTTTCTCAGTTTTCTCTAGTCATAGGGCACCAGTTTCAGAAATAATTGCACATTTCTACTACATAGTTGACCCAGTTTTAAGAAATCATCATATTCACAGCAATGAATCTTCCCTTTAAATCCAGCTTAACTCATTTTGAGATGAAACTCCATGTAGGCCAGTGTTTTTATTTATTTTATTCACAGTTAGCATAGTTTTGAAGGTTAAATTGACAGGATCAGATATCTTTTCAGAGAATATGAACTCTAAGATGTTTTCTTTAAAGGGAAGCAGAGTTTTCATCTTTGCTGTGTTTAGTGTTTCAGAGTTTCACTGCTGGAGGATTTTGGAGGTCAGCTGCAGCAGTTAGTCTGTCGACAGGGGAGGAAGCACTGACACACTCCTAATGAGGGCTGTGTGTGTGTGTGTGTGTGTGTGTGTGCGCAAGAGAGTCTGTGAGGATTCATATAGTGTATCTGCATTCAAGTATACGTGTTTATTGTGTGTTTGTGTCCTTGTTTATCTCTTAACCACAGCACAGTCTGTTGTTGGGGTTTTCTCAACCTATTTACAGTACAACAAGGACACGTTATCATTAGCTATTCCAGCTACAGAGCACACACACACACAAATACAACGAGTCTAAAGGCCCATTTGAATGAGATTAGTGTTACAGGGTAACAAGGGTAATGCAACATTGGTCCTGCTCCTCCTGGTTTTATAGTTATTCGTAGCTTGTAGGTTTGTGAAACATTTGTGAGGAATGGGACTAACAAAAAGAAGTCCTTTATTGGTTGACCTCGTCATCTGTCATCTCCAGTAGTCTAAACTGCCTTTATCATGAAACCCAATTATGATGCACTATATACTAAAGATCACATAAACCACCAATGTTCCACTCCTTTCTTCCCCGAGCTGTGTGTTAGTTTTTGCCCCCCAAAATAGTGAGTTGTAGCCTCAAAAGAGTTGTCAGTTTGAAGTGTAACAACAGCCCACAGTGAATTTTGATCAAAGCTTGTGTAGGAATTCCTCTAGAGCTCCACAAGATTGACAAGCAGGAGGTCTAGTTATTAGCTAACATTCAAATCAGCTGTGTGAACAACAAGACGGCCATATTCACAAAACATCCGACAGCTAAAAGTAGCTCCTAACTGACAGAGTCAGAAAAAAACTCCTAAAATAAGGGCATGTCAGTCCTAACTCCCAAGTTTTTGGTCTAGCTACTAAGTGTGAGAGAAGTGGAGGATTTACAAGTCCACCAGCTTCCAAGATCTGCTCACAATCAGCTGGTAATGAGCCTTGTTCTGTCAGTGTTTCAAAAAAATACAACAATAACAAACTTTTAAAAGCATATTAAGATGGTGGCTGTGTCAAAAAAGGATGAAACAATCCAATAACACTGGAGATGATGGTTTGCACAGCTCTTAACTGACCAGTCAACTGTCAATCAATCACCGTGGACACAGTGATTAAGCTAATTCATGAAACATGATGTCATCCATAGCAGCAGGGTCAACCTCGCCCCTTCTCTTTATAATAGCTTAGAAATTCTCTCAGTTCCTCATTAAAAGTTGCTCTTAGTAGCTTTGAAAATAGATCTTGAAAGGAAATTCTTAGGTAGAAACTTTTGGTGCCATTTAGGAGGACTCCCAGCAGTAAGATAGCAGCCTCTGGGAATACAGCACCAGGTCACTCACTGCCTGTAGACTTGAAAGGTGGTTTGTGTTGAGAATGTTCCTTCACAAAGGTCTGCTTGAATAATGGTGGTTACAATGGTGACCATGTTTTATGACAAAAAATTATTAAAACATCTGTACAAATGTCTCATATCACTTCTGCATCATAATCTACTATTCATGTGTGTTCGATAGGCTACATACACTCTTTCTGTTTCAGTCCCCACATATGACTCCATCAGAGACACTAATGTCTTCTCTTGAGCAGAGTTTAAAGGTGCATGCAGGTGAACAGCATTAGGCTTTGAGATGGTTTAGTGAATTGTTGTGATACCTGGTAACCAACAGACAGAAATACCAACAAGAATGCTAACGTGTTCCTAAGGAACTGTCCGCTCTGGGGCGCACAGACGGATCAGCACCATTAAGTCTACGGGAGGTGAATGTTAAATACTCAAAAGTTCATAGAGCTGAGTTAAGACCTTCTACTGTAATTGTGTGGTATATCATCTGAAACTCTGTGTGTGTGTGTGTGTGTGTGTGTGTGTGTGTGTGTGTGTGTGTGTGTCTACAGGTCTCAGTCTGGTGGTGGGTCTGGTCTTGTATATCTCCAGCATCAATGATGAGGTGATGAACCGACCCAGAGAGCCCGAGCAGTTCTTCCACTACCGCTACGGCTGGTCCTTCGCCTTCGCTGCTTCCTCCTTCCTACTCAAAGAGGTGATCAGCAAGCAACACACACATGCACACACACACACACACACACACACACACATACATAAATAGATTGTTAATTGTGCATGAACACTTAAATTTACTGGAAACACACAAACACTTAAGAATGTAGAAATGCACAAACAGGGAGACGCATGCAAGCATACAAAACATCCAATTAATCTCAAACTGAATGTGCACGTAGACACACACACACACACACACACGCACAGATTGTAAATGTGCTCACGTAAACACACTGAGAGGTTGCCAGTGACACTAATACGTACTGATGCTTAACATTTACTGACGCTACCTAACTGACATAAGACTTAATGTGCACAGACACACACACACACACACACACACACACAAACAGATTTGTTTGGAAACTGGCTCGGATGTCGACAAACCACCATTTAGTTAAACACACTCATGCACATGCACTACCACACCCATAAACACACACACACATACACACAGTTAAAATAATAATAATAATGATTTATTTATAGAGCATTTTTTAAACAGTAAGCAGAAAGTGCTTTCCAAGGTGAGGAAACTCAAAAACATAAGCAACATTAGGGATAAATTGCAAGAGGTAAATAATGAAATATTTGCATATAAATACACACATTCATACACATACAGTACATGTACACATACATGCATGCATACATACATAAATGCATATATGTATATACATATACTTACACACACACACACATATAAAAGAATGATAGAAAATAAAACAGCTCATGAGCCTCAGTGGGAGCCGCTACCGCAAAGGCTCGATCGCCCTTTTTAACCGGGACTCTTGAATAGTTAGAAGACCTGAGGGGCCTGTTCGGACAGTGAGGTGTAAGGAGCTCAGTTATATATACTCCGGCGCCAGATCATTCAGAGCCTTGTATGTGATTAAAAGTACTTTAAATGGATTTTAAAGGAGACTGGAAGCAGTGCAGCGAAGCCAACGAGATCGGTGTGATGTGTGAGAATCGCTTTGTTTTGGTCAGTCGTCTCGGAGCTTCTCTATATAGCTCAAGCAAGTAAACAAGGCATCACAGTAATAGAGCTGGGAGGATATAAAAGCATGTATAATTTTATGTGTTGCTGAAGGACAGAACTGATCTAATTTTGGAAATATTCCTCAGTCGATAAAAACACGACTTGTCTGCTTTCTTTACGTGTTGTTCAAGGCTCGACTTACTATCCACAGATTTTTTTGTAGCTGACTTTATGTTGGGAGTGGCTGCATTTGTTTGGAGACAAAAAAAAACACAGTAAAGCAGCTAAAACCGCACACACACACACACACACACACACACACACACACACACACACACACACACACACACACATTTAAAAAAGTGCCTGCGTAGGAGCTCGTCATCTCGCCTGCATCAATATTCATAAATGTTAATAGCTTGAATACTTGAGGGCAGCAGCTCTGTCGCAGCACAGCTTCATATGCATCAGAATATTCCTCGCTGGGGGCCTCTGCTACTCCTCCTCATCCTCCTCCTCCTCCTCCTCCTCCTCCTCCTTCATCCTCCTCTCCTCTCTTTTTCTCCATCTTTTCCTCCTCATGTCCACTCTCTCTGTGTCCTCTACTTTTATCTTGTCTCTTCTTTCTTCTCCTATCTTCAGTTATTTAATCCTCTGTCCTCCCCTTCTCCTCTCTTTTCTTCTTCTCTTATCTCCTCCCTTTCTCATCTTGTCTTCTGTCCTTTCATCTTCCTCTCCCATCTGTCCTCCTTCCATCTTCTCCCATTTTCCTCCTCTCCTTTCACTACTGTTTCTCACTCAAATCTCCTCTTTCTCGTCCTCTACATTTATCTTTTCCTCCTTTTTTCCTCTTCCCTCCTCGCCTTCCTTATCTTCTCTCCTTCTTACTTGTCTCCTCCTTCTCTTTATTCTCTTCATTTCTGTCCTTTTATCTTTCTTTCTTTAAATCCGTGTCCCCCATTCTTCTTCTCTATGTTCTCCTTACTTCTAATCTTTCTTCTTCTTTTATATTCTCCCTTTCTTTTCTCATATTTCCCCTTTAATTTCCATCCTCTTCCTTTCCTTATCTCCTTCCCTCTCTTCTCTCTTCTTCTTTGTTTGTAAAGAAATATTTTCTACGCCTTATTTTTTTCTTTTTCTGTAATCCTCTATTCTGTCTTTGCTCTTTTTCCTCCTTATCTCCTCTATTCCTTCTGTCCCTCTTTCATCCCATCGCCTCCTCTCCTCTGCTCTCCTCCCCTCTCTTCTTTTCCTTTCTTCTCCACATCCACATTACTTCCTTCTCATCTCTCCTCTTCTTGGCCTCAATCAAGTCTCTATTCCTTTACTTTATCCTCTCGTCAGTTATCCATCTTTCTCTTATCCTCTGTTCTCCTGTCCCTTATCTTTTCTTCTTCTCTTATCCCCTCATATTCTCCTTTTCTTTCCTCCCTTGTCTTCTCTTATCTCCTTTTTTCTGCTTTCTTAACTGCTCTTTTTCAAACTTGCAGTTGGAGCTGCTAAACATGGGATTTTTCACAAACACATACTTAAAAACACACAGTTTCTCTCACCTCCACACACACACAGCGACATGTTCATCAGCATTCTCAAGTGTCGGGTCGGTTGTAGCGATGGCGTTTTGCGGATGAATAGTAAATAAGCTGTGAATGCTCAGCGGATGCCCGTGTGAAAATATGAATATATTTTTTGATAATGGCTCATTCCACAGAGAAGCGCCAAGCCTTTTTGTCAACTCTCTGCAAAAATTATCATGAATTTATTTAATTTCATCCCCCATCTGATGGCGGCGCGTCAAGGGAATAAGATGGTGCTGACTCTGGTGTTTCATAAGAGCTGTTTCCATCAGGGAATTTGCTGAAAACTCAGTTCATGTCGGTAACACAGATGTTGAATGTTATGGATGGTGTCCTCTCCTCTCTGTGTTTTGATTTATCTTTTTTGATACAGACATTCTCAGGTCTGTTTTGATATATTTATTTTCTATCATAACTTTCTATCAACGGCCATAACCAACCATAACCAGAGCTGTTCAGAAAATGTCCAATTATGCACAAAAGTGTAGTGGCTGTCATAAGAACCTGACATAAAATAACACAGCATAACATAATAAAAAAGGCTTACAAAATATGAAGTGCCTGCAGGAGAGAGAATACAGTACATATCCATTCAATTCATGAAAACATCATAAAATCAGTAATAAAAACTAGAGAGCACTCAGAAGGCCTCCTCCAGGGCTTCACAAGCCTCTAAACATATTTTTAATAGATAAATGATTAGTAATGTTTTAGTTTTGCTGATGTGATGATTCACTCCAGTTATCGCCATAGTTCCTGAGAAAGTGTTCAAAAAACGCCTTATTTCCTAAAGTTAAAGAGCAGATTGTACCGTGTACAGTAAAGTCAGGACACTGTTGGGTTTGTTTACTGGCACAACAGGCTAAAATCCATTTAGCCGTGCCAGCGTGTTGCTTATTACGTAGGAGCAAGGGGCGAGGAATCGACTGGAAATTAAATAGAGTGCAGGTGGCATCGAGCAGAAGGTATGACGTTGAATCTCTTTCAGCTGCAGGAAATACTGTGGTAAACTACAATATCATCTTTTCACAGCTTTAATTATTGGTGAAGACAGTACAGTACCTTCTCCATGTCTGATTCAGACATGTTAAATGTGTTTGTTAGTCTGTATCTAACGGTGCTGTTGGTACGTGTGATATTGTGTTTATTTGCCACACTTGGAGTGGAAACCAAGACTAACTAGCACCAAACTTTCAAGATGTGAAGGCAGGGAAACATTTCTTTTCAGCCTGGTATTAAAGTACTTCATTTTCTTTTTCTTCTTTATTAAAAAAAACTGCACAAAACATAAACTTGCTGATGGGGAAAACTAGAGAAATTTAATTTAAGTATGCAATAAAGACATTGGGTTCATCAATTCAGGCTATTTTCCGAACAGATGTTGTTGAACACATTGCACAAAAGGTAGAAAAGACATTGCAGTAATCTCTGTATGTTTGTGTATCACTCCATCTCCGTCTCAGGGTGCAGGAGTGATGTCCGTCTACCTCTTCATGAAGCGTTACGCTGAGGAGGAGCTGTACAGGCCCCACCCCACCCTCTACCGCCCCCGCATGTCCGACTGCAGCGACTACAGCGGCCAGTTCCTCCATCCAGACTCCTGGCCTCCGCCGCAGCGGGGACGCAGCCCCTCCGACGTCTCCTCTGACATTTCAATCCAGCTCAACCAAACTCCGCCGCCGCAGCCTCCTCCCAAGGGGGGAAGCAGCTCCCAGCCGACGCCCTCCTCCTCCGGGCCGTCTTCGGCGGCCAGCTACCAGCTCCAGCCGGCCTCCTCCTCCTCTACCTCCTCCTCCTATCCCCATCCCCTCCATCCAGCCGCCACCTCTACCCTACCAAGGATGTCCCACGCCCACGCTCACCCTCAGCCCCACCCCCATCCGAGCGGGCCACCACCCCAGTCCCTGCCCATGGCGGCGCCACCCTCGGCCGTACCTCCACCCCGCTACCACACGCACATGCGAATGAGCGCCTCGCCATGCTAGGCTACATACGCAGGGAAGGGAGGGGAAAACACAACTGGTGGGGGGCGGTGGGGGGACGGGGATTAGATTGGCTCTGTTACAGCTGTTACACACCACAAGACAAAACACACACACACAAACACAAATCCTGTACCCTCAAAGTGTGTGGGAGGAGGGATGAAGCAGAGTGGATGAAGGAGGGAGGTTTACGGAGATCAAAAAGAGGGAAGAGGAGGAAGGAAAAAAAAAAAGGGGAGGAGGGGAGGAGAGGCAGGTGGGCGGAGAGATGACTCACCACCGATGCCGAGCCCAAGAAGACGAAGACAGACACTTAACAAAACTTTTAACACGCTGGGAGGGAACATGGGAGGGGAGGAGTGAGGGGGGGGTTTTCGATGATAAGTAGCAACAAGACGTTTGTGGGGTTTCTGACGGGTACATTCATCATCAGGGCCGTGATACACAGGCAACAGTGTGAAGCAGCACAGGAAACAGGAAGCTGAATCATTTCCAAAGTACTGTCCATTCAAAGAAAGAATAAAAGAGTTAAACAGACAATATATATGACTATAAATGTATTATCATTTCATCAGACAAGGACTTAAGCTTCCTGCTTTTCTTTGAAGAGCACTTGATTTAAAAAAAAAAAAAAAAAAAAATCATCTATCATTTTTTTCATTTGATGGACATGGTTGGGAAGATTATTTTATTTCTTTATTTATTTCTAAATAAATGTTTGAAAACCATTTTTAACCTTTAAAAAAAAAAAAGAATTTTAAATCAAAAGCGGACTACTGTTACTGTGGCATTTGTTAAAGAGCTACTAATGTTTTATTTTTGTTAAAACCATCGGACGGTCATAGCTTCAGCTCAGTGACACATTACACAGTAAATACACGACAATTAATAAAGATACAAAAGTATTTTTAAACAACATGTATACCTTAATGTGAAGATTTATTCAAGATGCAAAAATGATGTGATATAGAAAGAAAATATTATGTATATTTCTGCCCGTACTGTTGATAGTCAGGCTGGCGATACAGTCATTTGATTACATTAATTTTGTATTTGCATGATGTGTAAAATGACTGAATCACAGAGTCACGATTTTAAATTACAACACGGCAGATAGGTTTATGTTCATCTATCATTATGAGTCAGAAAAACCACCGAAGGCCCCCATCCACTGTGTGATCTCGCAGGGTCATTGAATGTCACACAATGTGCAAGATGAGTCTAATAAACTCTTGGTTGTGTCAGAAATGTTTGTATGCATAAAGTGGCGCTTATAATGCCGCATCAGCCATGTCAGCATATTCTGAGTGGTTTCTTTGGTTTGTAGACTCAAACCCAGAACCGCACAGTGTATAGAGGCCTTAAGATGGCAGCAGACAGACAATATATTAAAGCCAGTATGTCTCTAGAACAAATACAGGTATGATATGGGTTCAGTTCTCTGTCCCAGTCTGTAAAAGTTATGTTTCACTAAAAGTTATAGAACAGCACACCTATCTTTTTTTTCAGAATCACATTATGTATCTTACGGCGGTGTATTGGTGGTTACTGTCGACCCCCCCCCACCACCACCACCACCACCACCACCCTGCACAAGATAAGCAGTTTAAAGAACGGATGATAGTTCACCATGTCTCACCCCAAGCATGAATAAAATACATAATCAAACTATATGCACCTCTAATTTTCACATTTTCTAGCCGGTTTAGGCTGCAATATCATCTCTTTAATAACCGAGTGTATCCAATTTATCATGTTATAACAAGAAAAGTTTATTTTAATGAGATAAGTTCATTTGTTCAAGTGATTTGTTGTTATTACAAGAAATGTTTCTTCTAAAAACGACTAAATGATTTGGTGTTTAGTAATAATAAGAACAAATCTCAGAATAACATGAAAAATATCTTGAGAATTATGTTAAGATCTTTTTTTTTGTCCAATTAAATTGTGAATAATCGAATCTATTTTATATTCAGACCATGTCGCCCATTCCTACTAACAGAATTGTTCAAGTGTAACCTCCAAAAGGTTTAATTAGTAACAATAAATTTTAAGATGCTATTGCCACATTCATTTTGTAAGTACTTAAACCCAATTATGAGTTTCATTACTTCCCAATCCTGTTCATGGAAATGTGCATTTCAAAAGACACATGAAAAAAAAACAATATGATAGAATATATATTGTTAATCATCAGTATTTGCTTACAACTTTTGCCCATGTACCATGACCTACAAACACCACTATATACACACCCAGAAGAAAACTGTATATGCATAGAGATTTATACTTCAACTGTATAGACATTCTTCCCTCTCTTACATTCTTGCTGGAACAAATGTTACGGAAATTTAACCACATATGTCTATCATGGGGTGTAAATATTACCATATGTTTTAGGTGTTTTAGCTATTGAATTTTCTAAGCTGTTTGTATTTTGAGAGGGAACGCTTTGAGGATGAATGTTAAACATTTTTTTTTGGAATGAAACCGAAGACGTATCCGAGAGACTTTTTAAAGTGCCGAGCACAGTCGGAGAGCTTCGGGAAGTTTCTGTAACCGTAGAATTAACTAAAAAAAACAGGGACTGCCTTGGAGCTTTCACACTGTTGCCATGGGAATGAGAATTAAATTTTTTCTGAAGTGTGTAGCCTACTGTACATAATCTTACATGCAGATATTAAAATAGATACCAGACCTCTTAAAGCCAGGATCAGATTATATTCCATTTGAATCCATTCAATTAAGAAGATAAAAGTACAAGACATAAATGCTTGCTTAAAGGTTTTTATTTATTTGAATGAAAATGTGCTTCCTGAATTGACAGAATGAGATGAAATGGAATCCAACTCTTCCTGGTTTTATATAAGGAATCAAAATGTTTATATGAAGAATAATGTAGATGGAAGTAAAGAGCAGAAATGGTACTTTGATGAACATGAGCTTATGGGAAGCAAACTGAAAAGTGCACTGTGACAGATGGCCTTGCATTCAACCTCACCTTCTGCTTTCATCTATTATTAATGCAAAGCTACCTTCAATTGGACTGAGATTATTACTGCACATCTACATTTATGCACAAGAGGGAAAAAGTTTATCCTTTCAAAGTTTAAAAGTTCTGAAACTTTATCTGATGTGCTTGGATGGAGCCGATGCCAGAAAATCCAGTGTCGCTCGATAAGATTAATGACTGGCTGCTTCGGTTTCAGGGTCCTGGTCACACTGTCATGGCTTACTGGGACACTTAGAGAAAATAGAGACATCGTTAGAGTTACAATGACAAATAAAAGTGTCTGCTGTGAAAAAGGCCTATTGAACTGTAAAAAGGGGTGGTTTAGGGGCATACAGAGAACAGGGTTTGTGTCAAGAATGTTTTCCGTCAACTATAACAGCAATCTTACCCTTAACTTAACTAGTTTTAGTTGCAGATTGTGGAAAGCAATGGGAGACTTGTTAAATCGAGTCAAATTTATTATGTTATGTGTTTTACAGGGAAATTTCAGATACAGGTAAATAATTAAAACAAAAAATAGAACAGTAACAGACAAAATTAAAACAATTTTATCATGATGTTAAAAAATTAAGAGGACACAAAGGCAATCGTGTAAAGTTGAGTCTTTAGCCGGGATTTAAAAGTGACAATAGATGGGAAAAATCTGACAGTGAAGGATGACAATGAGGAAATTGATCTGAGGAGTTTGGATGTAGAATATGGACTGAAGAGATTGGAGATGGAGGCTGGTGCCAATCCATGCATATCTTTAAAAACTTGTATAAGAGCCTATCTTGTTCCCTTCCAATGTATGTAGTAAACTATGTAATATAACAACAACAGCAATCCAAACCAGTATGATTTCCAATAATAGCACAGTAGGCTGTGTCAGACCCAAAATATTATACCCATAGGTGATTGTTGAACATCTCATTCCAAAACCATGGGCGTTACAACTCTTAAGGGAGGATTTTACCACCAGATTTTGGAAACCATCTGCAGAGATTTGCTCCCATTCAATCATAAAAGCATTAATGACTTCAGCCAATGATGTTGTGCGATTTGGCCTGGCTTACAGTCAGCATTCCAGTTCATCCCAGAAAGAGATATCTGTGCAAGCCAGTCAAGTTCTTCCACACCAAACTGGGAAAACCATTTCTCAATGGACCTGGTTTTGTGTACAGGGCATGGATGTATTATAGGAACTGGATACTGGACTCAAAGATGGCGCCTATTCACACAAATTAAGATTGCTGTGTTCCTGCTTGGCCCATAGACTTTACATTGGGATGACATCATAAACTTTCAAATCCCTTTTCTATGCTCTGGTAAAGTTTTATACACATAAAACCTTCATGGATTAAACATTCATAATACCAAGAGTACTAACTGACTTCATTTGCAGTATGATATGTCTCTTTGGTCTGTGGGAAAAATACTTTTTGGGCCAAAGGGGATTTTTTTGCTGCAATATTGAAAGGGGCCACTGGGAAAAAAATTGGCAGTAAGTCTGAGAGACGGCGCTTTATCCAGTTATCTTAATACATCCATGTACCATTGACATTGTCATGTTGAAACAGGAAAGAAGGGTTTGTGTCTCAACAAAGTTGGAAGCACACTGTTGTTTAAAATATATTCGTATGCTATAGCATTAAGAAAACCTAAAGTTCAGGGCTTTTGCATATTTTTTGTGTACATTAATTGACATTTGTCCTAAATGGCACAGGAATACATGAAGCTTTTCAGTTAGACTCCCATTGAAGTTCTCATGTTGCACAGTGACTTTTAGTCCTGTATTTAAAGATTGCTTGATTTTGTAGCATATTAATAATTGTGCCCAGGATAGGGCATTGTTTGTAGCTATTTTTAGACCTACGGAGGACAATGTTATGCTTACAATCTGTGGTACTGTTAAAGAAGAACAGTGTAGCAATTAAATGCGGTGTTAGCCTCTTTTATGAATATTTGCTCTGTAAAAATTAAATAGGAAATCATTTAGCAGCTGAGAGCTTTCGCTGATGTTTTGAGATGTTTATTTTAATTGCCAAAGCTGAGCATTCTTGCTGTGCAGTGAACACACACAAACAAACACACACAAACACCACAGATACACAAACAGACCAGCCCGTCCTCAAAAGGAAAACGACAGTATAGGTCGAAAATTCAGCCGACAAAACAACCTATGGTTACGTTTGAGTGACAGATGCCATCTTGCTGCCGTAGTAATTATGACCCGGAGAAGTGATGCAGTTCAGATGACGTCAATATGAGGTGACAAATTTCCATAATTAAAGGTGTTGGGATGGATGGCTGGATAGATAGATGGCGAAAAGTGGACTTAGCTGCAGACAGGAGACTACTATTCACCTCCCGCCTCCAACCACGAGTGTCATGTTTCCAACCGCTACTGCCATGATGACGAAGATTGCCTGACTTTAAGGAAGTAGTAATTTTAACCCACACCACGTTTCAAGTTATCATTTAAACCCAAACCATGGTCTTTCCCTAAACCTAACCAAGTGGTTTTTGTGCCTAAACCCAACCAGACCTTAATCGCAGCGTAAAAACATAATTATTTTTTAACCCTCCTGACAGGTGTCATTATCTGCCGTCATCAAAACAATTTAAATGGTTTCAAAACAGTATCCTGACTAAGAAATTATGAATTATTTTAACTATGAGAGGAAAATATGTTGATGGATTACGGCAGACTGGTATATGTAAAAGTTTAGTTAGGATACTGTTTTAAAACCATTCAAATTTTTTTGATTACAGCACATAATGACACATGTTGTCCTCCCGGGTCAAAATTGACCCGAGGACAACAGGAAGGTTAACAGTGATCTGAAATGTTTTTTGAAAGCACAGATAGAGGCGGCATATTAGAAAAACGTTCCTATGGGTCGTTCTTGAATGCGTGGTACAATCGACCTATGTGGTCGTTTAATTATGAGGATGCGTTGAACAGACATACAGTGAAATATTTATGTAGCCGATTTCTGAAGAGTTTTCCTGACACAAATAAATCAGAACTGTTTTTGAAGATACATCACAGCAGAGAAGTGGAGCTCTGATACAGCGAAACACTTTTTTGAAATGTTTACTTCCTTTGTTCAATGCAGACGTTTCTTCAAACTGTGATTATTAGGGTGTAAATATCCATACTGAACATGCTGTATGCAGTCTACCTAAGACATGTTTACATTATATAGGTTGAGAAAAAAGTTTACATGGTCATCTGCAGTATGTTTTTGAGTCCGTCAAATCAGACTGACTCAATACGTGTCAAAAATCAACCATATAATTATATAAACATGTGAATTTTAAATAGAGAGTTTTTTGTTTTCATCATTCCTGCAAATGTGTTATTAAGCAGGAGTGTGTTTTTTATCTGCCAGCAGTGTTTTGTTAAGTTTAAAACCAATAAAGCTTGCCTGGTTCCAGCCTCCTATTTGCTTTATTATTATTATTTTTTGAATCAACATATTTATGGGAATTCGTGTGGTCAAAGAGCAATTATGTGCAAAATTTAGAATTAGTGCTAATTTCTGTGCTTTGAACAGCTTTTACTGCAATTTAAAAAGGCCTTTTATCAGATGCTATATACAGTATGAATTTTTGGGAATATAAATAGAATTACATGTTATTTAATTTAAAATCTCCAGGATCTAGTTTTCAAAACTGTTTTAATTTTATCAGTCAAGTAGTTTAGGTACCTTATATTTATCTCAGAAATATACATAATTTGTTTTATTTATATTTATACAAAGCAGCTTTATGATACCGCATAATGATACCTCATTAAATACGCTGTTGTTTTACTGCATGTTTTACTAAATGCATTGCGCATATAATGTACTTTTGACCTGTTAAATTAAATTTCTTTTAATTAATTGATTGAATTGATTCATTTTGGTAATTTGAATTAACTACATGGCTTAAGCACTTAGAGAAATACATCAGGGTCACAGTGCTGCCCGTCATTAGAGATAACCAAAGACGGTTTCAATTTGTTTTAATTTTACCCACTAATTACTCAAATTGCTCCTTTGATACAAAGATCCTGCAGTAAGTTAGACAAGCAGATTTTCACAGTATTCATTTTTAATGTTTTATACTGTATTATCAGAACATGTTTCAAATATAACAGGTGACTCACAAATTGTGATTAGTTCATGTTTAGTTGTTACTAACACTGTAAAAATCTAATAATTAAACAATCACAGGTTTGAAAATGAGACACATTATGGTGCATTATTAAATCATGAGTCAGTCTTTGCAAAAACATTGCTATAAATTGTTTTAATTTATCAATTAACTTCTTATAAAGTTGAGTAAACAGCAGAAACCTAAATGAAATCAAAATTTGCTGTGAGCAGCTTTGCCTTTAAAATAGCAGCAGTTTTCCTCGGTTCACTTTAACACAGTTTTTCATGGTAACTTGCAGGTAGGTTGTTGTAACCATCCTGGAGAAAGAATGTTCTTCTGTGGATTTATTATTCAGGCCGTCTCAGGTGCTTCTTCATGTAATGATGTTCAGATCAGGGCTCTGTGGGGGCCAAACCATACCATCTGTTGCAGGATTCATCATTCTTCTTGTTGCTGAAAATAGTTCTTTATGACTCTAGCTGTATGCTTGGGGTCGTTTTCATGTCATGAATAAATTTGGGACCGATCAGACACCTCCATGGTATTGCATAATGGATAAGAATCTAAACATCTAGGGTGCCTAAAACTTTTGCACAGCACTGTATATATATATATATACCTCTCTCATATATTATGAGAGAGGTGATGGAAATGTCATGTTGATGACTTGGGGGCTGTCTCTTATATGATATTTGTTTTATTTATTTATTGGTTGGGAACTTTTTTGGAGTGAATGAAGGTGGAAATTTGTACTTGTAAAACATTGACATGACCTCAAGATATATATTGCATTCTGTGATAAGCTGAATGTACGAAAGAGAAACTCCACAGGACACATCTTATAAAGGTCAGGTCCATCCATGCAGGGGTTTTCACTTTAGCTAATTAGATTATTATTAATTAATTTTTTTTTCAGTTTTAACTGGGGTTCAAACTGACCTTCACTTTATCTGTGGAGTCATAAAAATCATTTGTCCTACCAGACGTAAGAGGTGCAGCAAATCTAACAAGGGATTTAGAGAGATGTCGATCAAGCATCTTTTTTCACACCTAGATGTTCCTGTGAAAAAGTCTAACCAGCCAGAATAACTAAGCACATCTGTGAGGGTGCACCGTGGGTATTCAGGGGTTTTAAAGAGCAAACAGAGCTGCTGCTAAAATTCTCTGGTCCAATTTTATTTTGGACAGGCCTTATTCCTTTGAGATATCAGATAACTGGCTAATTAAAAAAGTTTGCAAGTTTCTATCAAACGTGATGTTACATGGGTGTGTGAATGATGTAATGCTGTCTGCACTGCTGAGCTCACAGCTGCAGTTGTCATTTGAGCAGCAGGAAGAGACTCCTCTGATCAGAGGAAGCAGTTCCAAGAATTTTGTTGAGGCAGATTCCCATTTGGGCGACTGGTCTGACGCAATTTGTTTTTAGAGTATCAAAGACCAGGGTGAGTCAGCCCTAGCAGAAATACCTGCATACAATTTTAGGCTCTAATGAGCCAATAATGGTCAGCTTAGCAGCAGAGAGCAGGGGTAAGTAGTTGATAGGAATCAGCTACAGCAGCACTAGAGAGCTGTTAGTACACTGCTACCATTTAAACAACAACACTCAGTGTTTGTTTAGAAGTTCACCACTGGCTAAAATGATTTATATTAAGGTATAAAATTATGAGTAAAAATGATGCTTATTGTCAGGTTATTAAAATATTACCATGAATCAGCAAAAATAAAATGGGAAAAATCAAGAGAGGAGGATACAGAGCCATGAATTTTGCACCAATTAGCAGATTACTATATTTCATACATGTCTTAAGTAGTAGTAAATAGAAATATTTAAAAAACTACTGGATGGATTGCCAATTAAATTTTCCACAGATATTTATGGTCCCCAGAAGACGTAACCTACTGACTTTGGTGATCCCCTGATATCTCCTGTAGCACCACCAGCAGGTCAAAGTTTTAACTTAACCTGTGAAATATATCAACATTTATACCGGATGGACTGTCACAAAATTATGTATAACCATTCATGGATCCCAGGAGATGAAAATCAGTGACTTTTGTGATCTTCCGACTTTTCCATCAGGCACCGTCATCAGGTCAAAATTTCCATTCGTCCAATACTTTGGTTTATAATTAAATACTTGTAAATATGATGTCATTCCCATCAGCCTCAGCTATACTAGTTAGCAACTTTCAGCATGGTGAACATGGTATATATAACTGTCAGCATATCAGCATTGTCACTCTGAGTGCATCCCAACAGAGACTCTTTAGTCTTGTTTTTAATCATACTCACAAGGATCCTTTGTGCTGTGTAAAGAGGATTTCACTTATGTCCAAGTTTTGAGTAGCCTGATATATCTTATTTTTCTGTGCCATAGACCTCCAAAAACTGTTGTCCAAAGACTATTAAAGACACATCAGTGAGCCACACTGCTGCACTGGGTGACATGTTCCTTTGCCGTGAAGATTATAGTGCCAGTAGTTTCTTTAGAAATGGCTCCAAAGACTAATAACAGAGATCAGATTTTCAGTCTCTGGAGAGTTGTTCCGTGTAAGGCAGACTGTGCACATGCACAGTTTACCATTTACAGAGCTTTGCTAGCTTCTTCTCGAGCTACATATCACAGCTTCTTGAGTTTGCACTGAAGTTGTTTGAGAAATGTACAATATAGTACAAAGTAGAGTAAGTATGTTGGTTCGGCTCCACACATGAGATTTGTTGACAATAAGAAAAATATAGAAAATCGCCAGCCAGATTTATTAAAGTCTCTCCATGTTGACTTTGCACCATTTGTGGCTCCTGGTATACAAGAAATTAATGTACTGACAGGAAATTTTTCCAACTTGTGCAAACACAACTTTACTCTTCTTCACAATGAGCCTACTTTTACTTTTGAGTAGTAAAGTACATTTTACTGTTACTGCTTGTTTACTTAACTGAGGGGTTTTTCAGTACGTGCCATGTTATGACAGTCTCTTCAATCTTGTTTAATCTGCTGCCGACTGCTGTGTGACTGAACTGTGAATGTCAGTGGAAGTTCTGGCAGACTGGCTTTTACTGTCACTACATAGGAGGGACTGCACTTCATTTCTAAATGTTTGTCTCTCTGGTCTGGGCATTGATTTCCTCTCTGTCTGTCTTTATTACTCTGGCTCCCCTCCCCTGTATTCCCTTTAACACACACACACACACACACACACACACACACAAACGTCTCACCTCTCCCCTTCCCATGGCTGCCTTGTTATCCATATTGACTATCCGTCTTGGTTTAACTCCCTCACTGTTCCTTATTAAACCTGTAAAGGCTGTCTTGTTCTACCTGTCTGTTCTCTTTTCCACGCTCATTCCTCTCTCGTTCCTTTCTTCTTTTCTTGTGTCCTTCCTTTTTTTGTGTCTTCTGCCGGAAGGCAACGCAGAAAGAGAGAGAGAGAGCAAATAACAGTACATGCCTGACAAAAACATTAAACTGTTATATATTTATGATGATATATTGCTTTGAGTATCCGCTCAGCCCAATCCAATATTTATTCTTGTTATATTTTTATTTTTACCTACATGATGCCCATGTGTAATGGGACATTTTGATAGCTGTGTTCCTGGAACAAAGACAGGATCAGAAATGTATCAGGCTTGATATCAGAAGCTGATACCTATCCATCAAAAAATATCTGGATCTGCCACAATCCTGATCCTGTGGATGAACTCAGGATATCCATTGTTATAACTCTATTAAAGGGGATATATCATGCACATTTCCAGGTCTATAGTAATATTCTTGGGCTCTACTGATATATCTTTGCATGATTTACAATTCAAAAAACAGTATATTTATTTTACACTGGCCCTTATGCAGCCCCTCAGTTCAGCCTCCATTTGAAACAGGCAGTTTTAGCTCCTGTCTCTTTAAGGCCCCCCTCCTGATGAGCCCAGTCTCTTCTGATTGGTTGGCTCCCGGAAGTTGCTCGTCTGCAGAATTCCAGCTGCTAAGGAGGTTACGTACACCACCAGTAGCTGTCAGATTTAACTAACTCATTCTTCACTTAAAATGAAAACTTCCCAAATACATCTGTACATGTTCGAGCCCAAATCCGATCCAAAATATGCAAGAGGACAACATGAACAACCTGAGCGACAAAAGCTACAGAGCGGGTTAGATTGCAAACAAAGTGTTCAGAGGAGGCTGCAGCCCTGGCTTTTGACTTTCAGGGAGCATTTTTACATATGTTCACCTCAAGTTTTGAAACGTTGACCATGTTTAATATCTGATATCATAGCAGTGTAAAAATAACAGAAAATCACAAAAAGCATATGTCCCCTTTAATGGTTAAAGTTGCTACAACATTATTATGTTTAACTGCATGTTATCTAATCAATACTGATGATACCAAAGCTATAATTTCACGATTTAATAAAGAGCAGCGCTACTATTTTGATGATGATATATTATGATGATTGTACAATGTTATGTTTATCATTTTTTAATGTTTGGATACACCAGAATTTACCAGCATTAATTTAATTTGGTGTTTATTATAGAGTAGTTTGTCTGTCCGCAGTCTAATGCCACTTTGAGAAACCATTTAAAAGTGCTAAATTGACTTTGATTAATGTGAAATTTCGTTACACTGGCATAGTGTTTATTTTTGCACTCAGAAGCAGACACTGATTACCTCACTGTGTAGGAGCATGTATTGATTTTTTTTTCACATTTATCACCAACCAATTGACTTGGATGAATGGGAGAGTGGATAATTCATAACTGACAGAATGAGATGTGTGAAGGCTGAAAAAAACTGACACAGATCACAGTGTCCTAAAACTCACTCAAAGGAAGTTTGTGACCCAAAATTCAGAAAGTTATTTATTATTTGAAAGCCAAAATCCCAGCATCTGCCCCAACAATCAGTCAGTAATCATCAACCCCCTACAAACACACCCTCAGAATATTAGATACACCTATTTTTACATTGCACTGCATTGTGCATAACCCATATATTGATTGTCAAGAGGAATGAAAAATATAGTTTAACCCAACCCATCGTCTTCATCACCTCCCCTTCATATCGGAAGTGGAACAAATGAATAATGATGGCCTGTTTGTGGAAAGAGCAGATGTTTCATCCACTAAGCATGGTATCATTTTGTTCCATGAGGCAGTGAAGTTTTTATATATTGCCCCTTGCAAGTCATGAAACAAATACAGAGAAACATTTATTAAGCAAAAATGGTTGTAAGTTCAGTAATTAGGTTGCAGTATGTGTCAGCTGCACTAGAAGGTTCATTTCCATAATGATATCAAGAGTCCCTAGAACCAGTTTACAGTGGCAGGGGTCAGCATGCCGTGGTCCCCACCTCTGACCTGCCACCCATCTGACAACCCCAGTGCCTATACCTGCGGGTGGTCAGCGCGCAGAGGGTCGGCTCCACAGGCTGAGGCCTGGCCACCAGATGCTAACTGGTGAGCTCCCCTCCCCAGCCTGGCTCCAGGAAGGTTCCCCGGTCTTCCTCTTCCAGGAGAGTTTCGTGCTGATTCATCAAAGACCATCAATCATTCTTAGCCTGGCCGCTCACCTGGGACCAATTTGCCTTGGGACAACCTCCCATCAGCTATTGTCCTCGACATCTCCCAGGGTCATCACAATAAGGTGACAATTCTTGCAGGGGTTGGGAGTGAGTTGATGCCCTGAGTGAAGGATTTCAAGTATCTCAGGAACTTATTCACAAGGGAGGGTAAGATGGAGCTTGAGATCGACGGGCGGATCACCTATGGTAACAAGCTTTGGTTAGTGACCAAAAGAAGGAGATTGTGGACTTGTAGGGTGAGCAGCTCATTCGTCCAGATGGAGCCCGTTGATAGTGTGATAAATTATGCTTTAGTTTATTTAAGAATAACTAGGGAGCAACCCAACTGGGCAGCGCAGCAGGAATAGTAGAGCTTAACTCTCTTAACTTTTTTTATTCATTTTCTATGGTAGTTCTTATCACTACACATGTAACCCCACCTCCACAATGTGGGTTGCAATGGCAGAGTGGCGCTGTCTGTATTTCTACTTGTTGATGCTACAGGAAGTGAAGATTGCAGAAGGAGCGATTTAAAGCTCATGACTAACTTTGCTGAAAACATTAACCAAAATATGAGATATTTGTGTCTGTTTATGTTTGTGGTGAATGAATTGTTTAACAAGGGAAGGTGATATGTACAAAGTTCATTAACCTGTCTGGATTATTTTGTTCTAGGATAGTGGAATATATACAAATAGACTACACTAAACTACAGGCTGAACAGGGACAACAATTGGTGAATGAAAAATCCTTAATTAGTCTTTATTAACTTAAATTTTGGTTATTAAGAAATCAGTCAGAATGGTAGATTAATTTCTCGGCACCTGTCCGTGTCACTGCCTGTGGTGTTGTAGACTGTTTTATGTTTGAATAGGCCTTGTAGTGTTGTAGACCTCCGTGTCTATTTTATATTTATGTTATTCCCGTGTAAGAAAAACATGGTACTGAGACAGTGCACCTGGCCTGTCGCTGTCTATCGGGGGTGGTGCTGAACCATTCGTCAGTCGATGCACGTAGAGCTGTCCTTGGTGCTGAAACATTTGAACGTGACTGGCAACTTGTTTTCTTTTTTTTGTTATTCAGAACAAGCTTGTCTGACAAAGTGACATACGGTAGACTTATCTGGCTCAATAAGTGACAATTTGTGTTTATGGATAGGATAGGATAGGATATATCAGCTATTTTACAGGTGCAAATTTACAGGTGTGACTTTATCAGAAGGGCCCCTGGAGCTCTGCCTCTGCTAGCGAGTGTTCAGTCTTTGCAACAAACGTCAACTTTATTGTCCCAGTACTCCAGACACACAGGGTGGTTGATGTGATCTGAATGATTCAGTTAAGCAGGAGCAGATCTGAGGTTATAGATATTTACAGTTTGGGGGTCCTGGGTGATCTGTTATCTAGCAGTGCCCCTGCTGATGTGTTGTGATTTGACCTGGTTTTCCACATTTAGAGCTGAGACACATTTAGTCATGGACTCGTCAGATCTTGTGACTTTTGTCTCAAGACATCAGAATGTTTTGGTCACAACTCTTCCCGCCATTAATAATAAAGCACCTGTTCCCTCAGTCAGCAGCCTCCACATCACATCTTCACAGGTGCAGACACCAGACACAAACTACAAAATGATGTAATGTGCACAACTGTACCTGCTGAGCTAAACATTCACAAAAGCTGTTAAAGCTATTTTAGGGGAAACTTCTGTATGTCACTATTTGTTCAATCTGTGATAACAGCAAGAAAAACAACAGCCCCCCACCCACCCACCCACCCACACGCACACATTCACATATACACACACACACACACACACACACACACACAGCACCGAAAAACGTATACATCTCGTCCTCACATCCTTCTTCCTCCACCTCCAAGTCCATCTCTCTCTCTCTCTCTTCGCCGCTACCTGCATCAGCACCGTCTGCAAAAGTTGCTTGCTGCAAAGGTAGGTTTCTAACTGATTATACCTGATTTATATGCACATTTAACCGATCTCCAATACACGAGCATTAAATTTAATGTATTAATGACATGACAGCATATCAATCCGAGCGATGCGCGCATGCTTAGAGGTGGAGAGGAGCGCACCACATGTACATACGTACACACTGTACTTTTGATAAAAGCATCTGGAAACGAGGGCGGACCGCTTTGCAATTGCATTTGTGCTCTTTAAAAAAAAAAAAAAAACTATTTAAAACTGTTTTCATCGAACAAAGGTTCATATAACAAGGCAGAGTTCAGAAGAGCAGTTTGAAGACGTTTTACAAGGTAAGCCAGAGCTCACGAAAAAAGGAGTAAATATGTAAGAAATTCAAAAGAAAATCACCACATAGGACAGAGTGGTCACTATATACTGATTATCATATACAAGACCATCTATGAGTTCAAGTGGTTTTAACTGGAGGACGTTTAAATCAACATTTATTGTGTCAAATGAGAACATCACACCATAAACTTGTTGTTGGGCATGATGTTCTCATCCTTTGTTCTCTGACAAAGGACAGGTATAGTATGTCTTATAGTTTGTGTAGGATCCTCTGTGCAGGCGGGATGTATAGAGTGTGGGCTCCAGAAACAGTCTGGATTTAGATTTCTCTGTCTGAGTATTGAATATTACTGGAGGAAGCAAACTGATCCTGTTTGATATCGAGTTTCACTTTGCTTCAGCTGGAGTTTGTGCACAATATCAATATCTTTGATTAAAAGCACATAAGCAAAGTTTCACCTCTCTCTTTCTTTTTTAACATCTCTTTCCCTTTACTTCTGTATATATCTATATATATATGTTAATATTATATAATTCTTCAAAAATATGAACATGGGTATTTTTTCTGTTGTATTATATAGTTTTAAAGGATACATAAGGCAAACAAATATCTTTATAATATTCCCAGAACACTCCCACAGGACCATATAGTGTGTCACTATCCTTCTATAATGTGTCTATAAAATTTTATAGCCCTATAATCCTTTTATATAGATTGTCTGTAAAGTGTAGTTTAGTATTAAAAATGTTTCACACACACACACTCAGAGAAAACACTATTTCCTAGTGTGGGTCTTGTGAAATGGTATCCATATTTTGTACAGCATTTACTGTACTCTAGTGTAATTTTAACATGTAAAGGGATACCTGCACACACACACAAACATCCAATCAGGCCTCTGATATCTGAGACATTTGTTTGTGATGATGGTTGGCCGATGTGTCACTGTCATCATCACAAATGCTCCAACAAGCTCTCTACGGTGCGTCCATGTTCATGCTGCTGCTCTGTATTCACAGCAGGATTCATACCGTCGCTGCATTCATGATGCAGAGCATGGCTGTTTTGTCCTTGAACTTTCCTCCTCTGCATCATGATCATCTTTGCTGCCACCAGCAAGCCCTTCCAACATGTGTTTGTTCCATGTTGTGCTGCAGGAGCCGTCCTCATAATCCACACTGGATTCAGTCTGAATAGCATGTTAATTTAAGGGGGTTTGAGCAAAAAAAAAAAAAAAGTCTGCTTTGTTGATTTTGTTAATTACTGTTTAAATAAGAGTTTTGTACTTTACTTTCTCTTGTGGATTATATAGCAGTAGTCCAGGCCCTCCCAGGTGTCCTCCAGGGCTTTCAAGGGAATGTAATAGGTCTGTTTTCAGCTGCAGTTTCTCTAATGGCCACTAGATGGGACTCCCAATAAAATTTACTGTACTTAAGTGATTGACAAAACTCTGAAATTCTCTTTTGAATGACAAAATCTAATTTTCCACAAGATCATATGGTCTTAGTAGCTTATTTTAATTTTATTGTGATTGATTAGTTATGCAATAAAGTTTTCCTGTGATTAACTACCGTAAACCTTTAGGCATGGCCTATTTGACATAAACTACTATGACTCTGCAATGCACTATGCAATTGCAATCAGTTCTAGATGCGCATATTGACTCAACTCTTTGAGAGGATTTACATTAGATACATTCAAAAGGCAATAACCGTGAATCTGCCTCACTTGAGATTTGGCAGAATCCATTCTTATACAAAGTCCCAGTGCTCCCTGATGTGATTTTAATATTTTCCAAAAATAAAAGCTGCCATCAGCCTGTCAGCTTTCAGCATCAATTTGACAAGCTTAGCAATGGTCTATCTGCAGATCATCTACTTTAATCCTGTGTAAATGTGGGAGGAATTGTTGATCAGGGCGTGCAGGGAAACTCTTTTGTCATGATTTACCGATGAATATGAGTTGGATTTCAAAACATAAATCTGGTTATGACAAAAGCGTGTAACATGTAACAATCACTAGATTTTTCTCCAGAAAACCTTGCTGCTCAATATGCTGTCTGAAGATGTTGAGACATAGAGAAAGGTCTATTACACAGCATGTTTGCTTCCACATTTGATCCATCCAAGTTTGTCCCTGAGCAGGAAACTACTAATAAGCTGGTTTGGGTTTTATTTCAGAATGACAAGACAAGTGATACATCTGCTACAGACTAATTGGCTGGTATTAAGTTCATCATAGGTGATTTTTTTGTCTTTTAAACAGGTATATTTCAAAGTCAGATTATATTTGTTTCATCTTTGATTATGACAAATTCATTCAGGTGCACCTGAAGCATTTTTAGGTGCTGCGATTCAAATCTAGTCAAATCTTGCTCACAGAGGCTTGAGTATTAATATTTCATCAAAGGAGAGACAGCTGCACAGGCGGATAATTTATCCAGATGTTTCACTTCTCTTGCTGTTAATCTTCACCAACAGTACAAACTTCATAGCACCAATAGATTCCTAGTAACGAGGATCCAATCTGGCTCACATGTTGGGATCAGTCTGAAATACTGAGTATGCAATCAAATCAGATCTAGGTAGGGTCAGTCCCTTTTAGTTCGGTTCTTTTTGTTTTATGCAGGTCATGTTGGGAAAGATTTTCCAAGTGTTTGATCTTGTTCCAGGTCTTCGCTGGTTGTTTTTGCCAAATGGGCTACAAGTCTTTCAAACAACAATATACTTCATTACAAATTACCTTCCAAAGAAACCCACAGTAGCATTTTCTGATCTGACACAGGGTTAGTGCTTGGATAGACTTGTGGCACAAAAACTACTTAACTGGGGTTAGAGAGAGATCGTGGTTTGGGTTTTTAAAAAGGGAAAGATTTTGGTCATGGCTGAAGGAAACCAACACTGACTGTCTGTAGGTAATGGGATGGAAACAGCAGCCTCCGGTGTCATAGTCACACTATTCTTCAATGCTTTTTGTCCAGCCAAACTTCCTCTTTATGAAGATTTGTGGGCTTGTATAAAATTGTTATGCTGGTCCAGATTTTGCCAGCCAACATTCATAATTCACACTGCAGCTAGAGCTCTCTGTAAGTTAAAGGACAGGTTCACAATTTTTCAAGTCCTATAACAACAGTCAGGTGCCAAAATGAACAGTGACACATTTCTCTAGTCAAATATTCTAGACATTCACTTCTTGTCTGTCACTCCTCCTGTTCATACTGGCCATTAAGAGATGCATGAGTTAGTCAAATCAAGTGAATGTCTTCCACAGTTACAGTCTTTTTAGTAAAAAATTCCCTCTTTGTGTCTCGACAGACAGCGTTTCAGCTGCAGTGGAAGAATTGTAACAGAAAGAGGGACTTTGGTACTAAAAAAAACAATAACTTGGAAAGATAATGAAGTGATTTGACTATTTTGGGTGATTGAAGTCTCATATTATCTTCAAATTTACTTACTTTTTACTCTTAAACACATTTTTTTCTTGAGGACTGTGAGTTTTGTCCCCTATCACTTATATTGAAACGTATTTTCAGGGGGATCTTCTAATGGTCAGTAGGAACAGGAGGATTGTTTTACTGTTCAGATGGGCACCCGACTGTTGTTTTAGGACAGACTTGGAAAAATTGTGAACTTGTCCTTTAAACATAAACACATCACATATTTAGGCATGACTAATGCTGCTGTTTCTGCGTGGGAGTTTCTAAATGGGCATTCGCGGTCACAGGCACCTCTAGATCTGCTGTTGGCATTAAAAAACTTGGGATATCCTGCTGTGCTGCTGCTGCTGATTCCTCTCATGTGGATTTTAGGTGCCCCTGAAGTTTTTGGCAATAGCTTGCAAAAATAAAGAAATAAATAAAACTAGCAAAACCTGACCCTGTGTCGGTGCTGACGGGGATTTTCTCTTCAGGAAGACTCTGCTTGTTGAAAATGTAGGACGTGAGTTCAAGCAGGAAAGCTGCCGGTTTACTGAAATGCCCTCAAGCAAGGCATTAAATCCCTACGAGCGCGGGGCGTAGGAATGATCTTTCAGCTTTGAGAAATCTGCATTGTGCATTTCAAAGCATGAAACAGCGCTAAATGCTTATGATTAAGCCATCACACCAACAGGAAGAAAGTTGGATGGATGAAACATGCCGAGACACTGTGACCACAGTGCAAATGACTCACAAGTCTGTCATCTCTCCACCTCTCTCTCTCTCTCTCTCTCTCTCTCTCTCTGTCCTGTGAATGTTCATTCCTCATGTGTATATATGCAATTGTGTATAACCTGTATACGAATGTGTATGTGTGTGTGTGTGTGTGTTTGAATCCGTCATGTATGACATCCAGGCTCCTCTGCACACCAGTGGAATACACCCACATTTTTTTTTTTTTTTTAATCTCAGCAAAATCCTCTCAGCTGTTACATCCATCCCTCTACTCCCCCAACACACACACACACATGCACGCACACAGAAACACATACACACACACACACACACACTCGCCAGCTCCACCATAGACTTGGAATTCACTGTTGCCATGGCAATGGAATAGAGCACGCTCTCTTGCATCGCCTGTTCTTTTCTATTGCTTTATCTCTCTCTCTCTCTCTCTCTCTCTCTCTCTCTCTCTCTGTGGAGGAAAACCAGCTTCTCTTGTTTGACAGGGGGGCTCGTTTTCTGCCATCGGCGTCAGGTTTTGGATGTTTGTTTGTTTGTTTGTTTGTTTGTTTGTTTTTTCAATGACATATCATCATCATCATCATACAGAAAACATGTTTTTATGGGAGATGCTTCTGTACAGGAGCATCCCCTGGTTTCAAGACTCATGTCACGTTCGTTAATCGAATCCATCCCCCCCCCCCCCCCCCCCCACCCTCCCCACTTCTATCTCTTCTTCTCATCTCCTCTTCTCTCACTCTTTTCTTTCTCTCCCTCATCTTCTCCTTGTCCTTTGCTTCTCTCTCTCTCTCTCTTTCTGTCTTTCCTCTCACTCTCTCATTCTCTCATCTGCTTTTTACCCTCCCCACACCTCTTTTTCTTCCTTTTTTCTCAGTAGCTAAGATGACTGCCATGACAATTCAATGAGAGGAGAGGACGCCAAGTGAAGTATCCCCCCGCAGCACGCTGAACAGGAGAGAAGAAGTGCTCAAGGTAAAGAGAGGAGAAAGAAGAAGAAGAAGAAGAAGAAGAAGAAGAGAGGGAGAGGCAGAGGAGCGAGGGAAGGGGAAGGGGCGAGAAAGGGAAGGATAAACGGTGGATGGAGGCGGCTCGGACCGGGGCTACGGAGCGCTCTTCACCGACGAAGAAGAAGAAGAACAGCAGCAGCGGGGGGGAGAGGAGATGGAGGCGAAAGGCAGAAACATGCCCTCAGGTAACACACACACACACACACACACACACACACACACATACACATACACACACAGAGATGCAGATGTGCATGTGTCTTACATACACAAGTAAATAAACAACAGGATGCACATCTGGATTTCTGTATGCATATGTGACACATACGTACATTCATGTACATTGACACTTAAGCATGCATAAACACTCAACCACATAGATATACAACACACAAACACATTCATGCAGGAAACCACCCATACACAACACACACACACACACACATACACAAGAGTGCAGATGTGTACAGATGTCTACATTCAGAAGACAAGTGGCTTTGATTAATCTGCAGTGGCATTTGTGTAACCAAGCTAAATGTTTGTTCTTATTTAGATCAGACACAGCTAAAAGGAGCGCTGACATATAAGCAGTTGAGGATATTCAGGAAGCACGCTGAGAAAAAAAAAAAAAAAAAAAGATTATCTGACTGTCACTTGAAACGTCATTGAGTTTTCTTTAAGTTGTCTTTAAATATACTGTGTGTTTTTTAAATGCTAAAGCAGCCTCGGTTGGTTGGATCTCGCTACTTCTTTGATAAGACTAGCCAATCAGGATCAAGTAAAGCTAAGAAATGTAGCATTGTGTCACCTCTTGTTGTCTACGCTGGATATGACTCAGTTGTGTTTTTAGTTGTCTGCACATAATAGTAGAAATTGAATGAAGTCATCGCTGAGTTCTTCATATAGTGTCCATTTGTTTGACTACATGTATGCTTACAGTACTTTAAATATAGAACAAACATAAAGCTGACTTTTAATACACTGATCAGGCTTTAAAACCATTTTAAGATGTGTGTTTTATCCCGAGTGGAAATAATTCGTCACATCTATGGCCATCTTCAAAACACAAAGCTTAATATACTTTCAGCAAATCAATGGTGAAGATAAAAGCTTGTACTTAACTTAAAAAAGCTGATAACTAACTGTAAATTCTATGATTCATGAAAACAGATCCATCAGTATTGATTGTGAAGCTTTTGTTGTGTATTTAGAGGCTGTGTTTTTGTCCATCAGAAGATTTTTGTTGATTGCTGCACAAACATGTCAGTGTGAACATGGAGGAAGGCTGTTGATGCCATTTTGTTGATGTGCTGCTCACATGGCAGGTTTCCACTTAACTTCAATTTCATTTAACAGCCCAAAACAGGAAAATGTGACACATTTTCTCTTAATCACTCAAACAAATTCAAATTCCAAGATTGTCTTCTTGACTGAGAAGTCCCGATAAAACATACAGTATGATGGCACTTTGCATACATACTGATGATTGTTTTGTGTTGTTAATCTAAAATAAACAGATATGGGTTCAGTGTTTTGTTCAGATTTCTTCAGCAGATTTCAGTGCTGTTGACTGCTCTGATATATCTACACTGCTTCCTATAATTACTCTTTTAAAATATAGATATGTACCTGTGATATCAGTTCCATTAACAGATACTTTTAAGATGTGATTATGGTTTCTGTAATTAAAATAAAGGAGGAATACATATTATGCAGTTGAGGATTTCAGTTGAAATGGATAATTTCCATCATGGTGACAAATGAATACTTTGCTACTAAGATTAAAACACAATTCAAAAATGCACTAAACAAAGTAAAAAATACTTCCTGATGTGCAACTTTTGACTGAATACGTATTTTATGCTTTGCCGCGGTGTGTTTCTGCAGTCTTTGCGGGATTTTACCTTATGCATATTCCAGCAGGCGGGTCAGTTTCAGGGTCAGAGTACCAGTGCTCTCTGTTATTTTGGGATTTGCGTTGCCATGGGAACACGCCACAGGCCCATCAAATTAGACAAATAGTTTAAAAGCCCACAGTGGGATTGATATTCTCCGGGTGATCGATCGTTTGTATTAACCTCCCATTTGTAATCCTGTGAAAAGAAATCGTAGTCGAGGGTTTTTTCACATCAGCACTCGGAGCGGTTAGACGACGGTTTTATTCAAATGGTTGGAATCGTATTGAGGAACTAAATGGTTAAATGGGAACCTATGCAGATCCCACTCTCCCCTTCCACGCTCCCTGGATGTTTCATTTATGTTTCCTGAAGCACAACAGATGTGTTGTATCTCAGTTTTCCTCTTGTCGTCTTTCTTGCTGTTAACCTCTCGGTTCCCATTTACATCTCTTGTCCCCTCTATCCTTTCCTCTCCTCTCCATTCGTCTCTTCTCGTCTTATCATCCACTCTTCTTTTATCTCTTCTACCCTCCTGTTTTGATTAATGTCTACATAAACCTCTGTCCCTCTTTCTTGCTCCTCTGCATTTGCCCTTTGGTGTCTTCTCCACTTGTGCGTTGCTGTTTTTTTCCCCCAGATATCCTTTATTAATCCAACTATCCAATCAATTTAAAAGATTTTGTCCTTTCCTTTACTTCCAAATTCTGTTCATATTAATGCCTCTCACTGTAAGTCTTTCTAGAAATCATAAAGGTGGTATCCTAATGCATATTTTGACACAAAGTTCAGCAGTTTAGCTCAAGTAAATTCACTGAAATATGAAATAATGCATTTTCAAAATGTATTTGACAGAAGAAAAGCAATCCTCCATTTTAAGTCCCCCAGCAGTCAGTCCATCTTCCTCCCTCCACTATTCAGTTCTGTAACAATATTGGTTGTTTTTATATTTTTTGTTGATGCAACGGGGTTGGCATTTTGTTCTTCTGCTGGCTGCCAACATTTCCTACCGCTTGAGGCTGTGTACGTTGTTTTTTGATTAAAAAAACCCGCTGTAGTGTGGTCACCCAGAATGCAACGAAAAGACCGACAAGCAGCTCCCACCACTCACCTACAGTGGCCCGTGGGGGACATATCTTCTATTAATGCATAAATATTTGACAGTTCAATGCATAAATTGCGAGCAGGGTGGAATACACGGTGGTTACATGTCTTTTTTTTTTAGCCTCCTCATTTTACATTTAATGGGTGCTCAACCTATCTATGGCATTTTTGAATGGAAATAAACGAATTAAACAAAAAAAAATGTATTTAGTTTGACATTTACCTAAATATTGAAATGAATGGATGATTTGGTTGTGTTAGTAAACGTCTGAAAACCAAGCAGCAACTTGTAGGCTAACACAGTGACTCACCAGTAATGGACAGCATAGGATAACAGTAATCTTTGCTTGGCTTTACTGGCTTGTGACTGGAAGATAATTTATAAAATCCTTCAGACTGAGTGCAGGAAGTGAGTCTCTCTTCTCTGCCACTGCCATTGAGAAAATAAATTTACCTCTAAGTATGATACTGTGATTGCTTGTTATTGTTTAGGTATAAATGTGTTAAACTCTCATCTGTTTGCAGCCTTAACCTTTCAAACTTTCTTAGTCAAACCAGAATGCTCAAATCAGCACAACTTCCTTTTCCAATAGATGTCAATATCAATCAAAAATAAAGGAATAATTCATCCAATTAGAATGAAGGTGTTCCTTATAACTTGAGCTCTTGCTTGATAATCATCCAATTCAGACTGCTCCTTAAATGTCAAATGTAATTTACTGGATTGTTGTCTATACATTCATGGTTGCATTGCAAACAGGAACAGCGTGACTTTCAATGTTGCAGATTGCAGATGTAATATTTATGTAATATAATTTTATTCATCTTTAGGGTAATAAACAGGGCTCAGCTATATGGCTCACTGGCAACATTTTACCTTCTACTAACATCAGCCAAAGCATGATGAGAGGAGTAGTCTAAACCAGGGAATTGTGTACAAGGAGAAACGTTCTGGCAATAGTGACACGGCTGGGTAATAGTATTTACTATTAAACAGTATTTAAGGAATCATAGGTGACTGATGTTATCCTAGAGGCATCAACATGGGAGTGTGTTGCAGCCATCAATGCTGATGGATAAATAACATCTAAATCTTCCAAAGAGATTAAACAGCAAGTGAAACTGTTCATAGCCACACAGCTGATGTTTAGATTTGTGATTGACTTCTTATGGTGACAATAAAGATAATGCTTTCACTATATCTTCTTCTTCTGTCGGCTGCTCCTGTTAGGGGTCACCACAGCAGATCATCCGTTTTCTTCTCTTCCTGTCCTCTGTATCTTCCTTTATCGTGCCAACCATCCCTCATCATATCCATAAACCTTCTCCTTAGCCTCCCTCTTTTCCTCTTGCCTGGCAGCTCCATCATCAGTATCTTTCTCCCAGTATAACCAGCATTTCTCCTCCACACATGTCTGAATCATCTCACTCTCACCTCTCTCATTTCTTTCCAAACCGTTCAACCTGAGCTTTCCCTCTAATATGCTCATTCCTAATCCTGTCCATCCTCGTCACTCCTAATGAAAATCTCACCTCCAGCTCCTGTCTTTTCGTCAGTGCCACCACTTGCAAACCATACAACATAGCTGGTCTCACTACCCTCTTGTAAACCTTCCCTTTCACTTTTGCTGGTATCTTTCTGTCGCAAATCACTCCTGACACTCTTCCCCACATCTCTTCTTCTACACTCTCTGGTACTTTGAACAGTTGACCCCAAGTATTTAAACTCATACACCTTCGCCACCTCTACTCCTTGCACCGTCTTCATTCCTCTGTCCTCCCTCCCATTCACATACATGGGAGGGAGGAGTCAGTGGGAGCAAGGAGTCTCTGACTTTCATTCCTCTTCTCTCCAGTGCATACCTCCACCTCTCCAGGCTCTCCTCAACCTACTCCCTACTCTCACTACAGATTACAATGTCATCATCTGCTAACATCATAGTCAAAGGAGACTCCAGTCTGATCTCGTCCGTCAACCTGTCCATCACTATTGCAAACAAGAAAGGGCTCAGAGCCGATCCTTGATGTAATCCCACCTCCACCTTGAACCCATCTGTCACTCCAACCGCACACCTCACCTCTATCACACTGACCCTCATACATATCCCGCACCACTCTTACCTACTTCTCTGCCACTCCCGACTTCCTCATACAATACAACACCTCCTCTCTCAACATAACTTCAAGCTGTGGCTGATCTTTCATAATATCTACCAACCATAAAGTAAAAAACTTAAGTGTTATCATGTGCATTGCATAGAGCTATCTACTGCAGGCAGATGATTTTGGTTTCTGTTCTCTTTTCAGATATTAGTTTCCTTCCCCGCCCAGCAATGGTGTGGTGTGAGCGTGGCATCCAGGTGCTGCTGACCACCATGGGGGCGTTCGCGGCTTTTGCCCTGATGACGGTGGCTATCGGTACGGATTACTGGCTGTACGCCCGGGCCTTCATCTGCAACAGCACGGCCAACTCGTCCCAGGAGGAGTCCAACAACAAGGACAAGAAAGACCCAGGGGCGCTCACCCACTCCGGCCTCTGGAGGATCTGCTGCCTGGAAGGTACAACTGGTTGTATGTGCGCAGGCATGTTTTTGCTTGTGTGTGTGTGTGTGTGTGTGTGTGTGTGTGTGTGTGTGTGTAGGGAAAACGTCTGGATGAGTTGGGGGTTGAATGTGTTTGTTTCTTCATATGATGGTCACTGGAGGGTCTTGTTGAGGTCAGTGTGCTCATCAGTGTAATCTGAACAGACTTAAATAGGTGTTCTCTTACTCACAAACACAAACACACACACACACACACACACACTACCAGTAAGATATAATGCCCCACTTTGGTTTGTTTGTGTGTTTTGTTGATCTGCTCTTAAACCTTTTGTACTCAATATAAGGTCATTTATGAGAATGATACACTGAAATTCTTAAAGGGACCTGATATGCTTTTTATTATTTTATACTGTTATGATGTCAGATGTCTATGTTAAACATATCAAAGGCTGAGGTGAACATATGTAAAAATGCTCCCTGTAAGTCAAGAGCTTGGGCTTCAACCTGCTCTGAATGCTTTGTTTTGCAACGTTACCTCTATTTCCTCCTTGTGATGATGTCAGATTGTTCGTGCATGTCCACAAACGGCTTTCCATTCCATTGTGTTTGTTACTAAGGTTGTTCCACGGGTCAAGTGTGTTGTCCACTCGTATATTTCAGATTGGATTTTGGCTTGAACAGGAGTTAAAACGACCTGTTTCAGACAGAGGCTGAACTGGCGGGCCAGTATAAGATAAATAAGGAGTTTTTAACTGTAAATCATGCAAAGATATTCCAGTAGAGCCCCAGAATAAAAAATATAGACCTGGAAATGTGTATGATACATCCCCTTTGAGATTCTTTCAGACAGCAAGCAGTTATGCTGCTGCTTCCACTGTTTTGACGTTATCCCTGGGGGTAGGCAACAATGAAAGCTGCAAGGAGAAGGCGGCTGTACATTCATGGCTACAGTATTTGGTTATTTTGAGTGAATGATGGTTGACAATTTGTCTTGTCATATGTCTGCAATTGTAGCTACCCATAATGCATTATTATAAAGTCATGTTATGCTGCAAACATGATAATGAGATGCTATAAAAGCAAAGCGACGCCCTCTGTTCACTTTTTGTTGCATTGTTGCGCATTTCAGATAATATTTCCAGATGTAGAGATCTGAACTTTGCCCAGTGTTGTACATGCTGTGCTCATTTTCAATATCTAGCATATGTATTTAAATATACACACACACGTACAGTATGCACACATACTATGCACTGAACATAAAGCTCATCATAATGCCCCAGAGCTTCGTTATAAGTGGTGACTCATTCAGTGACTGATTAAGTAGTTTTCCTGCGTTGCTGCAGCTGACAGACAGACAGGTTTAAAAGGACAGAACACACACATACATATATTAACACTCTGCAAGGTCTGCAGGCCAAAGCTGTTCATTATAAAGGTTCTTGTGTTTTAGATAAAGGTGTGACGTGTTGCATTTTAACATCAGTAAATTACCACACTCATTTTGAGGCATTACTATAATTATTATAAACAAGAAAACAACATCAAGAACTCAAACCTTTCTGCATTTTTCACTGTGTGCAATCAGATCTGAAATAACAAGAAATCTATTGGATTTGCAGCCTCAAAAGGTTAATCCTGAATCAATTTTTTATGTTTCAAATGTTTTTATAAGCTGTTTCATCAGGAAAGGTCTTCTTTTTGTTTGGTTGTAGTTTGTGCTGCCTCAGGCCAGTTGGTATTTCCAGTATTTTTTAAGTTGTTAGATAGATGGTTGGCCTCGTCATCCAGGTTTACTGTCTACTGACCCCATTTTTGTATTTCTATGCCTCCTTAATCCAGTTCCTCTTCCCATTAGATATGACAATATTGCCCTCTCCCAATCAATGACCTGGCTGTCTCTCTTCAAAAGATCTGATACTGCTGACTCCAGGTTTTCTTAGCTGCTCTTCTTTGCATAGGTGTTTTCCTGTTTACCAAACGCTTGGCCTGTCTCTTCAATATTGCAAGAGAGACATGGGATCTGTCTTTTCCTCTTGATGTTAATTTCATCCATGGCATGCACAAATAGTTGTCTAGGTAAACAAATATTGTCTGTCAACAACAAATTGAAGTGTACAGAAACTGTTTCTGCTGTGATTTACAACACAAAACAGAAGCAGGCTGCTGTTCTTCCAGAGATAAAGCTTTCAGAGGGTCTAGTAATAGCAGATGGTTGAAAAGGTAACAAGCCAAATCATATTTTTTTTTGCTTGTTGTTGCTCTTGTATTCAGTAAAGAAAAAAAAGAAAGAAAAAACACCCAAAGCAATGCCATGCAGGGCACTGAGAAGTAGATGGAGCATTAAAGCAGACTCTTTCTATTAGGAAACACGACAGCATTGGTTGTTTGTTCAAACGTCTAAAACAATCTATGTTTACATTTACTCTTATAATGACTCTTGCCTCAGGAGCAAAGGTACAAGTAGTACGATGTTGTTAGCACCTCAAAAACTCCTAGTCCTCCTGTTCAAATCTTCAAATTAACATCTTTTGTCCTTGGGGTCAATTTGACCCAAACAATTTAAAACACCAGAAAGTGATTATGATTAAAATTGTTACCCAGGTTTATGTGTAAGGTACTTTTTCTTTGTTGACTACCTAAATAGCCCTTTAAATAAAACATAATACCCTCACCCCCATACAACTAGAATACCTATTATGCGACTATGGAAAAATATGCAAATCACCATAAAATCTCACTGATTGACCTTTTTGGTGTTTTAATGGTTTTATATAACTTCTAAGTACAGATTTTTGTTATTTATTACATTTGGAAAGAAAACAATTTCTCTTATCAAGGATGTTAACATGTATTATGTTCAGGGTCAATTTGACCCCAAGAAAAACTAACACAATTTCAAAACAAACAGAAACGTCATCATCATCAGAACATCAGTAAGGAACACATAACAGTTCTTTATTGACAGAAAACACCTGTAAAAAGTAAATTCGAACATTGTGTCAGGGTTCATTGTTCTATGCTACTATAAGTATGCAAATATGTATGTATGAGATAGAAATGCGTCGGCAGCTGTATGTGGCTGTGACCTTGTCTAGGTTATCAATCCCTCCTTTTGTCTCTTTGTAGTCCAAGACCATTTGTTGTTTTCTGTCTTCTGGTGCTCAGTGTTGTATAGATCTTGCTAATTCAGAAACACCAGGAGATTTGGATGTCTTGAAGCAAAAAGATTTATTGGCAACTTGATTGACCAAGGAGACATTGGGATATAGTCTTAAGTACACAGAGTGGACACCTAGGTGAATGCTACCTCAAAGTCTGAAGGAGAGCCCTGAGAAACGCTTAGTTAAAACTTCTGGTAAAGATTTGTTTACCAGTCAGCCTTGGCTCCAGACAAAACATAATTAAACCGTGCCATAAGATTGTTTACTTTATTAGTTCTCATGGCTAGGATAGGTCAGCTTGACCAGGGAGAGGACAGCTGTCTGCTCCTCTCTGCCTGCTTGGTTTAAGGAGTATTTATATATGATATATATGAACATCCCTTCACACTCAGGACTGCATCTTTGTGCACGGTGCTCATCAGCAAGACATTTTTCCCTTTCTTGGGGCAAGAGGAGACGACAGTGGCTCTGTCAGTTAAGGCAAACATAGAAGATGTTACCTTCCTGCTCTTCTTCGCAAGAAGCTCAGAGGGAAGCTCCAGCTTGTTTTTTCTCACTGTCCCCAACACGGTAACCTTCCTTTTCACCAGGTCCTCACCCAGAGCATATAATGTAAAAAACAAAAAGTATCACATGTAATGTTATGACCATTCAGTCCTTCAGCCATGTATAGTACCACCCTCATGCCCAGATTCTTTTCAAGTGCTTCCCCAGGGGATTTACTAGTGTACACCTGCATATTCCAGGCATAACTGGACTGTCTATCACATGCTGACCATATTTTGATACCGTATTTGGCTGGTTTGCTGTATTGTCTGAAGCTACGAAAAGCAACCAGACATTCATTCACAGTCGCATGAAGGCCTGGATTGTAAAGAATGGGTAATCTCTGAACCCACTGTACCCATACATCCCATATTGCTGCGAGTTTCTCACATTTTTTATGGCCCTGTCTTGTTTCTCTGTCATCAAAGCGTATGACACAGGAGAAAACATGGAATTTCTTTAGAGACATGGTGGCTGAAAATATATTGCTCTTCCAGTTTCAGCATTCCAAAGGCTTGCCGTTGCCTTTTGACTTACATACTCCTGCCAAAACAAGCAACCCAGTGTAGGCTTGCAAGTGGGTCACATCCAAGTCTTTCCAACTGTCCCCATACCCACGCCTTCCCTCTAAGTTTGTCATTTAAGTATATCCTTTTCGATTGATGGTGTTATGAACAGCTCAAATATGGATTTTATGTCTTGGACGTTGTTGACAGCATATCTGGTCGGGCCTGGAACCATTTTGATGACATTAGAAGCATGAAGTCTACCCTGTCATTCAAGTGGGAAGAGGGACCATAATAACTTTTCATTTTTGTGAGATAACATGTCTGCTGGTGGTTGAGAGACAACAGGACACCATGGGTCTCATTCTCATCAGAGGAGGATGCCTCTTAATCAAGGTCCTCCTCAACATCATCCTCTGCCTCAGACACATTCTCATCTGTGCATTTTCACTATCAAAGGGCTGTGACAGAACCTCATCGGCAGAAAACCTTTGCTTGGAGGTCATTTTCATTTGAGAGCATAAAGAGAGAGCTCATAAAGCACTAAGAGAAATGGTTTGGAAGGCTGCTGTGCAAGCTTTTATATGTTTGGTCCTCCCCTATGTTGTGTGAACTATCAATTTCCCTGTCATATCAACTATCTATTTCCCCAACCCAACAGCGCGGAAAATATCAGAGTTCTCATGGGAGTTATGTTTTCTACTCCCTGATGTCGTGTGAACTATCGGTTGTTCTCACACTTCTACAGATATGGTTATGTTAGGTTAGAGCCTTAAAGCAGAGGGAAGTTTTTTGAAGATTATAAAAATTACATGTTAATAGTGACCTCTTTATCATCCAAAACAACCAAAACAAATGTGTGTAAAATGTTGATATTTCTTATATGTTTTAAACAGTTAAAACAGCCTGGAGTCAAATTGACCCCAAAGAACATCAATGCATCTAAAATGTGTTCAGGACATTGAAAACATATCATTAATTTTATGTTTACCCAGTTATCCCCATGAAATTAGGAAAAGTCATTAAATATTAGGCAAAAAAATGACCTCATTCATTTATTTAGAGAGGTTAAACATTGAATGGGGTCAAATTGACCCCAAATATAATTGAAGGGCTAGAGAGGACGCCTGGATGGATGGTTGGGTCAACAAAATGTGAAGGCTGTACACATTCTGTTTCCCTCCCAACAGTGAATGACATTGTTGACTGACTTCTTTGGTAGTTTTTTTTATGAAACAACACCATGAATCCTGTCAGTCCACAGTTTGTTTGGCTGCACTGTAAACAGATTGAGTTTCTCTTCTTCTTCTGTTGCATTTCTGAGCTGCTCAAGGCATGTTTGCTGCATGCATGTGTTATGTCAAGCAGAACTCTCGGATCTGGATTATTGAAACACACCATGACTCTCTGCTTACTTATCATGTTACAGCAAAGAGTGTATCTTACAGGTCTGACCGTAGCAAACAAAATGCTTGTCATTCACTGGAAGAGCCTGCGTGCGTCATCTCATAGAAATTGATTACTTTCATTGTTGGATATCATTTATTCAGAACAAAGGGCAGCCAGAAAACATGGAAAGAAGGCAGAAAATATTGAAATCTATGAAAGTTTTACTCTGTTGATCATATGCCTTGCCATATAGTATGTGTATATATATGCAGTATGTGCACATGTTATTTAACAACAATAATAATACCAATAATAATAATAAATATTCTAATAATAAATAAAAATCAGCATTTACAGGGGGAAGGCATAAAATAAACTAAGAACAAAATAAAATACCAAATACACTTAACCTACAAATGTATGTGTATGTATATGTGCAGTATGTATATTTGTACTATATAAATACTTGTATGTGCATGTGGCTGTATGCGTGTATGGTAGCAGTGTGGTGCAGCCTTAATCTTGTAACCTGGGGAGGGAAAATAGAGGAATATTGTGTTCTGCGTGTCTGTGCGTTTATGTCTTGTGATGCTCATTAATGAAAAATAAAAATAAAAGCACTTTGTGTTTCCACCAATAACCGGAGGTGTTGCTAAATCAACCAGGACTGAAATCTAAAGAATTATAACTCATTGGTTTATGAGAAATTTCTAATGTCTAACTGTATTAAATAATAGCCCGATTGTCTCATGATAACTATGTCAATAAGAATTCAATAATCACTGGTTTCATCTTGTTAGTTCCTGACAGAGACTTTTGTCTCTCCTCGCTTTTGTCCTCCTCTATTTGTATTCCATTGTTTGTCTCATCATCATCAATTCATCTGTCTTCTCTGTCCATCTGTTACCTTGTTTACGCCTCCTGTTCCTCTATCTCTTCATATTTCTCTTAATTAATTTCCTCCCAATCCTCCGTCGCATATTGTATACCTCCACCTCTGTCCATTTCTCTCCCTCACCTTGCTTCCTCATCAACAATGTTTTTCTTGTCTGTCCTTCCTTCTCATCTGTTCTCCATTTCTGCCGTTTCTGTTTTCCCTATCTTCCTCATTTCTTTGTGATCTCAACCTATCCTCTTCCTCACCCTCTCCTCCTCCTTCTCTCTGTCTTTCTCAGGTTTGAAGCGAGGTGTGTGTTCCCAGATCAATCATTTCCCAGACGACGCAGACTACGACCAAGATGCTGCAGAGTATCTGTTGCGTGAGTGACACACACACATACACATACACACACATTGATAAATGAAAAACAAATGCTCACAGACATGTAGAGAAACATTAAATAAGAGTACACTGGCACACACACACACAGATTTAGTATGCACTACACACATCTTAACAGGACACAACACACATACACACTCCGCAGTCTCCATCACACACGGATACAGAAAGGACAGAAGGGGATGGTGGGCGGACATCAATGCACGGATGTCAGATTCAAGCGAAGCATTCCTGGAGGTGTGTTTGTGTGTGTGTGTGTGTGTGTCTGTACTGTGTGTGTAAATGCCCAGGTGCATGGGGTTGGGAGTCTGGGGGTGTACAGAAAGCTTTTTTTTCACAGATGGATTGAAAGAACAGCCTTCACTAATGGATTATTTTCAGCTCAGGATTCAGGTTTCACATCCTGCCTCCATTGTGAGAGCAGATTCTTTTCATACAGCCCTGAACCTTTTGGTTTTTACAAAGTATATGTTCCATCTACGTATATATATTATATAAACATATCTATTTCTGTGAAGGAGGCAGTGATGCTATCTTGAATTTTCACGTCTGCTTTGCTGTTCAACATAAACTGAACAAGACATCTTATACTGCACCTCTCCAAAGGTTTCACAGTCCTCACAATTCGTTTTTAAAATCGCCAATGCCAAACATTATCAGTAACAGACAATCCTAGGGTACATCTTCCAGGTTTTTAAAATTCAAGCAAATGCAGTTGTTGACAAGAAAATAGTGAACCAGCAAAAAAATGACAGAAATAATTAATCGATCATTAGCCGATAATCTCTTTATCACCTAATCATTTCAGCTCTGCTGCTAAGAAACAAGGCTTAAAATTCAACCTCCTGAGGAGATAATCATTATTTGACGTAAGAGGAGCACTCTCAAGGTTAGAAAATCACTACAAACTCAATACTTAAAGTTACTGTAGCTCAACATTCTTTCTTATCAGCTACTTATCGGATAATCAATAAATTGTGCTGAAGAGGCGAACACCACCTACGTAGGTTCCTTTTCCAGTTAAAAACAAATCCAGACAATCATTTGACATGTCTGACAGAAGCTTCTATGAATAAATGCTTATCACAGCATTATCTTTTTTTTCTCTTCAGAGGCAAACAAACGCTAACACAGCTGGCAAGTCACCTTCAAAACTTGCTGAATAGCTTCCAGAGATGAAGCTTTTTTTATATAATTTTCTATGTCTCTGCTACTGTATAAGTTATATGCTGTTTTTAGGTTTGAGGTGTGCAGTGTTGGACAGTTAATTCACTGCCGTCCATTGGTTAACTCATTTGAGAGTCAATACACATGTTATTTCTGAACTAATCATTTTGTTGCTGATATGTAAATGCTTCTTGTTTCCATAAAGTCTACCTGTAATATATGCTGCCATGCCTCTAACTGTTGTGAGTAGGGTAGATTTTCCAGTTATAATGTACAAGAGACCTCTAGTGTTTCCTTTCTGGAACCCAAAAGCTCAAGTTGATAATATGAAGCTCCATGCAGCATCATACAGATATGGGTGACAAACTAAAGGAAGAACCAACATAAATTGTCTTATTATTAAGATGTTCTTACATTATAAGCTTCCAGAACAGCTTCAGCGCTCCACGTTATTGATTCTCCATGTCTCTAAAGTCTAATGGATGGATGGACATAATTTTTCTAAAAGATATTCCTTCATTTGGTATTTTGATGATGGTGGTGGAGAGCGCTGCTTCACACGTCGCCCCAAAATCTCCTGCAGGTGTTCATCTGGGTAGAGATCTGGTGTCTGTGAGGGTCACGTCATTTTCATCAAATCATTCATTGAGCCCTCGTTGACTTAGTTTTTTTCTTTAACCCTCCTGTTGTCCTCGGGTCAATTTTGACCCGGAAGGACACCAGGTGTCATTAAGTGTCATCAAGAAAATTGATGACACAGGTATACTTTGTTTTAAAACCATTTCAATTTTTTTGATGACAGCACATAATGACAACTGTTGTCCTCCTGGGTCAAAATTGACCCGAGGACAACAGGAGGGTTAATTTGATTGGTAGTCAATTGGAATTGAACCAATAATCATTTTAAAGGAAATTGTTTGCCACTTGTTGAGCAGGGTAATGGTGATCCTGACTGTTATAGCTGTTTTGTAATGTGCTGTGACCTAAGGGTTATATTTGTAACTACATAGAAGCATTTTTTAAATCTTTTTTTTTCCTGCTATCAACAATTATATAACTTAAACATGATGGAGGAAACTGGTATTTATAGATAGACCACAGTGTCTGCTGTTCCAGTGCCAAGTTGTAGTGTCAGCTATAGCAAGTCTTTGTAACACTTCTTCTCCCAGGAGTCTCACGAGGCTGTTAACTTTGCACCATCAGATGGTGTCGCGCCTAAAAAAAATCGTCACAATTTGTTCTACATCACAAAAGTACAGAATCTGGCCAATTTATCAGATGCAATTAGATCAACAAAAAGCTGAAAAGGCTGAGAAACTGACATTTCAGTCAGTAAGATGATGTATTTCTTTCGGTGTCGTCATCTGCAGGTGTGGTGCGAGCCTCCAGTATCTTCCCCATCCTCAGTGCAATACTGCTCCTGCTGGGTGGAGTGTGTGTTGCTTCCAGCAGCTTCTACAAGAGCAAAAGGAACATTATTCTTGGTGGAGGGATTCTGTTTGTGGCTGCAGGTAAGACTACAGCTTTGATATGGTTTCGGCGTGGTTTAGAGAAAAGGTTTCTTGTGGGTGTGCTTGCTGTTACGACCAAATGTGGGTTAAAATCATATTAAATGTTATCAAAATGTGCTATAAGCTTTGTTATTTTAGCCTTGGCTGGAAATTGTGTCTGCTGGCGTTGTTACCTTTAATTCATGCCTTTGTCCTCCCAGTCTGTCTTATTCCACTCAAAACTGAAATTAAATTTAGATGTTTCGGATCTATATGGTCAAGCACATAACATGATATTTTTATGCATAATATACAAATCTTTTTTATCGTGCCTGCCTCCACTCTGTGTAATTGAAGGGGAAATATTTCCACTATCCCTGCCTGCAAAATGAATCTGCTGGTTAATTTGTCTCAGAAGAGCACTTAGAAGTCTTGTATATTTCCTCAGGCCTTAGCAACATCATCGGAGTGATCGTGTACATCTCTGCAGCACTGAGCGACATCTCCCCCAAGAAGGATGAGGATAAGAAGTGGCATTACTCTTACGGCTGGTCCTTCTACTTCGGTGGCCTGTCCTTCATCCTTGCTGAGATGGTAGGCGTCCTCGCTGTCAACATCTACATTGAGAAGAACAAGGAGCTGCGCTGCCGCTCACGCACCGACCTCTTCAAGAGCACCACACACGCCATGCTGCGGCTGCCCAGCTACCGTTTCAGACGGCGCTCTCGCTCCAGCTCACGCTCCACCGACCCGCCACGCTCACAGGAGACCTCGCCCATCGGCGCCTCCAAGACCTTCAGCCTGCCGCCGTCTGCCCCGCCCTTCTCTGTGGCCACTCTGCCCAACCCGCACCACACCAGCAGCGGTGGAAGCGGAGGAGGCGACATCTCCATGTACACCCTGACGAGAGACTCCAAGCTGGGCAGCCTGGGAGGCGGCGCCCCACCTCTCTACGGCACGGTGGACCGCGCCACGCTGTACCAGCTCCACAACTACTTCCCAAAAGATTCTGGCGGTAGTGGTGGAGGAGGAGGAGGAGGAGCGGTGATAAGCAGCGGTACGCTCCCGTCTCACTCCAAGTCCAACTTGGCGGCAGCGGCAGCTGTAGCCCAGAATTCAGCACCGCTGAATACCTCCACATCAGCCGCCACACCGGCCCAGCAGGCTCCAATATCTACAGCCACCATGGAGAGGGACAGGGGCAACGTGGGAACCCTGGACCGACTGACGGCTAAAAGGGACAGGGATAGCAACTCAGATACCCTTAACAGGAAAACTACGCCAGTTTAAAACTTAACCTCAGAGGGGAGGGAGAGAGGGCAGAGAAAGAGAGGGAGAGTGATGAAATTTTTAAAATAGAGAGGTTGAGTTGAATTTAAATAGATGTGAAATATCTGAGTTGAAAAACAGGAAGATGAGGGCTGAAGATGTGTGGATGACACTTCAACGGTAACGTTACTGTCCTTAGGTCTGGGGTATCCAGCTGCCATAAATACTTACCAATATCATAACCAGTCATACAACACCTAACGTTATGTGCAAGTCCATGAAAACTGCCTTAAAAATGGTCATGATTTTTACTCTGAAACCTTGTTTGTAAGTTGGTTGTACAGCAGTGGTGCAATGGAGGTTTCAGCAGGAGGGGGTTTTGTTTTTTTTTAAACTTCTGATTTCAGCATCACTCTGCTTCACATTGTTCACTGTTTCACAACTGGGAGCTGCCCAGTAAAACAAGTCTCCCAGTGCAGGAAGTGGGGGTTAAGTGCCTTGGCACTTTGGGAGATCATTATGGGGGTTTTCCATATACACACGTGATGGTTTGGCTTGACTCGGTTTGACTTGGCGCGTCAACCAAGCGCAACAAGGATTTGCATCTCCGTTACAACAGTGCGACCCGCTTGAAGGTGTGTCTTTAACTGATGACACGCTTGTCTTGAGTCGATGACGTTTAAAAGCAGCGCCCTCTTTAGCGCTATTTACCGAAGCCCCCAGGAAGTGTGCCAGGCAGTGACTAGTGGTCAAGGGCGCTGCTGTAAAATGGTGGATAAATTTTCTCTGAGCGTCACAACTCCTACGAAATGACTCATTTCACTATGAAAATTTTATCCATTCAGTCCGATAACATTTGGAAAGTCTAGAATACAATTGAATATTTTAGCGGAGGGCTAAAGTTAGCGGAGGGCTAAACTGGAACTTAGCCGTCTCGTCCCTGAATGACGAGGAGACCCTTCTGACGTCACCACAACCCGTTTGGGGGTAGATCGGGTGCACTTTGACGCAACTTCAGAGATGGTCTCGGGCACGACTCAGCGCGTTTAAACTGGTAATGGAAATGCAAATCAACACAGCATGGTTTGACTCGGCGCAGCCAAAAAAGTGTCAATGGAAAAAAGGCTATCAGTTAGTTTACCCAGTAAACCCAGAAAGCTTTGATTTAGTGATTTGCAAGTCACAAGACGTCAACTGGCCTGAATTTTACACATTTAGGTCATATAACCATTGTTTCAACAGCGTTTCAATAGTTGTATTTAATTGTGAAGGTACAATCTACACGTTGAAATATTAGACTTGCAATCACCTGATCAGTGCTTCCTGGGATTCTCAACTTTACAACACTTTACAAACATCACAAATAATGAAATAAAAAAAAGTGTCCAGATGGTATAAGCCACATTTCTCTGTTATATTTCTGCTTTTAAAAGGAACAGAGAGTCACAGACGGGTACATTCTGCCAAGTAACAAGCTGCTCAGTGACAAGTTGACTGCCAATTCAAAGTCAACAGTAGCTACTTAACCTCTGGTCTCAAGAGAGTGACCTCAGCCATATCTAACCTACTGACACATACACACACACACACATACACACACACTCAGACGCATACATACACACCAGAGGAGGCTGACACACTGTGAGCTGATTTATTTTTCATTGTGTGTCAAAGGTAATTACATTGACAGATGGGCATTCTCCACAGTCCTAAAGAAAGGAACAGCCATAGCTTCACCCTGAAACGCCTCCATCACACCACTGCCAGTCAGCTACGCATGGCAACAAATGTCCATCTGAACAAGCAACTTCATCGAATGATAAAGTCCCAGAATTGTTTTTTTTTTCAAACGTGCAAAATACTCGCTGAATTACAGCCAAGTGCACACTGACTGCTTGTTTTTGTTCATTCATTGTCTGACAGATAAGATTTAAAACAAACAGCGGCCAAAAACACAGCAGAAGCTATGACAGAAATCCCAAGTAAAGAGTTTGTAAACCATGTTGCAAGTAGTCACTTTTTTATATATATATATTTTTGGCTTATAAACTAAATTACCTCTGCAGCCAGATGTTTGTAGCACCAATCTCTATTCACGAGGATGACAAAAATGTCAGTAGTTGAGCTTGCTGGGGAAAGAGATTTTAACAGCCAGCCATGTAATTCTTAAATAATAAACCCCACTTTCAACTCAGTTATCGTCACTTTGTGTCACAGGACTAAATAAAATAATAAGAGTTTATTTATGACTTTAAAAGACATAAGAAATCTTGTTTGTGATTATCAGCAGATGGAGTTTATGTTGTCTTTGGGGTGCCAACCTGAAAAGTCGAAGTAAAAATCTTGCAAACGGACCTTCAAAGTTGATGAAAGTTCTTGTAAAAATGGGCATTTTTGCACTCCATGTGATGTTTAATTTCTTAAAACTGATTTCATGGTTTGTATGACTGCTTATGATGATGATGATGAATTGATACCGAAGGCTACGATGGCAGCTTCTGCTGAGTGTTGCTGTAAAGGGCTGCAACCACAGGGTGGGGGGTCAATTCAGTTTACACTCAGGGGGTGGAGAGATTTAGTTAGAACTGAGATCAAAAGCTAAAAAAATTTGAATCCAATATGAGATATCAGCCATCTTATCGCACTGAGTTCCTCACTTAGTCCTAAAATAACACAAATGTAAAGCACATTGTGGATTATTAAAGAAGTTTGTAACAAACCAATCAGATTTTGAGCACAGGAATTTTTTTTTTCTTTGCATGTTTTTTGAAAAATGTCTTAAGATATTTCAAGTGGGAAAGATTTCCGTAACGGACGTACTGCCTAAGATTTTGGACTGAAACCCTTCACATACTCTAAATCCGATCATTGGACTAATATCATGAACTCCGAATGCACTTCTGGATCAGCTGCGTTTGAAAAATGAATTCAACCCGACCCTGGTTGACAACGAGGAGGAGGGAAAGAGAAAAGAGCACAACAGCCTTCTGTTCCCCTTCCCTCCATCTCTCTTTTAGCTATAACTATATCTACTATTTCACAAACTAGAATAATAAATGTATTAACTGCGTATATTATCAATCCATTCAGTTCAACAAAAGCACATAATGTCTGTAAATGGTAATCTTTGGGTTGTCTTTTCATTCTGAGTGATTGATTATCATAGTTTACATGAGATTGTAACTCCTTGAGTATTAATATCATGTTGCTGGTGTTTTTATGATCGTAATGGTTATTGCAGGGTATTTATACATTTTGAAATCTTTTTTTTTTCTTTTTGTAATTTTTTTTTTTTTTATATTCCTTTCAAGGACTTTTCAATTTTATTTCTCTTGCTTATGTACTCTTAAGTCAGTGGTGTCACGTGGAAAGCATGTGCACAAAAGTGAGAGGGTGATCATCTCTAGTTCATCATGTCATCTTCATCATGTTATTGATTTGATTTGTACAGGGAGAGTTGACTGAGCGTGCATGCTCTTCTTCAGCAACGCCCTGCTGCTTCACCTTCACACACACACGCACACACACACACACTGGAAGCCGTCCAGGATAACCACAATCATCTGCTGCTCGCTACTGAGGCGGCTTCCCTGGAATATTTGGAGGTTATGTACCTTGCTCAAGGGCACACAGATAGTTGCAGAAAGAGTGTTTGTCATTTCATTTCCTCCATCCAGGTTGTTTGTTTTTAAATTTCATCATCTGTAAATTGTTTTTTCTGTTGTTTGTGCGTCATTTTTCTTTTCTACTTCTTTTTTTTTACTGATATTTTTTAATTTTTCCTTTTTTCTCTATTTTTTCTGTAATCTCCTCTGCTTCTATTTTACAGTAAATGCTCTTTAATTTTGTCTTTTTCAGCTTTTGTAATCTTGTTGTTTGTTCCCTTATTTTTTTTCTCCATTGTCACTGTTCATCATTTTTTCTACATTTCCTTGCAGGCTATTAATTATTTTTTTTTCTCTAAACATTACCAACGTAGCCTAATAATCAGTGTTTTTTAATGTTCTGAGTGTATAAGTGTAGGCGATAGAATTTATATTTATCTATTTATTTTCGTGGTGATATGTATAGATATTCTTAATGTTATATTGTTTCAGAGTTCCTACAACTGTATCTTTGGGCTATAAAGGCTCCATGCCTGCCTGGGACATATAGTCAGTACTCTAAGTGCTGGGAAAGTGAGCTGAATGTGGTCTGTTTTGGTGTTGTCAGTGGGTTTTTTTACATGGTGAACAGTGAGTACAACAAAATACATCAGCCTCACGCTTCTGGGAAATGTGAGAATTGTAACAAAATCACTAAAAGGACACCGACATGTATCCTAAACTTGCATTTTACATTTCGCAAAATGACAGAAACACTTAAAAAAAATATTTGTGAGAACATGGTCAAAAGTGAATGTTCTTTTCCTTCATTTTCCATTCATATCCTGGTGTTAAGGCCATTTTATTGTACAGCCAGGGTGAGTCACCAGCTCTTTTTCCCAGCACTTACTTGTAGGCTACTGGCACAAGTCAAATCTGAAACTCTTCAAATGGACAACTGATATATTTCCACTCAGCAGACAAACACATGTAAACAATAATGATAGGGGGAAGCAATACAATATACTGATCCTCACTGGAAAAGACAAAAAAATATAAGGTATATTATACATATATATATAAATATATAGATATATTCAATAAAGTTCTATATGAAAATTGAGTGTGTCATGTGCATTATTGAGGTCATTTCTCAGTGTCCTTCAGAAGGTGAAGGACGCTTGTGTGGTTAAGATCTGGTTAAATTTAGGCAACTAAAACTGCCAGGTTAAGGAAAAAGATCATGATCCACTTTGACTGGTTGAACTATGTCAATGTTGCAGACACACACTGTATGTTTGCTGATGCAACACAAAGCAAAGTGAAATTTGATCCTTTTCATTTTCTATGGGACACAGCTAATCACCCCTCAAAGCTCTGTGGGACATGGGACTAAAGGCCTCTTTACACTCTGTGATTCTGTGCTCTCTGAGACAAAAGTTGACAAATTGTGAGAGAAATGTAGTAAAATCTTTGGTCGTCTATCCAAAATGGTAGTACTAGATCACTCTGTGAGACACGTCCACCAACAGATGATTTGGAGCTTCTGCGACCAAAGACAAGTCTGAGGCAAAAATCATTTAAGACCAAATTCTCACAATGTGACTGCAGCTACGACTCATGTCCACAAACAAGCCATCAGAATAAGACATGAAATTATACAGAATACACCGGCTAGTGTGACATTTCATAAGTGCAGTGGACACTTGTTCTCCTTAATACGTTTATTTAACACAAAAAACAAAACAATGGAGGTGAAAAAAAAAGACATACACTTTTTTCTGTAGTGCTAAGATTCATCATGCATTCAAGATTTTATTATAGGCGTCTCGCACAATGTGACTTATACAATCAGTCTAAAAGGCTCCTTAACCAGCGACATGAAGAAAACGTCTGAAAGTTGCAAGAATTTAACATTGTGCAAGTGAGGACAAAATTCACTTATAAGCTAAGTTGAGTCTTTACCAGGTTGAAGACCTAAGATTGAACTGTACTATTTTTCTGTATTGACGTGCAGGAATTCTCCAGAAAAGGAACAACACTATAGATGGATGTATAGATAGTAGGAGTGTGCACGAATACAAATACATTATTTGGCAAAGCACAAATAATGGGGTTTTTACAAATATTTGTTTCATACAATTATTTTAAAAAATATTTGTTAGTTAGAGGTCTGTCTGCAATGAGGCGATGAGTAAAGTTTTAGCTCAGTAATCAGCACAGTCATCTATGATCTGGGAGACTCCAGTTCAAGACCCAGTGTGAGGACCTCCTTCATAAGGTAGTTTATTCATGAACACTTATTGTAACACTTTAATTTTCTAAAATTAAAAGCGTAATAAAAACAAAAACAGGATTTTTAAGCCTCTTTCCACTTTTATTCAAATACAAATACAAATACAAATAATTTTGCTGCATCAACAAATACAGACACAAATACAAATACTGGGCTTTCTGCACATCCCTAATAGATAGATAGATAGATAGATAGATAGATAGAGAATAATTTGACAAATCTTGCCTAAAAAAAGGAAACATTATAGACTGTGACAGGCAGTAATTAAGACAGCGCAGTCCCTTAATAAAGTTGAGACGTCTTCTCTGGAGAAAAACACAGGGAGGGACTGTCAGCCCGGGGGAAATGTGACAGTTTTTAATCCCGCTGACAATAGATCTGCTGGCAGAGCACACGGGAGACTGAGATGTGTTTGGTTGAAGCAGCGAGGAATGTGATTTGGTGTCAAAGTTTTAATTAGTTGGCCTCTCTGTCTGGAATCCTCCTGACGCTACAGTGCTGTCTTCATATCTTTGTGCTTCAGTAGCAGGCAGCAGCAGCTCTGCACCAGCAGCTTCTACGGAGTGAAATGTTGTCTCTGTATTTCTGTACTCTTACCATATCTTTGTAACTATGCAAAGACGTAAGAAGCCTTGTGTTTTCGTGGCTCACTGCACTCATTTCATAAACTGTGTTTGCTGTATACACCTTCTTGTTGTGCCCTGTGCAATCAAACCATTTCAATACTGCAGACCGGCTACTGCAATGAAGAAATGGAGCATGAAATGACCGGCTGGTCTCACCCAGCGAGCAGCTGCTCACATCTCCGAAAATGTCCAAGCAAATTTCCAAATAGTCATTATTTGGATAAACTGACCACATATTGGGAATCTAAATGGTTATTTTCTCACATTAAAATTTAATAAAGTGACATATTAACAGTCCTACAGGGAAAATTACAACAGCTTAATCTCTGCCATCGCTGTCAGTTGGTGGGAAATGCATTCTGGGATACTTTCTAAATCGTTGTTATTTGGATCAATTGACCTCATACTGGGAATCTAAATGGTTACTTTCTCACCTAAAAACATATTAACACTGAAAGGGTAAGTACATTATTTTTTTTAGTTTTTTAGGTTTTTATATCATTCTGTAGCTTCCCAGTAGTGTTCCATATGGACACAACAACAAACAGACCAGATGAAGCGAAAGGTAACAAAAAACATTTTATTCCTCTGTATAGTCCTTTCCATGATGTTGTCAGAGATGAAGAAAATACACATTTGGGTAGAGACTTAATAATCAAGTGATGTCTTGATCTTGATCAACAAGATGCCAACCGTGTATCTTTCCTGTCTTTGACCCCTGCTGATTTGACCTTTTTGATCCTGTCTAAATGCTGCCTTGATCCTGTATGCAAATGCCCTACCTCCCTACCTTTTGGTTTCCAATTGTTTGATCTTACGGTATAAAGTATTTCCATCCCTTCTGCTCTGGGTCAGTCTACTGTATCAGATCAGCTGTGTGTCAGTAAGCTCACCGCATTTCCAGAACGCTATTAAATCACTTCCACCACAGCAAACTTTGAACAAGGATTTGAGTGATTTTCTTCAACATCAGACACTTGTAATAACAATCTGAGCCTCTCAGTGGCAAAAACAAGCACTTTTAGTGGATGTACATTGGCGGGGTGCTATTGCCCCAAAGGATTATATTGCAGCTTGTTTCGCGGCTGCTGGCTGAAGCGCTCTCACTCAATACTGGACCAATTTCAAAAATTGTTGTCCCCATTAGTCACTGAGACACAAAAAGATGGGAAAATAGGGTCCAGGTTGAAAAATACAGAAGTTTCCCTTTAGCTCAGACATCGCTGCCGGTTGGTGTGAAATGCATTCTGGGATAATTAGCTTCAGCCGCCTTCGGCCAACCAACTTCATAACTCAGTCAGTGACTCACTCAGTCACTCAGTCAGGGACAGACATTCATGTTTATAATGCTGGTCCCACTGTTGTGGTCCAGCCAAAAAGAGAGCTTGAGAGAGAAATTCAAACCGTGGCTACTTTCTTACAGATATTGTCGGACTCAGCTATGTAACCATTTGACTAGCAGTTCAAATCTTGCTGAAACTCCAACAAATGAAATTATTCAAATTGGTGTAACCAGGTGGTAAAATAATAATATTTATGGAAATAAAATCCATGCTGGAGAACTTCTCCGTTGTTGCTATCTAGCTGAGGATGCTCACGTTGGACAGCAGGGGGCGTGAGTTTACCGTTTAGTGCAGCGGTATGCCTGGTGAGTGGACAGGGAACGCTGGGAAAAATACAGGAAGTACAACATAACGTGCTACTTTTTGCAGAGAATAGCCACTGGTTCCAACGTGGTTTAATGATGTTGGATGCACTTATATAAAAGCCACATGTTGTGTGATTGTTTTGGTAGGATTGCAGATGTTGGTGGATTGAAAGCCACACGTCTGTATTTTTATTTGTCAAATGTGTGAAGTAGAATGAACGTTGCTTTTTTTGTGAACTGAAAAGATTGCTAAATTTGATGCATTAGCGCTGATATGTTACATGGCAGTGCAGTGAATGTTTTTGTGTTCTTCTGTTTATTAAGTTGCTCTCCATAATTGGATAACAAAATTGAAGTTGTGTGTTGACTTTATCCCTGGCTTCATTGGACTGGTAAAATCTGTACCACTGGCCAACTGCAGTACTGCAACAAAAAAATTATTTATGAATTAATCAATAATTGCAGGTTTCCCCAGACATTCACCTGTATTTATAGTCAGATAGAAGACGCCATCATATCCCCACCAGGTGGCCAACGTTCAGTATTTAATAAAACCTAATATAACCGCTAACAGCAGACCAATGTGCACACCAGGGTTCCCCCATAATGCACCTGGCTCTTCTGTATTATTATGTCTGAAGCCAGCCGCACAGTTGTCTTACATTCAGTAAGAAATGATAATAGCCACCGCCTTGTGTCAGCTTTCATGTGTCAACAGGAGTCTGCCACCTGTGAAAACATTCTGCATTTTAATTTCCTCTCGTCATTCAGTCTGATGCTCGCTGTCCGGCTGTCTCTCCTTCCAGGGCTCTTTGGTGGCGAAGAGCACAGGCCTGCAGTCACTGATAACGATGGCAGGTTTGCTGACAGACGTCCGTATGCCAGTGGGGAGGTCTGTCAGTCAAGATTACATTCTCATTAGTGTGAATGCTTGTCAGCGTTCACATTATTATTCTTCGAAGCTTTATTTATTCTTTTTCTGTATGCTTTTTGATCACTAACTACTTTTGCATACTTTCAGCTACAGAAACCATTCAAATATCAAAATGTTCAGCTCTTTAGGGACATTTATACTGTGCATTTTCTTCTCTCTAGCACATTCCAGTGATTTAATTTTTTTTTTAATATTAAAATTTATAATGGAAAGTCTATGAGAGGAATGTTTAAAAGTTGTAATCTTAAAAATTAAAAGTGCTGAAGTATTCATACTTCATGGACAGGTGTCACATGTGGAAATGCTTAACATATTTAAACATGATACCAACAGCGCCACCATGTGATCGGTTATTACATGCTTTATGTTTTGGCTATTAACTCATGAACAGTGAGGCGTATCAAAACAATATTTGTACAGTGTGTTCCTTGGACGATGCCAATTCAACTGATATGAAATTTTTACACCATTTTGGATTTTTTTGGTAAACACATTTTCTGCTTCTGTTGGCACATATTCGATCTAATCTTCACTATTAAACTATTATTTAGAGGACCCTGAATAAAACTTATGAGTTCATTTTTGGGTATCACTTACCTTATCCAGCAGACTTTGGAGATCTGCCTTAAACTACAAACTACGTTTCTGCATTTTCTGTAGGGGTGCCTTCAAGGTCAGTAAAATGTGGGTCTCCCAAAACACTCCCGACTTTTGCCAGCAAATGAGCAGGGAGTTCTGGGTGCAGGCAACATTGAGGGAAGTTAAACATTGTTCATTTGCATTAACTACCCACACTGTAATGATACAATGCTGTTGAAAATTGGCAAAGTTTCTGCTTAAGACTTGGGGTCAGGTCAGTGTAAAGGATACAGTTAAACATGCGGCAGTCTGAGTTAGGGTTACAATTCAAGAAAACTGATGTAGGCCTGTCTCAATGCGATGTTTGACGAAGTTAACAAATCAAAGTTACTACCTGAACAGAAAAGACAAAGAACCATGTAAAACAAAGCATGGTTCATGTCTGTTCTGTTCAGGTAGTATCAGGTGAGTTTAAAACTGAACTAAACTAATATTATGAGTAATGATGAATATTTTAAATCCTGTCTCATTAATAATCAAGTACAGTAAAAGTTTGACCTTTTTTATAACCCCAAAATACCTGTGTGAATGTATGATTCATGTTCTATAGGACCATGATTATCTATAATATCATCATCATCATCATTAAGCTTTATTTCAGTCTGCTGCACATAAAGAAAAACATAAATGTTATCAAACCAGAATACCAAACAGCACATTTACATAAACTGTCAACAAATAAGACCTAAAAGGTGTGGGTTGAAGCCTATTATGCCACCAAGACACCAAGTATGTAGCAGTATTAAGGAAAATGAATCAATGATTTACTGGAAAGTCATTAAAAAAAAAGCCTGACCATAGTGACTAGGGAGGTGGTAGGAGGCAGACTCAGACTCTTGTTGAATGAGTAAAAACTGATTTATTCAGTCCAGTGTACCAAAAAACTAACAAAAAGGTGTCTCAAAAAATAAAATTAACGCAAGCAAAATCAAAGTTAACTAGCTTAACTCAGGATAAAGCAAACTAAGGCATGATCACATGCAGACAGCTACACTGTCATCCTCTAAACTTACATCTCTCCCCTTAAATAGGCCCTCCAATCTACCAGGCAGAACCATATTTATTGCAGGGGTGTCCTTTCCCTTATGCCACCTGGCATTATAACAATGCTACTTGTATCAGTCAACATTGTTTACACAAAACACATCCACAACATTAAACCTCAACCTGAGCCAAAACAAGTACAAATCATATCGATACTAAACCAAACATTTAATGAAATAACATAAATCCCCCCTATACTTGGTCTAACCCAGTGACATCACTGACGACATAACCCAGTGTATAAGTAGAGGAAATAGTTGGGTGCCTCCTCCTTTTGTTTGTGGAGCACATGGTGGGTAAGTAATAAAGAAACTGATTAACCAACAAACAATCACTAAACTTAATACTTAACTTCATACCAAAACATAATGCAAACCACAAACAAACCCGGGATAGGATGTGTCTGCAAGTTACAGAAACAAACAACAAATGGTGTATTCTCACCCACTTTGTCACACACTGAACAATGTAATGTCCATAAACACAAAGTACCATGTTAGATCATATTCAGTAAGTTATTTTTGAACATTTTCTTAAATGTAATGATTGTTTTACACATTTTTAATTAAATTTTCCCCCTTTAAAAGAAATTTTCAAATTTGTTCTGGCTCTGGTTTTCTTGAACATACAACTTCCTTTAAAATTATATTGACTCTCTTATTTCAAACATGTTTTGTACATTCTTTGTAACTTAGTTGTGGGCATTATACAATTATACAGCATCTAAACATTTTGTTTTTTGTCTACAATATCATCAACTTTCAATATCTAATCTGTGAGTGTGTGAGCACATGTAGGAGTGTATTCCTTTATTAAGACATCTGATACACTGACCACCAGATGAAACTGTATACTGTACGAGGTTGGGCTTTTAAAAGGCCAGTGAATTCTGTTTTTAGCTCATTGCTCATTTTGCTTTAAATTTACGACGGTTGTCTAGACGTGTGTGACATTCTGGAGGTCTAAATTTAATACATCTCTGATGCAGCAGACATGTAGAGTAGTAGGCGCTGCTCTGTTTGAGTTGGATAATTTAGATATCTCTCTGGGTGTGTTCACTGGTGTAACTGTAGACAGTAATTGTAGCTGCAAAACATTAACGGCTTCATATCAGTTTTCATAGAGCACACTCTTCACTTGTCAGGTTCTCATATTTATTTGAGGAGTGTATTTTCTATTCTATGCTCTGTCCCTCACAAATAAACAAATACATAAATAAATTAAAGCTGCAAGCAGCGTTGCTCGGGACCTCGCACTCTGGCCCATCGGTATCAGATCATTTTGCTTTTTAAAAATGAGGGATATTTCTTACAAGTGTGGTGTGCTTTTATTTTGAAAGTTTGATTGACATGTGTACTGTCAGGTGTGTAGAGACAATAAGTAACTGCAGCTGGACACAGAAAAATACTCATATATTTGAATGGAGAGTGTGAGTGAATCCACACCTTTGAACATTTACTGCTTCCACATAGTTTTAGATACAGACATCATTTGAACTTTAAATGAGTCATGAGACTTTGACCTACAAATCTTGAATTTACATGTTTTTTCTATCTTTTATTGTTTTTGAGACATTAGAGTGTGAGTTTTAAAGTCTTTTCTTGCTCCTCCTGTGATTTTATAATGAGTGTGTATTGCGGAATGTTTCACAGCACTGAGAGAGTGACATCATCAGGAGCAGTTGGAGAGGAGGATTTTAGAGTACGCGTCTTGTGAAATATCCTCATAAATCCCAGTACTTTGGTCAAATCTTACATTAAAAATCATATTTTAGTAGGAAATTCCGTGGCGAATCCATTGATACAGCTTTGAAAGTGGTCAGACTTATAGTTTAGACATCAGAAGCCTCAGTTTGACACAAAGTTCATGCCTCCCCATTGTTTTACATTGTAAGGGTGATGTGGCCCTGCAACTTTGAGGGCTTATGAAATCCAAACTATTTCAGTTATTACAAAGTTTTTAACAACTTTTTTCAGCATAGTGTCATAACTCATCTATTAAAGTTTGAAGCTGATACCATTAACGCCCTCGGAGGAGATAGCATTTGTTTGGGGGCCAAAATTGGGGCAAAGTCTTATTTTGAAAGGCTAATTGTGGACTTTCTGTTGGATTTAGGTCAGGGGTGTCAGCATATGATTTATAGGTGTTGATGAGAAAAATAATTGAGTTTGGTTTGATCTCTCTACGACATTCCTATGGGCCTTGGTGGCCATTTTAGTTACATAGGTGGCGCTAGAGAGCACATTTTGGTACTCTGGGGGTTAATTTTTACATTTTATCAAATTTTTTACCAGACCTGATGTGCATGCCAAATTTGGTGAGTTTTTGAGCATGTTTAGGGGGTCACATTTAGGGTTTAAGTGGCGTAACAATAAAGAAAGAAACAAACACACGAAAAACAATAAGGTCCTCGCCCTTAGACAAGGACTACTGTTTTACAGTAGTCCTCTGCGTTTTGGACTCAGTCCCCAAGTATCCTATGGATTGGATGATGCTGAGACTGAATGACTTTTTGGGGTGAATCCGGTTCCAACTGTACACAAACTGTGTAGTGTTAAAGCTGCAACAGGAAAATTATGCTGAGCCAACATATATGAACAATGAATGAAAACAACTTCAACTAACGAAATAATTACATCACCATCTCAAACAGTGTTACAGTGTAAAGGTGCAGGTTCACTTTTGTTAGCAGCACTTGTCACCTGTAGTGAATGTCTGTCACTCATTACCTTGATATGTGAGTTATAAAATCTACATGAGACAAGTCACAGGAATCATCAAAATGATGCCCTCTGAGACAAATGAATAAAACCTGCCCTGAAGTGGAACACCTGGAGAAGAAGCACAGAACAGGAGATTAAAACTGAGGGGCTCTCATGGCAGCAACTTGATCAAAAGGCAGAAGATTGGAGAGGTTGGAGGGCTTTCGTTGATGGCCTGTGTCCCTTAGGGAATAGAAAGGACTAATGAAATGAAGTAGAACAGTCTGAAAAGTCCTGACAACCTGTGATTTTCCACCAAAGGCAAGAAAAATCATACATTATCTAATCTTCCCACAGTTTATAACTTAGGGCAACAAGATACATTTGCAGTCTGACTCTATGTCTTTGTGTTTACCTGAAAATATATTTATATTGATTTTGGGACATATTGAGGGGTTACCTAGAGGTTAGGTGAGTTTCAGTCCACCTGTTCTTATTTGAATTTCAATTTGCACATAAAAAACCCCTTGAGTAGACAGTTTTTATGCTCGGCTGAGGTGGTAACATTGGCGTATCAATAAAAGGTCAAATGCAACAAAGTGCAATGGAAACAGATTGAGCGAATAAGTCAAAACAACCACTTACATTTCCGCTCCACTGAAGAACCGAAAAACAGCTGCAGATGCAAAAATCAGATCTGTGTGGAGCGATGAGGAGACTGTTACACTCCACAAATCAATACATGTAACAAATAGAAATTAACTGCCGCTCTTTTAATGACGTCATCTTGTTGGAAATGGAAAATGTAATGTAAAAATATCACCACTTGCTGTTTATCTCGATCAAAATACTAGAGGTGTGCCCAAATACAGGTACATTATTCGGCAAAGCACAATTAGTGGGTTTTATACGAACATTTGTTTGATACAAATATTTTTAAAATTATTTGTTTTTGGGAGGAAAACTGCAGTCTCAGTCTCTCTCCTCTGCTCTATCAGCAGGTGTCAACAAAGGGAGTCACATCCACCTGCTGCATGATGCACATTTCCTAATTTGGCCATCACTCTTGGAGTTGGGGGTGTTCCCAAGGGACTCTCCATAACCTGTTGTTCCCCTTCTCCTTTCCGCAAAGTTAGGTTGTAAAAAAATAGGCAATAATTGAAAAGTGCAAAGCAATAATCATCTTTGAAGTTCTTCTCTACATATTACACGGTGTGCTGTCTCTGTGTTATGGGTGTATAAATAGGTAGAGGTCTGTCTGCAATGAGGCGATGAGTTAAGTTTCAGCTCAGTAGTCAGCACAGTCGTCTATGATCTGGGAGACTCCAGTTTGAGACCCGATGTGGGGACCTCCTTCGTGAGGTAGTTTATTCATGAACGCTTATTGTAAAATTAAAAGCGTAATAATAACAAAAACAGGATTTTTAAGCCTCTTTCCACTTTTATTCGAATACAAATACAAATACAAATAATTTTGCTGCCTAAACAAATACAGATACAAATACAAATACTGGGCTCTCTGCACACCCCTACAAAATGCACTATTCCAAATATTACAGTTCACAAAACAGCAGTGGATGGAAACTCTCTTTGATTTTGCCAATATTCTGGATATTCAGTTGAAATTTAGGCTAAATTTGGATGCTGGCTATCGTAAGCACAGAAACAAGGAGGTCACTGACAACAATTACAGTGTAAGCAGTAACAGAAGGAAAATGTGAAAAATGTTTGACAGGTGGCAGAAAAAGGCACTTTTTTTTTTTTGCTTTTTGCATCACAAGGTGCAGATAAAACTGCCGAATAGTGAGGCAGCAGTGGTTTGTTTACCTTTAGCCAGCTGGGATATTAGTCAACCAACTCGTGTCAGATTATCCCCAGCAGAGAGGCCATCAGACGGCAGATCATCATGAGTGACAGGTGCTGGAGTGAAAAACTTGTCTAAGCCAGGGAGGAGGAGGAGGGGCGGGAAAATATCCCACAGTTTGCTGACTCAAAGTGAAAAGTTGTAACTTTATCAGCTTGAGATCTGCACTCACTTCACTTTATGACTTCTCATATTAATTTGAGGAGGATGATTTGATTCGCTGCGGTGCGGTGAAGTGGGATTGGATGACGTTGGGAAAGAATGACGTCGGGGGTTCAGTTTAAAGCGCTTTCTGACTGAGCTCACACTGTGAACACTTAAGTATGTATCATCACATTTGTGCATTCATGTGCACATAGCGAGTCTAAGCGTCCCTGTTTCTGTGTGTGTTTGTGTGTGTGCGTTCGTAATTGCACACGTGTGTATCTGAGCAAGTGAATTTGAGAGTGTGTTTGTGGGTGCACAGTTTGTCTCCAGGTTTGTGTTTCTCCTCCTGCCACGTCAGTCCTATTGGCCACGGTCTATATTTAGCAGTGGAGGTCGCAGCCAAACAGCGTGGGAGAAGCTTCTGAGAGAGACGTGAGCCTTGGAAGGAGGTCAACATAGTGACTGAGATGCGTTGCGAGCGGGATAACAAGAACTGAACCGGCGGTAACGTTAGCGGAGGTAGAGGGGGCTGAAACCACGTCTCAGAGCGATCCAAACACACCCACGCACACCTAAAACGCCCCACCTGCTGTCTGTAGCTCTTACATATTCACCTCAGTGAACTTTCCATTCAGAAACACAAACAAAGGTTACAAAAAAATATACCAAGAAAACAAGCTGGTTGATTTATTTCGAAATGCAACTTGATTCTACATGCACCAAGAAAATGTCGTAACATATGCTGGTCATCTACCTTTTTATGCTGCCTTTAAATGCTGTGGGAAATATTAATCATGACCTTAGGGTATGATATAAAGCAGGGGGTATATGGGCCATGCTGGTGGTATGGCAGTCGAGCTATGCACTGTATCATATAACAGTATGTAACATGTAACTGTAACATCCTGAGTTCAAATTTAGCCGGGGGGAATTTTGTTGTATGTCATCACTCTCTTTCCCTCTGCTGCTCTTTACTGTTTACTGTCTTACAAAAGGTGAAAGTGGCACAAAAATATTATAAAATATGTGATATAAAAGGATCATCAAGAAGCTGAGAAGTTGTTTTTAAGGGCAGAGGGTCAGTGTTTAACCAATGATGGAGAAAAAATAAGTGTTTATTGTATTGTTTGCAACTTTGAAAACCAAATAGGACATGTCAAATATGTAGATAGTCAGTAGTGTAATTTTTATTGTGAGGTGTAAAGTGGTTATTCAGGAGGTAGAGACTGTAAGAACGTAAGAACGTGTTGAGAGTGCAGAATAAGAGAGAAATGGAACCTGAGAGAGGATGACATTAAATATTCATGTCGTGTTTAATAATAAAATGAAGTCATTCATACTCAATCAATTCAGTTCAAAAAAAAAAAAAAAAAAAAAAAAGTTGCACAGACGTTTCGCCTTCCATTCAGGCACAGAGAAGCACTTTGTTCTAACATAAATCATCCAAGAAAAACACTGAAGGTAAAAACATGGCAGCGGAACACACTGTTAGCTGATTTAACACCATGTAGCATCTACGCCGCTATAAATCTTTACAAAGTTTTATAGTCACATCAGCTCGTCTGACAATTTACAAAGTCTAGCACTTCTTACAATGTCTAGTATCTACTAAACAATGCAATGTGAAATCTGATAATGATTAATAGCCAGACAGATGATGAATATACATAGATAGATAAAAACAATTCAGGAAGGAGGAATTGTGTGATGACTTTAACAAACATAGCTGTCATCCCGGCAGAACCGCTGATGTATTATACTCCTGTCACATGACTGTGCAGGTCATGTATTTCTAATTATGTCTATCTTAATGTTTATTGATGACTAACAAAACAACATCAAAACATCCAACATAGACATTAGAGAGGCAGCTCTGCAGAGGTGAAGCTTTTTTCACACATTACTGAGAATACACTAATCTCTCAATTGAGGTTTTCAGAGGTCAATAAACTGTTCCGTTCATTCAGAGTGTGGTGTTTTTTGTTTGTTTGGTTGGTTTTTTTGAGGGTGTTTTTTTCCATGAGCAGACATACAACTGTGATGAAACAACAGGTGGATGTAATCAGAGTCTAGCCACAGTAAACGGTCAGTGTTTTGGGCAAGATGACCTTGTCTGAGTCAGTTTTGTCTTAAAGTTATAGTATATAAACTCAATCCAAATCATTTACAGTATGATGCTGCACATCTAAGAGCATGAACCTTCCCAGAATGAACAAATACAACAAATGTCTCGTTTGAAAACCTAAAACTATGAATGGTTCTCTGCTTGGGGGATCCAGTAAACTCTACTGTTTGCACATTCAGCCCATAAACATCCAAGGAAAATTAAAGTTAATGGTAAAAATTACCAGCACAAATTTTTAAAAAAACATACTCGTTATAGATAAATGATCTAGCCAATATTTCACTTTTAATCTGATCACTATGACTTGCTTGATCATACTACTTCCATGTTAGCTACCCTGCCGGCAAATGACTTCAAACCACTGACTTCAATCATTTCCTTTTAAAAGCAATTTGTAAAGTGTTGTTTGACGGTGAATTTACATCAAAGGAGTGGAGCGGCTAATATCTAAAAAAAAAAGTTAGAATTATGCAAAAGACTGATTTCATCGAATGAACTAACAGTTAATTGTGTCCAAACCCTGCAGTATAATTAATAAGACAATACAGGACTGTTTCCCAAACACATTTGAGCAGTAAGGACTTATATTTGATCAGCTTTAACACTTATTTATAGCTTTTGGCACCTATCTAGTTGTGTTGAAATCATGGGGTCATAAATAAAAGATCTCAAATGGTCTTTTACCCATATAGAGAATAACTTTACAACAGTCAGGGAACAAAAATTAATTTATGGGCAACAAATTTAGGAGAGAATAGGTTATATTAAAATATCAGTACTTGGTCTTTCATGAATGCAATCCAAAAAGTATTGGAGCATGGGACACATGAGTGAATCATTTAACAATGACCCATCAAAGAATTTTTCTTCTCATGAAAAAAGAAGAGAGTTTATCAGTTACCAATTTCTCACAAACATGCATATGACTCCTTTAAAGTTAACGTCTCTTTGCTAAGATGTGTTTGGGAAACTGTCTCACCCCGTCTGCACCCTCCCACCTCAAAAACAGAAGGGCAGATAAAGTGCAATACCACCTCCGGGCCACTAGCTACTGCTGCTGTCCTTCTGAGGGAGACACCTCTGCCAGGGGCTGCAGGGCAGGGCCAGCAGCAGAAAGAGGATCCCGCCGACGATTAGGACGGCCCCCGCACAGCCGATACACGACACCGACCAAGAGAGCTTATGGTCGAGAGGAACCGTGTGGTCACTGGCCAAGAAAGCCATGACAGACTGGTGGAAAACCACGAGGGACAGAAGCACCAGGATGCCTATAGAGGAGACAGATCGATCAGATGATTTACTGTCAGCCCAGATTATCTTAAATATTGAGCTTGTGTTGCTTATTTCCCTGTGTGTTGTTGCCTTTACTGACCTGACAGAATGAAGCACACTGATGCTGGCTTGAGGAAGAACAAGATCTCTTTGCTGAGAGACATGGTGATGCAGATGGCCCCCATCACCATCAGGAACAGGCTGACGAGGGCCAACGTGGCCGTGGCTATGTTCAGATCTGCACAGGAAAGGAGGACAGTGGTGTTTTCATGAACTGAAAGTGCACAACAGCGGTCATTATATCAGCAACACCTGGTCTTTTGTACTTGGTGGAATTCATTTATTAATGTGTTTAACAGGGATAAACATTTTATTGTTTCATACAATAGACACCACCGTTCAGACAGATTTGTACCCAGTAATGTCCCTGGAAAACTTTTTCCGTTAAAAGATCCCTTAATGATGTGTTTGTTGAGTGATGGGGGACAAAATCTACAGCACTTGTTTTGTGCAAAAATGTATTTAGAAGTTTATCTAAAGCTAATATGAGGCTTCAGTCATCCATATTAGTCAAATCAAGTGGATATCTGCCACATTTACATTCTATTTACTACAAAATTGCCTCTTTGTGTTTCCTGTTTGAGCTGCAGTGGAAGGATTGTAACAAAAAAGACTGAATTTGATGCTACAAAGACAGCAGCTTTGAAAGATATCAACTTGATTTGACTAATTTAGACGGCTAAAGCTTCATATCACTTTTAGATAAACTTTTAAATGCATTTTTGCACGAATCGGACTGTGGATTTTGACCTTTATCATGCGGGATGCGGTTATCGACTTACGGACTAGACTAATTTATGTATTTTACATACTGTGCATGCTTTTTATATCTGTGCTTCTGCTTTGCATGTTCTAGTTAGTGTCTAACAATGCAGCTCAATGTGGTCTTATTCAATCTACTTTTCTATTAACATTAATATCTTCATGTATTTATTGTCTTGCATATCTTGTATCATGAGTCTGTGTTGCATGTTTTAAGGATGTCCAGAATGATGTTTTTTATTAATATTATATATGTTCTTCTTTCTTCGTTTTATTAATTGTTCCGCATGCTCATAAAAGACCTCAGTAACTTTGTCATTTCAATCTCATTTTCATATTCTGTTTTTAGGGTGACTATGTAACATCTGTCCAAGGACTGCAGATGAAAAATAGCCTCTTGGCTAACTCTGGCACATTTACAGCAATGGTTATTAATGTGCACTTTTAAAATCAATAAAGTGAGGTCTATAGTGTGACAGTGATGTGGCACCAGCGAACAATGAGAGTCTAATGTACGTCTGTCTTTTTTTTTCATTCAGCGAATGGCACATTTATTGAGCTGCCAGTGAAACGAGAGGTTAGACGGCAGCTCGGAGACACTTGAACGCAGCGTGGGCGGAATAGATTTCAAACGCTCACAGAGCAGACAATGGCCAAGCTGAAAGAGCGTGATGAGGAGGTGAAGGGAGACAGAGAGAGAGAGAAAGAAAAGGACAGAGAAAGAGAGGGATGACACAAGAGAGAGGAGAAGAGGTGGGAGAGATGACAGACAGAGGGATGAAGACCAAGAGAGGAAGAAGATGAAGAGGCAAAGAGTGAGGCAGTCAAAAGGGAGAGATGGAGGGGAAGGAAAGGGATAAAGAAAGGAGGGAGTGGGCGGATGAGGTGTGACAGCGGCTGGAAGAGGCCAATAGAGTCGAAAGAGTCGTGTGACTCACTCTTCTGCGTTGTCTTCTGAAACATCACAGCGTTTTCCCCCGTGGTGAAAAACTTGAAGTAGGTGCAGTTTGATTCTGCGGGAGAGAAAATACAGAGGGAGGAAAAACAGCTACAGTAAACCAGACAGACACAAACAGGTAATCTGCTTCAGATTCATTTTATCTTGATGAACATTTAATTGAAATTCAAGGAGCCACATTTCTTCCAGCCCCCTTTACATTTTAGTTTCAATTATTCTCCATCAAACACAATCAGCCGTGAACGTCAATGACAAGCTCAAGGTGACAATCCAGCGCTTCCTGCTCAATTAGTATTCCGCCGTCCCGATGATGTGTTACAGTAATTAGAGTTTGGCCGTCAAATAGAATGTGACACCTCTATCTGTTCTCTCGCACATTCGCGCACACAAGCAAGCAAAACACGCACACACATCACTCTTAATTAGTGTGATCAAAGCCGCATCCTCAGAGTGTTCTCGCTTGTTTTTCTTCCTCCTCGCTACAGTTATCATCGTCAGGAGCTGCACTCCAAATCCCATCGACAACATTTAAATCCCCAAAAACAAATGATTGCTGCAGCCGGCCAGTCAGACAATAATTGACTTTCCTCTCGCCAACCAAAGAGCATGTATACATCTTAATCCCTTATGCAGGACATGGTTTGTGTTGTGTCACAACATTCCCACTAACAATATATCACACTGGACACTGGATAATGTGGAGAGATGTCACTTGAAGATTATTTACACAGTGGTGTCATACATAAAGTTACGATTAGGAGTCCAGTGTTTGCATATATGCAGATGATGCTGATCTATACCTACTTTAATGGGGCACAAAAAGATGATTTTGATAATTTAGAAGCTTTAAATATTTCTGACAGTATATTTTTTATTTAAGCTCTGTATAATTTGAACTTCTGTTGATTTTGAATGTGTGCTTTATGAATAAAGCTACCTATATGCTTTGTCAGTTAGCAAAAATAGCAATTTTGCATTATATTGCAGCTTCAGGTGACTGAAGCTGCAATATTTTTCTCCGCTGTAATCATAAATTAGATGATGTGTGGTCTGAAATTACTAATATTAGAGCATCTTTGCACTGTGCCAAAAGAGAAAGGTCATATTCTAAATCTGGAAAAAAATACATAAAATGTAAAATGTAAAAGATTTCGTAGGTTAAGTTTCTAAAACAGTTTGAATCCGAGCGTCGACTATCACGGCTTTAGAAATTTCTTTTCAACGAGTCATCATGGCACTCCTTTATACACAGTCTATATTTGAATCATGATATTGTTCCAGCAGCTTTCATCTGTACAGCTTTAAAAAAAAAAAAAAAAAGCAGAACTAAAAATATGACCATAAAATCAATCATGTGGCCATCAAACCGATGACAAGCACACACATACTGTGCAGAAAGCTCTCGGTGGACTTTTCTCAGTCTGTCTCTGCTTTGCTTTTTAAGTGTGAGTCATTCTTCAAAAGGTGAGTTCATACAGGTGACTCATGGAAAAAAAGGGAGAAATCCTGCAAATAGCTTTTATAATCTTTTGCCACACTCAACTAAAAGAGTCAAGCGTGTTCATGCCACAGTCGTGCCTTATTTCCATTAGCTGCTCTTTCTCCTGTAATAAGAAGCTGGAGTAGGAAGTTGTACCAGCTGGAGCGTTGGGGGACTTATTTTCCTCAATTCCCATTTACTGATAATCTTCATCTCACATTACATACAGGCTTTTTTAATCAGAATTCTTTAATTCTTATATTTTCTATACTCAGTATACATGTATTTGGTTTGCAACATGCAATTTTCTTCTTTGTCCACTGAACTATTGCTTTGTCTATCTGTTTTAATAAAGTATATATTTAGTATCGTGCCGTCTTGGCCAGTTCTCCCTTGCAAGGGCGGTTTCTGACCCTAGTGGGATTTAGTTAATGTTAAATGAAATTGAATTAAATACATAAATGTTCAGGCAACTCTGAGCACAAATTAAAAATCACTTGTTTCGACAGCAAAACAAGAAGCACCTGGATTATCACCCAAGAACAGAGGACTTCCGAAATCCAGGTGATATACTCCTCTACTTGACCCGAAAGCAGCTTGTGGACTCATTCGTTCACTCAGACTGTGTAACAGTGACTCAGCCGGTTAGTCAGCCATCAAACGAGCGAGCCAAACATTAATATGACAAGCCAGAAAGTCAGGTAGATCACTCATTCACACTAACTCACTCCCTCAAACTGAGCCGTCCAACAGTTCTCATCAGTTTGACAAACTTCCAGTCTGTCAATCACCGGCTCAAAACTCACACGGACCACTCAGCCGTCATAAAAGTGAGAACACCAGCCACCAAACTAGTCTGTAAATCTTTGAGTTACCTCCAGGCAGTTCAGCAGGTCCGCAGTTCTCTCTCTCTGGGTCGATATCAGCCACCCACAGGGTCTTTGTGCAGCCCTTCCACAGGCCGTAGTGAGCTGTCACACATGTCTTAAAAATAAAAGGCCAAAAAGACAAAATCAGCAACAATATTCTTTTCCCATCCATCACAGGCTTTTATCCTGTCAGACACCGAACAGCGACTCATTTCTAACAGGAAATTACTGTTTAGTTGTGGATTCTGGCCCCCGTGTTTTCTGTACTGCAGAACAAAATCCTTGCAAGATACTTTTCTGAGAAACTATATGTTATATATATATATGTACTAGATGTTTCACCTGGTTGTTATAGAAACTCTTTGGGGGTGACAGCTCCACCCAGTACTCTGTCCCCACCCCGAGGACTGTCAGGATTACACCAACGATGGCCACAAAGAATGCAAGCTTGATCTGGTGACAGAAAACAACACAGAATACATATATACTTTAAACCTACTGCACCCAGGCATTTGATAATCTATATAACCTCTATCAGCAGTCTTTATTATTGACCGCAACATCATCAGCTGTTCACTGTCACTGCAACCATCTATATTCCCTATAACTCGCAAGTCTGTCCCACTGTGAAATCGGTGAGTATTTGAGGGTATTCTCATAAACTTTTTTATGCATTTCTGCACAATTACCCACAAGTCATAGTGTTCTAATGCTGTGACCTGAAATCATGAACATTATACATTAATGTTTGTAAATTTTATGTTTTGTTCTGTTTTGTATGTATTTATATATTTTAAAGGCCCAGACATTGCAACCTGGCTTAGACTATAAATGCTGTGGTATGTGGCATTAGTTCATGCTATATACTTGACCCCATACAAATAATCATTAAATAAAACTGGCAAAACCAAATTTACATGCATACATTTACAACAGCAAGCAACATGTCTAGCTTTTTATTACTGCATATGAAGGCTTAATCAAGGCTTTCATCTGGTTTCCTATGCAAATTTCACACGGACTAAAAGCCTTACACTCACACTAAGACTTATTGGACAAGTACTGACCACAGAAAGGCTTCAAAAAGTGCTGCCCCATTCATTTATACAGCATTTGGAGCCCTTTAAATCTCTTTTTAATGATCATGCATATGATGTGGGGAACCAGGCTATAGTTTTTTTTTATTTGTTCTGTTTTTTCAAGCTAAGCTAAGAGCAGATATCCAACAGTAAAGTCTGTGAAGAAGTAACAATCTCTGCATGTTGCTTTTAATGTCCTCGACAAAATGGAACATCAACCCTTCAACAAGCAGTTGAGATGTGTGGGCGAGCTCTTGTACTCCTACTGTACCTTCGAGAGGACCGGTTTTAGATGCTGAGACTAAGGGCATTTTTTAGAAAGTGAAGACATTTTATCTGGTCTTTACTTCCTCAACGGGCTGTTTGAGGGTTAAGGTTTAGCATCAGGTTTAGGGGAGAAGGAAAGTCAATGAGTATCTTCACAAGTATAGAAGTACAAGCTTGAAACGTACACTTGCAGATTAGTCTTATAGTTATATTTTATCTGTCTTTTGCAAATATGTATTTTCTAACATCAGAAGCCATTCATGTCTTGCCCTGCAGACTGGCCTGATTTAGTCAAACAGGCGACTGTGTGATTGACTGGTTCTATTAGCTCCGGACTACTTTCATTCAGCCTCAGGGGAGAACACTTATTCACACAATATGAAAGCAGTCACCTTTCCTTCCTGGGCCTCACTCATAGCATTTCCTCCTGACGCTGTCCTGCGGCGCTTGTTCCCACCGAATGTACCGCGTCCGCTCGTCAGGCCGGCCAGACTCGCCACCTGGGGTGGTCCTCCTGGTGCGACCACCCCCACCGTTCCTGGCATCATTGGGCCAACTGTGCGGCCCTCCTCATCAGTCACCAAAAAAGTTGACCACATTTTGTGACAAAAATAGAAAGCGACTAAGAAAGCAGACTGAGATTCAGTCTTCAGTTTGCTTTGAGCTTTGTCCTCGTTACAGGGACGGTAAAATTCCACAACAGAAAAAAAAAAAAAATGAGAGAAAAGAACAAATTTAAAAGAAAATTGTTGTTTTCTCAGTGTGTGCCCATGAAGAAAACAATGAACAACATGAGACAATGTTGAACTAAAACAGTCATGTACAGTTGTACTTGACAAAAAAAAGAGGGTGGGGGGGATGGGGGGTGGAGGGTGGGATGGGGGATGGGGATGGGAGGGAGGGGGGGGGGGGGGCAGAGAAAGGAAGAGGTAGATAAAAACTGAAAAAAAAGAAAAGAAAATGCCGAAAAAAAAGCAGGATATATACGTAAAAGAAAAGGTTTTAACCCTTCCTGACTTGAAAACTAAACCTACAGTGTCTCTGAAAACATTAGCAGCAAAATTCAGGAATCTGCTTTCTCTCGAGAAAACATTTGAGAAAAAGTGGCGGCTTTGATGACAGAAACAAAATTGTGAAATGAATCATCCTGGAAAAAAAAAAGAAAATGACAGAAAAGATGTATAGAAAAGTGTTACCAATGAGAGTGTCTGGAGGTAGAGGTCAGGAGTGAGTGAAGTGATGCTTCCTTGTGATAAAAATATGAGGAGAAAAGAAAAGAAGTAAAAAAAAAAAAAGTATTATTCTAGAGGGTTCTGGTTTTGTATAAACGTGCATAATTTCACTCACAATTTAGAGAACAGAAATGTTTAGAGGGAGGAATGATGCAGGAGTAAATACAGATACTACACGTTGCACATTTTCATGCCACAAACATGAACCACAAAACAGAACATGAACACTGGTTAACAGATTTCAAGCACTACTGGTTCTGATCCACCCAACAAGCTCTCCCTATTAAATACGATTGTAAATTCCTTCCAATACAACACATATACAATAAGAGTTTCCTCTTTTCAGCCTTCCAAAACTGTTACAAATGAATGTTTCATGATTTGGCCAACTTGTTTTTAAAATTTACTTTGGCTCAAAACATAAAATTGACTTAGGGCTGTTTAGTTGTTAAACCTTTAGTTTCGTTTGCACGCTTGTCTGTCTCACAAACTTCTCACATTACAAGAACATTGACAGCGGACAAAAACAGCTCTTTGTCTTCCTGTGTGAAAAGGTGCAAGATGTAAATGTTCCTGAGTGTAGCTGCATGTATGAAATAGTGCCTGTAATTTACCAGGAACTATTTGTGAAAGAGTCTTAATAGTAAAGTAAATATTGAAGTAACTTTTGATTAAATGCACTGGTTCTCCTGTAATTGTGTGAACAAATAAATCTACAATGACATCATCCGTGTGAGTTTATGATACAAAAAAAAAACAACAACAAAGAACTGGAGAGAGCTTCCTCTAAACAAAATAATTATTTGTAATTGCCTCTTCTACTTTCTTCATTACGACAGAGAGGCAATATAAAAGCATTGAGCGTAGAGGAATCACAATCAATTATCTATTTTGAGATGTTATGTAACAGCAAACACATAAAAAAAGAAAACAGTCAGAATACTCTATTCCGAGACACTTTGTGGTACCTCAGCAGCACGGAAACACTCATCATGTTCAAGCCATAGCCAATTATCTATTCCAAGAAGCTGTGTGATAGAGAAGTCATGCAGATACACTGCTGATGAATTGAATCTTAAACCCTTTGTGTCTGTAGGGTGAATGAAGCAGCTGTCCTGCCGCGTTCCATCAGGATGTGGTGACAACAGACATGACATGCAGTCCTCCTTCTTGTTAGCAAAAATGAAACACATCCCCCGGGGAGAACACATAACTACTTTCACATCAGCGTCTCTCTTGTTAACAAGCTTGCAGAGCGCGAGTTCAGGGCGCACTTTCAGGCAAGTTTTCTTACTATGAAGGACAGATAGGAATACTTCACACCACAGTACAATGCATGAAATATAATATAATGTTGCTATCTCTATTCAGTTTCGCCAATTTCTCCCTTACCTTCTGTCATCAATGCACGTCTTATCAGTAAATTTAACCGTTTTTCAGATGGTTTTCTGCAGATGCCAAGTACTAATCAAATATTTTTTAATAATTAAATGAGATGCACACAACATACTCATTGTCAATCATTAACAAGAAGCTCTATGTATAATATAGTCTACTGTATGAATCATTTTCTATTTGGTATTCTCTTTCTCATTTAAGTCTAGCATTGTCCAAGATATTTCTGTTGCAAATTCCTAAATGACAAATGAGTTGCATATTCAAATCACTATTCAGAAAAACAAAAAAAAAAATAGATTTGATTAGAAAAATGCAAGCAAACTCACTGCAAATGAGTTAATGATCTATTAGTACTAAATTTTCACACCACAGGCAAACAAAGTATAAGTACTTAAAGGTGCAGTGTGTAAGATTTAGTGGCATCTAGCGGAACGGACTCGGCAGAAATGGAATATAATATTCATAAGTATGTTTTAATTAGTGTTAAATCCCCCAGAAATAAGAATCATTGTGTTCTAGTTACCTTAGGATGAGCCCTTTATATCTACAAAGGGAGCGGGTCCTCTTCCAGGGAGCCCACCATGTTTCTACAGTAGCCCAGAATGGACAAACCAAACATTGGCTCTAGAGAGGACCTTTTGTGGCCACCGTAGGTTCTCCTACACGCTTGGAAGGGGGAGGGGTATTCATTTGTAATCTGCAACATCACAGCTAGATGCTATTAAATCCTACACGCTGGTCCGTTAAGTTAATTGCAGCTAGAAGTAGTGGTAGCAGTGGTAACAGAAATATATTTTTATTAAATTCTAGGTTTTGAAAAGCTCTAATGTCTAACAAGACACTTTGGCAGGTGTCAAGATGAAGAATCATACTTGCAACCTTTCTCTTACATTAGAGTGAAAGTGATCTCTCCTGCTGCTGGGAAATCTTATTCCTGCAAAACAGACCTGCAGAATAACACTGATAGCACTTTATTATTGTTATGTTATTATCATGCATTTTTATGTTAACTAAATCAGGTGTTAAATCTGTATAATTCAAAGCTATGTTTTTAACAGCCTCTGTCTCCTAGAAATTACGTTCATGTACAACTAGTTTTCCCAATTATGCTGCATTAGCAAATGTAATCACCGCCTGGATTATATTCGGGCGAATTAATGGAGCGCTACATTCATACAGCGCTCTGAAATCGGAGGGAGGAGTTCGGGGTGGATGAGGATGGACGTACAAGATGCAAGACACCAGAGACTGGGCTTCACATCCTGTGTGAGTCCTGTGTGTATTTAGGTTTAGGGCAACAAAGGCACTTTGTTTAGGATTGCAGACTTTTTTCTGTATTAAACCAAGATCCTTGTCTTTTTGAAATCATAACAAAGTGCTGATAATGGCTAAACATAACCATAAAAAGTTTAATATTGCTGTAGTTCCTGCTCGCGGATATTGTTCTGCAAAATCAGATATTTGGTAAAAAAAAAAAAAAAAGAAGAAGACATACATTGTCTCATAACATTTCACTCATACATTCATCATTTACATTTTTGCAACTTCCCAAATATCTTAATTGACAACATTCATAATTCATTCAGCATTACGTTTCTATCAGAGCCCATATGTTGATGCAATTTAGTCATATATGAACGTAAATTTTATGAGACAGGGTTGGTTTTTAAGAAGAATGCATGCAATTAGTCAAAATAGAGGTGATGTGAATCAAAAATGAGTTACTTTTAAAAAGAAAAACACCAAAATAACATTCACCTTTGTTACAACAAGTTAGTTGGTTTAAAATGTAATATCAAGAATATCAAATGTTATAAAGCCTTGAAATACCTGTTAGGAATATTAAAATAAAGTAAACTCTGGTGTCCTTACTCATCAAAACTGAACACAGCTCTCCTTATAAGGCATCCAATTGGACACACTGGAAAAGTAGCACTGAAGCACGAGGAAGGAACTCATTACAGCGGCTGTGACCAGCGACAAATACTCTTTGACAAGTTCAGTGTCTCAAAATATCCCTCTTACTGCCTCCAAAAATAAGCCATTGTGGAATCGGCACACAGGGGGGAAAAAGTTCCTGTGTTATTATCACACAAACAGCAAACTTGACTCCATAAACACTCAGCACAGGCAATGTTTGAAGGAGAAGCCAGTTTAGCTTTATTCCCCCCCCCTCCCCTCCACACACACACACACTCCCCCTCCCCCCAAACAGTTCAGCAGCCAAAAAAATATCATGCTGAAATTAGACACATTAGTTTTATTTTTCCACTCTTTTAACACGTGCTGCACGCGTGCTTTACAGAGCTCGCCGCCACTTCACAAATATCACAACAATGATATTAACAAATTGCTGACCTGGTTTTTGTGTGTGTGGTTCTGCTCGGAGTGACGAAGGGCGAGGCGAGGCGAGGGAGTGAGGGGTGGTAGGTGAGGGAGGGGAAAAGGGGGTGGAGGTCAAAGTAGCTTGGAGTTACGTCCGAGGGAGTATGGTGGGGGGGTAGTGAGGGGAGGGGGTTAGGAGAGTACGTGTGTGTGGAGGTGGAGGTGAAAAAGAGCATCAGCTAAATGTGCTTGTGTGTGTGTGTGCATATATTGGCGTATTGCATGTGCACAGTGTTTGTGTTATATGTACCTATGAACACTAACATATAGGGTTGCAGAAATACACATCTATGTGTATGTGTGTGTGTGTGTGTGTGTGTGTGTGTATGTGTGTGTGTGTATTTATCTGTGAGTGTGCATGTGCATGCCTCTGTATTAGCTTGCAGGCCCCTGTGTATGTGTGTGTTCCTTGAGCCAAATGGCTAAAATGTGTGTGTGTGTGTGTGTGTGTGTGTGTGCGTGTGTGTGTGTGTGTGTGTGTACATTTGCGTGTGCGTGTGCGTGTGCATGTGCGTGTGCATGTGTGTGTTTGTGACAGTGTGTGTGTGAGGTATACAGTCACACTGTAGCTTTTGTAAGTGAATCTGTTTGTTTACTCTAACAGGGACAGTTGTGCCGGAAGAGTCTCTCAGCTTTAAAATGTATTTGTGTGGAAATGTGTCATACAACACACACTCAAACAAACACAACCCCATTTCTAACTGTGTGTGTATGAGTGTGTGTGCGGTGCGTGTGTGAGCTTATTCCTCCTCTATCTATTTTTGCCCCCCACCTGTTAATGACATTAAAGCCGACCCAGGGGAAAGGGCTGCAGCGGGGGGTCTGTGTCAGCTCGACCTGGCTGTGAGGCTTACGTCTGCGGCCGTCGCTACGATCCAGCTGATTGAAGAGGGAATTGTAGATTCAACACCTCGAAAACAAGTAACACTGTCGGTTGGCTCACATGGCTGGATGTTAGAGCTGTGAGATCGATTCCACTGAACCCAACTGCCTGCTGACACATGCAATGCAGCAGTTTATCCAGTTAGTTTGTTCTAAAATAAGGCTGTCTGTAGGTCTTTTAAAAAAAGGATGTGATAGTCTTAAAATTAGTCTATTTAAAGTGTGTTTAGTGTTGTGTCACATATAGTGGTGGATGGTTAGATCATACCACAGTAACTGATACTTAAAGTACTCCACCGATTTAGTACTGCAATCTTGTAACATTTTTTTTTAAATGACTGTCAACTATATTACCCACAATGCAACTTAACTTGATTCACTTGACTGTACTGTTTAAATTGTGGAATAGTTTGCCACTGACGATTAGATTTTCCCCTTCCACTGATATCTTTAAAACCCATTAAAGACCCATCTCTTCTTTTTAGCCTCTTAATTGTCATCATGAAGATATGCCTGACCACACACTTGCTTTTATTTATTTGTATTTTATTTGTTATTTGTGCAACTCTGTTTGCGTCATGATTTTATCTGATTTTCTTATTTATGTCTGTGTTGTTATTTTGATCCTGTATTTTTGTTTGATTGTAATTATCAATCAAATAATCCTATAATTTAATCTCTCTGTAAAGCACTTTGGTCACCGTCTATTAATTTTAAATGTGCTCTATAAATAAATTGACTTGACTTGTACAAAGTCAGGTGCTAGTAACGGCTAATGTAGCCTCGAGCCACTAGCCCAAGCGGTACCTTAAAGGGCCACGACGGCTGCTAGATGCTCAAACTGACACCCGTTCAAAAAGCGTCCACTTCTCTATAATTTTTTTCAACAAGTCATTATGGTCTCAATCTCTAAATTTGGGCCCTCTAACAAGGTGCTTCTATGTCTAATGTACTGTTAGGTATCTTTTTATTCAGACTGCTAACACTATCAGGTGAGCCAAAATACGTGCTGGTGATATATCATAACTGACGTCACTACAGTTGTGCAGTGCAATACCTTCCATTACAAGTGATCTGTGAGTGAATGAAAAGAGTGAGTATTTATCCACTGCATTACCTGTGGTACAGTGGAAACCGCTTATAGTGATCACTTCCGTCCAGGTCAAATTGATCACTATAAGCGGATGATTATTATAGCTTTATTTCTTTTTCTTAATTTTTCATGCAGATTACAATTTAATTGAAATTTGTATATTTATTACATGAATATAAGGTAATGAAATGGGCAGCTTTGCTATTTACTGAATTTTATTGACTGTTTCAAAAGACAGTACAGCTGTTTCATTTCACTGCTGCATCTCGTTGGCTCGTTTTTGGCAGTTTGTCATAAGCTTCAAGGAGACTAGGTTTTTCGTTGATAGAAAATGACTTTTTCCTGTCATGATTTCAATGTGCATGTAGCAATGGCCTCCCAGCCCGAAGCAGATGGGTTGTGGATTGTGGGTCCTGGGTTGAGCATTTAGGCTGCAGGGGTAGGGGTTGCAGGGGCACCGCAGTGAGAAAGTTGAACCAGAACCAATTTTAGGAGAAAGGTAAAGAGAAAATAGAAGTACTGTAGTTTTAAAAAAAAATTGCATGCAGCTCTGGAACAGGGAACTTCTGCAGCTCAGAAACAGGGGGATGCTGCAGCTCTGGAACAGGGGATTGCTGCAGCTCAGGAACAGGGGATAGCTGCAGCTCTGGAACAGGGGATTGCTGCAGTTCAGCAGAAACAGAAGATTGCTGAAGCATAGCAGGAACAGGATTGCTGCAGCTCAGCAGGAACAGGAGACTGCTGCAGCTCATAAGGGACAAGGGACTGCTGCAGCTAAGTGGGAGCAGAGGACTGCTGCAGTTCAGCAGGAACAGAAGATTACTGAAGCATAGCAGGAACAGGATTGCTGCAGTTCAGCCGGAACAGGAGATTGCTGCAGTTCAGCAGGAATAGGGGACCGCTGCTTTTAAACTGGAACAGGGGAATGTTGCAGCATGGGAAGTGGGGGCCCCTGAGGTACAGAAAAAGGCTGGGCCTCAGTAGTGGCACTGGGCAGCAGAGACTCTGTAGCATTGAGCTGCTGAGAGAGCCACTGGCATCAGAAGCCATGGGGACCATGCCTCCTTTTGTAGACTCCACAGTACACCATGACGAGTCACTTCAAAGGGTGACTGCTGGATGTCTTGATGGCTCTTCAGCTGATCCATATTCAGCTCCTGAGGTTCAGGGAACACAGGATCAGAACAGGTGAGACAGGAAGCGAGCTAGCCAGCTCACAACAGGTAGGCTGCAGGCTCACAAATCCGAAGCCTAATCGACTGGAATGCAGGCTGGTTGCGAGGAGTCCGTGGTGCAGACTGAGGGCTAGTAGGCCAAAGTGCAGGCTGAGATACAGGCTGGAGTCTAGGATGCTGGTTGCTACATGCTGGTGGCTAGCATGCTGCAGGTTAGCTGGCTGGGAAGCAGGCTGAAGGCTAGGAGGCTGGTCACTAGCAGACAAGGAGACTAGCTGGTGACTAGCAGGCCCAACACATGAGGTTGCTAGATAGGCAGCGGGGGACGTAGGGGATCCAGGCAAGGGGTACAGGAGATCAGGTGCAGAACATACAGGCAGGGAATTAGCTGGAGCTGAAACAGGATCTGCAGTGTAAGTGGTCACAATCTCTACCAGATCAGGCAGTAGTTCCAGCAGCCAAGGCTTGGATAAAACAAAGCGGAGTGCCAAAGACAGAGCTGCTCCATGCTGGTCTCACAGTAGACAGAGAATTGCTCCACAGCATACAAAACTACATTGCCCTCCTGCAGTGCAAAAGCTAGGTCTGCTGGATCCATGTCTTTGGCGAGAGTGTACTGTTACATGGTGCAGAGCAGGTGAACCCAAGTGCAGACACTCAAGGTGAGGAAACAGGGATATAATGACAACAAGGTATTTCTGAAGGCTGGGGAAAGGGAATGTAGTCCTGGGGAAGGGACTGGGCTGGAAGCTGAGAATCAGGAGCTGAGGCTTGGGCTGGAAGCTGGGTAACTGGGGCTGGGGCTTGGGCTGGAAATTGGGAACCAGAAGCTGAGGCCTGGGCTGGAGGCTGGGAACCTGGGGCCACAGGCTAGGGGAAGCTTGAGCTGCTAGCTGAGAGCCAGGAACTGAGGGTGGGACAGGGGCAGTTAGGGGCCGAGGAAGCAGGTCCAGAGTAAGGTCCTGAGTAATACAGGGCTCCAGAGCAGAGCAGCAGGGCTTGACCAGAGGAGGGGCAGGAAACAGGGACCAGAGTAAGAACAGGCAGGATAGTAGCAGAGTCTACGATCTGGTAGAGTGGAAATGGCATAACTGAGTCTTTGTAGAGACTTGATTACAGAGATGAGGTGCAATCACCCACACACAGGGAGGGAGAGGGAGAGAGCCACTGGGAGAGCAGCAGCAGGCCAGGGAGACACTGAAATGGAGGGAGAGGGCATGGCAGAAGATGTCTCAAGGGCAGATGTAACTCTAGCCCATTTTACACAGCCTGTTCAATGCAGGAATTATTCTGCCTCGCAGTTCTGTATAAAAGGTATGAACACGGAATGGGGGGCATTGTCGTTCCGCTATTAAGCTGGCAGCAGAGGTAGTCACATTGCTGGATTGACGTCTGTGTAAAAGGGACAGCCAGCATTGCGGGATTTACATGTTTTAAAAAAAAAGGTGCTCTATAAATAAAGTTTTACTTACTTACTTAGACACATTAGATGCCAATGTTGTTGTGTTACACATCTGATTTCAGAATCTTCTATCTAAATGCTATCTAAAATCACACACAGGGCGGCATTATGCCCACTTTGTTTGGTTCAGTGTAAAAAAGCAAAGCTAGCTTATTGATGGGTCTTCTTTACGGCATAATGTGGGATCTCTGTATAAATGGGGCTACAGACTAACCCTTCTAAATGCCAAAACATGGTCAAGCTGTTGAATTTGTGCAATCATCCAGCAACTACCCAGTGCAGTGTTTTTATTTTAGTGGTGTATGTCCAAAGCGACACGTTTTCTGTTGGTGTGAAACAAACTGAAAGTCACATTCAAGAATCAGATATCTTCCATTTTATTTAGACTCATAGTGGATAAAATGAAATGCAGAAATTTACAGGACAGTCTTATATACAAACCAAGCAGTCCCTTAAACTAATATAACATTGATATTATAATGAAGTGATGTACTGCCTTCATATACATTGGTAAAATCATTCATTCCTTTTTCCATCCATTTGATCAGAGGGTCAGCATTTGCCTGGTTCTCCTGCTGTAGGAGTGAGAGAGGGAGAGAATACTGCAGTCAGATGTGCCTGGCATTGTGATAAATGGTGTGTGTGCAAGCAGAAGGTCAGAAAGACAGAGACGAAGGACTGAAAGGGAGGATGAGAACGATTAAGTAAAAGACAAGAAGAAAACAGACGGAAGAGAAGAAAGAAAGAATGACGGACAGGACAGACAAGACAGCTGCAGACAGTTACCTCACCACTGAGCCAGAGCAGCCAAATTGAAATGCATAACATGCTGAGATGGACAGTAGAGGCTGTTTTGGAGCAGACTTATCAACTGATTACATGTAGTTTTTTAGCAGTTTAGTTAGCTCTGAGGCTACTAGAAAATACTGGTTTAACACCAGTTAACACTTGTCTAACTAGTTTAATACTGTGACTTGTAAGAACAGATTCTCTGTCTTTACCAAAGAGGATAAACATGATAGAAGGCATTTTTCAATTTGTGCTTTGTACTTTCCACCTCTGTTTTTTTTCCCATAAAGCAACAGCAGATTTTTCCTCTAATGCTGATTTAAATAATGCATGGACTTGTAATAATAAATATTTTTTGATTGATGATTTATTGATGATGAAATCCCCTTTAATGTTGTGACCAAAAAGTGAAATTTGAGGTTTCGTGAACTAAAACCAAGAAAAAGTAAAGGATCAATTGATTTCATTTTCACTTTACCACACCTCCTAACTGCTCAAAATTTCCTGAGAAGTACAGCATTACCTTTTATCTATATAAGAGAAGGTGACTTCACACCACACCTCACTGTGTTGTAACACCGGGTGCTTCGTTCAAGGACAATCTGATAAGTGTTCAGTGAAAAGAGTGTTTTACTCATTGTGTGTTTTGTGGACCTTTTCAACTGCTGCTAGAAAAAACATTCAAATGTCAAACTGTGCAGCTCATTCAGCAGATGTGTGCTATTACTTTTCTGTTTTCTAGTATATTCCAACAATCTTTTATTATTTTTAACATCAAAATTTATAATGAGAGAATGTGATCCAACTCAGTTGGAACCTTTGTCACTTTGAAACTCTACTGCTTGGATATCCCTTATCCTATAGACCCCATTCCAACTTTAAAATGTTCACAAAAGTTTTTAATTTTCAAAGTTATATTCTGTGTTGTGATATCTTTCATACATTTTGAGAAATTTTAATCCAAAATGAGAGCTTTTACAGCAGTTTTCAGATCTCACCATTGTCACAGCCCAGCACTAGACTGTGGTACACTGTTTAAACCAGCCGCACCAGGAACAGACAAACCAACAAGCTTAGGAGCAGCACCATCAGAATGCCCCTCGCCTTTGAAAACCCCATCCCCCAAAAAATTCAAGAACTCTGCTCTTCTTACGGAAATGCAAACACTGAGACACGCAGGTGGTTCCAATCAGTTGGTTTAGATTATATCTCTCTCTATTTTGTATGGAAACATTAAATAAGGGTACACTAGCACAGAGACACATTTACCATGTGCTACACAACTCACATACACACTCCACAGTCTCCATCACACATGAATACAGAAAGGACAGAAGGGGATAGTGGGCGGTCATCATGTGATTGTTGTAAGCAGCGGTGGCTTCCTTAGCTGAAATCAATTTATGGATATAGGCCATACCCATTTGTGCCTATAGAACGTTTCTTATGTTTTACATTTTTGGTAAAGGCAGTTCGTGCTTCTTATTGTGCATGTTTCATCCTATTTCACCAAACCTAGTACATACCATTTACATAATATAACAAAACACATGTATTTTGTTTTCGATATCTTCTCCTGTTTCTCTGTAATTGGTTCCCAAATCTTTGTCGCTGTGGTCTAATACACATAAACTACCATGCATCAGTCAGTTGTAACCAAATTTGCGAATACAGTGCAGGTGGGGATGCTGAACAAGTTTGCTGCATTTGATACAATTTCACCTGTAGGGGATGCTACCAGATATTAAAAATTGCAGCTTGCAGCAGCAGCAGCAGCACCATCCGCTAGCAGTCTAATCAACTAGTAGAAATCACGCACATTTTCTTCAGGAAATGCACATTCAATTTAACTTGCTCCTTCTAGTTCACCCAACTAGATCAACGACTACAATCAAGGGCTACTCCAGGGACCTTCTGGTGTGCTCCTTATCAGCGTAATATTAGTATCCCTAAAATGTAGCTGCTAAAATAAATTCTAGTGTGAAATACATGTTTTACATGTGCATCTGTCCCGATTGTGCAGTAGTGAACCCTCTCCTTAAGATGGCACCACCTGGTAGGGAGGCAGGCAGGCAGGCAGTGAGGGATGGTGGGTGGAGGATCTGATACTGAGCTCTCCTGATCCTTTTGACATCCAGAGCGTTAGGACCCTGAACCCTGAACTTGTGTGTTGCAGTGAGGTCTGATGAGATTACACCCACACAAAAGTGCAAGAGGATTCATTAGGATGTACAACCTGCTGGGGATGGTGCACGCTTCAGTCCAGGTTCATGTTTACAGACTGAGAATCTACACTCGTGCAATTCTTCATCACCTTTGTCAAACGCAAACTGTGGTAGATGGACAGTCACATAAGCAGCTCTGATGAGGTTGTGAATTTTGAAAAGAAAGTCAAAGCCAGGCCAAGTTTATTGATAAAACACAGGCAAAGTGAAATAAGAGAAATGCATTAGGTCAACATTTAAAATAACAAAAGAAAAGGAAACGAAAAACAAAAACATAATAGACAAGAAATGCAGTTACAGTTCATTGATGAATTAAATTCAATACAGGAAATAAAAGTTCAGTAGAGAAAATAAACCAAATAAAGGAGCAGGGAAATATGAGTTTTTATTTGAATTTAAAAGTATCTAAAGTTTAGCCTGGTTCCAGACATTTAAATCACTGACACATCTCCAATTTGTTCAGCAAATCAAAGGTTTTGTGATGTACCCATTTATGGCTGCTGTCAACCAATCTGAGATTTATCAGTGAGATTAAGAATGGGGTCTTCATCTTCCTACATATCTAGCTAGCTAAAAAGGTAACAGCCAAAGTGTAGCCAGCATGGAGTACATAGATGCACGGATATGTCACTCACTACTAGTTGGTAAGGGCAACACAAGGGCTAGCTGAAGTTGGGTTGTACATCAGGAAGTTGGTTCCATCTGTGTGCAGCATCATAGCTAAGTCACTTCATTGTGCTTGGTTCTGACTCGAGGTAATACTACCTGACTGCTTCCTAAATATCTAAGGGATCTTACTGAAGATCAGCTGTTTGGGTCAGAAAGTGCTGCTGCGGCGTAATACAGTGCACAGCATGCATAGAACTACAGAACTCCTACTTTGAGAAAATGTAGTGCCAAAGGAAAGGGAAAAACAACATACAATTTGTTTATGTACAAATGACAAAGGCCTCTAGCAGCCATAGAAGGTGTTACTCTTGTCTGTTGGGAGCAAAGAAGGAAGTATTATAGAGGATGTCTGGTTGGACGGATTGGACAACAAAACGTTGAACTTTAACTCAGGATACCACTGTTTGTATCCCACTTCCTACCGACAGTCAACGTTGGTCTTTTAACCATGACCGTCGCCTTTCCCTGAGCTTAAGCAAGCATTTATTGCTGTAACCATGACAACGAAGGGCCCAAACTTCTTTGCCTAATCCTAACTATGTTGTTTTTATGCCTACACAATTACAATGTAAGGCCAGAAAGGTTAATTTTATGAAACAGCGTGTCATGCTGATACAGTTTGGATCAGAAAACACTCATATGTGTCATTCTAGGGCATCGAGCAACTACATATTTGTTTAATTTGGAGAGCTTGTTAAAAAAAATTCTGTCCACTCTAAAATAAAAACATCTTTTGTACCAAGTCACATTTCAACTGCTTAATCCAAACAAAGATGATAGCCAGACAGTCATTTTCTTAAATAACCTTCCTTAGTTTTTGAAAGATATCTGGGGATTTATCCTTCAAAGAGATGGATTCTTTGTGGACTCTGTGACTCAAATGTAATCATTCATGAGAGTCCCAGCTAGAATTATTCTAGTCTTTATAAAGTTTTGCCCCATGTTCTGGTTTTACAGGAGAGAAGGTTTCAAGGAAACCAAGCAACCCTAACTGTAACCAACTGGTTGGTTTGGCAAATGCACATCTGGTTAACTTTCCTCCCATGCAGTAGATGAGACATTACCAAACAGGGTTATAGTTGCTCTACAACCAGAAATGACACAAATCTGGACATTATCTGTATTCTTTCATTGTTTTTTTTGTTGTTGTTTTTTTATGTCATTCTACATATACAGCAGGATTCATCAATTAGGTTCAACCACAGGCCAGTTTTTACAGGCATAATGAAAACACAACCCAATATGTTTTATAATTTGCTCTGTTTGTTCATTTCTTTTAATTCATTCAAGAATAACATTGATTTATATAACTGTTTTATGGTTGTATCTGAGGGCAGATGTTATGATTTCCATTAATAAACAATTGCAGCTTCTTATGTTGATACTGATTTGGCAAAAAAATCACTCAAACATAAACATACATGAGACTATAAATGCAATTGGTAGCTTATCCTCACAATGAAGACTGCTTCATTTGTGGTTGAAGGAAAGTACTGTTATTGACACAAATCTGTTCTGGTTAAATTAACCAAATTGTGTTAAGCATCTTGTAAGTTCATAAGAGGTTAACTGGTCGTATTTATGAGGATGTACATGAGCCCTGTGTTTGTTATCTACTGTAGATTTATGAAGAATAATGTAAGATTTGATACAATCTATAAAAGGGAAAACATCAGCTGTCATTAAAGGGCTAAATATATTTGTCAGATGACCAGATTTGGTCCACAGGCCGCTATTTGCCTACCACTGATATACAGTACAGTGTGCTATACATGCAAATATTAGACTGATCAGTTCTGATCCACAAAGGGGCAAGGGAAATATTCAAGGACTTCAAGGTCACCACAGCTAATTTGGTGCCGACAGCTGCACTGAAGTACAGTAACGCTGCTGAAGTTGGCTGACGGTACTCTTCTTCTGGCTGATGCAGGGAGATAAGGAGATTATCATCAGAGGATAGAATTGGAAAGAGTAAAGAAATTAAAGGAAGGTGTAAAAAGCAAAGGGGGTTGAAGAAACAAATGGAGAATATGGCAGCCTATCTAATCAAACTCACCTCTTCTTTCCAATCCTTCTGTCTGTGACTCATAATGTACAGATGTAGGCAGGAGTACACAAACTTTTCTGTACAGACGGTAAATGGACTGCATTTATATAGCGCTTTTACAGTCTACTCACTACTCAAAGCACTTTAAAACACATGCCAACATTCACACACAAATTCATACACTGATGGCAGAGGCTGCTATGCAAGGTGCCAAGCTGCTCATCAGAAGCGATATAGTGCTTTTTTTATCCAAAGTGCTTTACTTTATGTAATGTCTAATGCTCACTCACACATCTTTCCCAAGGACACTTCGACACGCAGACTGGGATCAAACCACCAACCTTCTGATTAGCGGACGACCTGCTCTACCTCCTGAGCCACAGCCGCCCCAAGCATGCATACTTTTTGTTCCTCATTCTCTTTGTGACCTTGTTATTCATTCTCATGCTCCGTCCATCAGCCGCTCTCCTCTATCTTTAGCTGTTATTGTGTGAAAGACAATTAGACATAATCATCTGCATGAGCAATGACCTGCAGGTCACGGTCCAAATCATCATACGTAAATACTGTTCCAGTTTCATGATGGTGTGTTACAGTAATTATGGCGGAACAAAACTCAGACAAAGAGATTGTTATGTTTCCTTTGAGTGCTGTTCAGTTTTTTTTCACAGCTGGGAAACACACAAGTAGAAATAAAGTTTTCAAAGCAGTATATCATCAAGTTATTTCTGAAACTTACCGAACAAAAAACCTATCCACACCTGCTTTTATTATTTTATTAAAGACCTTTAAAAGAGTACTCACCTTTTGCATTCTTTTCTAGTCTGCACTGCTTTATTACTGTTCAGACGCTTTGCTGCTTCTGCTTACATTCCTTTGCTGTTATTCTTGTTCTTTTTCTGCTAGAAATTATGAGCAGTGGCTCATGGATACTTAGAAATCACTGAGACTGGGTAATTTATTTATATGTAGAAGGCTATTGCCATATTTTTCAACACTTTTATGACCTGCAAAGCCCCACGCAAGTGCAGCATATCAACAGCATAAGCCTGTACTGCAGTGACTGGAAACGTGGTACAAAACCTTTTAGGAGTGAGATGTCCCCCTTTCTCCAAAGTCGACATCCACAAACTTGTGCAAGCTAAAGTAAAGAGTCATCCAGGGCTTTATACTATTTTTTACTTTTATACTACTTTTTCACATATGCAGTAGCACTCCCATGAACAGACTTTGATTTGTAAAGTTGTTGGAGTCCCCTTTTAAAATAACAAGTTAGATTTGCAAAAAACTGCTTCTTAAACTACACAATCAAGTCATGTTCACACTACAGAGAAGTAAGCTAGCTAATAGGGATGTGCAGAGAGTCCAGTATTTGTATTTGTATCTGTATTTGTTGAGGCAGCAAAATTATTTGTATTTGTATTCGAATAAAAGTGGAAAGAGGCTTAAAACTCCTGTTTTTGCTTTTATTACGCTTTTAATTTTAGAAAATTAAAGTGTTACAATAAGTGTCTCTGAATAAACTACCTTATGAAGGAGGTCCCCAAACTGGGTCTTAAACTGGAGTCTCCCAGATCATAGACGACTGTGCTGACTACTGAGCTAAAACTTTACTCATCACCTCTTTGCAGACAGGACCTCTAACTAACAAATATTTTTAAAAATATTTGTATGAAACAAATATTCGTAAAAAAAAAAAAAAAAAAAAAAAAAACCAAAAAAACACTATTTGTGCTTTGCCGAATAATGTATTTGTATTCGGGCACACCCCTACTAACTAATAAGAGCAGATATCTGAAAGAAACAACCGCTAAAGACATGATAAATCATCCTAAATACTGCAATGTCATTTGTTCATTTTACTTCTTGTTTTCCTTCACGTACTGTAGCACTGCACAAGCATGTTCAAAAAAACTAACCCTAACCCATAATACCAACCAGATGAGTTACCAGGCGTGTGTCCCTTGAGCTTGTGTTAGACCATTTAAATTGAATAAAAAGAAAATGTCTAATTGATTTGAGTGTGCAAACTCCTTTTTGTGCTTTAGACTTTGACTTTATGTAACATACACCCCAGCTCCCCCATGTCTTTTGGTTGACTGCAATGTTTTTTAACCTCTACAAACTAAAACTTCAGAAACAGTTTTTGAAAAGCAATACAAGGTCTCCTTGTTTTGTTAATTTTCTACAACTTTGCCATCAAATAGCTTCATTCTGACACATTTGTATTCAATCACTCTTGTTCACTCAGACACCTATCTGCTCTCTCACCTAACTAAAAGCTAAACTTGTAGAGGTTACATAAGGCCCCGAGCTGTCAATCAAATGCTTTATCAGACGATAAAGTTTGCTAATCCACACTTCCAACAGAAATATTCAAATTTATTCATAGTTTCATTCCTGTGTGGTTGTGTTTAATGTGTGCTAATCTCATTCTGAAAACTATTATGTATCTGTCAGTTCTACAGTGACTGAAATGCTTTTACCACATGAAGAGCTTTGTTTCATTCTGGCATGAATACATTTGGGAATAAAATAATTTCCTGATCTATCATATAACAGCACTAGAAAAAGGGGAAAAATAGCATCATCTTGTCAACCAGGGACTCAATGTACCTGCTATTTGTTGTAAAACCATCACCAGCATTTGTGCTGAAATCCTGCATGGAGAATATATCATCCTCAAGAGTAATTTCATTTGCTTGTAGCCACAGAAAAGTGAAACAGTAATGGTAAAAAAAAAAAAAGTAAATGTGATGGTCTCTGTTTTAATTAAAAGTCATAGAATTCATTGAAATAATTAAAAGTTATAAAAAGTGTTCTGTTACTCAATATTTTTATGTTAACATGAAATGTGTCCCTCATATTGAAAGAAGAATTATCACCAATTCTGCCACTCTTCAGAGCTTTTAAGACTCTTTTAGCTCATTGTTTTTCAGAACATTTACTGTATAGTTTCATCTCAGCTTTTCCAGCAGCAGAAGGCTGCTGTTTCCAGCAAACAAGCTCTGATGAACTCACAGTACACTACCTGCCCAACAGACAAAGTTAACTAACAATATGAAGAGTTGGTGTAGATCAAACCAAAGCTAAAAGATGTCTGAACATTGGACTTGCTCTCATCAGGTGGACACAAACAACAGCTCCAATTGGACGGTAATGTTGCTCTGTGTCTTATGAATTAATATTTTAGCCATAACAGTCTTAAAAAGTAATCATGTGTCAGGCCTCAACCCGAATTTCTAGAATTTAGGTTTATATTCTTCTAATTTGCTACAGCAAATATGTTTTGTGAGAAGCATAATGCTGGCCAGATTACACTATTTGCAAATATAATAAGGAAACAATTTGCATGTGGCAGAAAATCATAGGAAACTAAATCCAGGCAGCAATTACATTTCCAATCAAAACGCAACTGGCAAAATAAATTAGTGGTGTATAAATGTAATTTCTAGGAGACAGTTGCAGAGCTGTATCACTTTTGACCTTCTGGGCAAAGATAGTTGAATGCTGCTTTAAGAATTAGGGTGCCAAGATTTTGGTTTTTTGTGCGTTTTTGGGCACTTTTTGCCTTCATTAGACAGTTGATAATGAAGAGGCAGACAGGAAAAAAGAGGAGAGAGAGGGGCATGACATGCAACAAAGGTCCCCAGCTTGAGTCAAACTAGGGACTAGGGGTGTGCCCGAATACAAATACATTATTTGGCAAAGCACAAATAGTGGGTTTTATACAAATATTTGTTTCATACAAATATTTAAAAAATTATTTGTTGAGGGTGTTCCCCAGAGATAAAGCTGAGCTACTGACACAGGAAAAGTGCTCCCGATGGACTCTCCATAACCTGTTGTTCCCCTTCTCCTTTCCACAAAGTTAGGTTGTAAAAAACAGGCAATAAATGAAAAGTGCAAAGCAGTAATCGCCTTTGAAGTTCCTCCCTACACATTGCATGGTGTGCTGTCTCTGTGTTATGGGTGTATAAATAGGTAGAGGTCTGTCTGCATGAGGTGATAAGTAAAGTTTTAGCTCAGTAGTCAGCGCAGTCGTCTTTGATCTGGGAGACTCCAGTTCAAGACCCGATGTGGGGACCTCCTTCATAAGGTAGTTTATTCATGAACACTTATTGTGACACTTAAATTTTCTAAAATTAAAAGTGTCATAAAAACAAAAACAGGATCTTTCAGTCTCTTTCCACTTTTATTCGAATACAAATACAGATACAAATACAAATACTGGGATCTCTGCACATCCCTACTAGGGACGTTGCGCCCTGGTAACCATTCCTCTACCAGGACTCTCCAAGATCTCAACAGTTTACTGTGTGCTGAATTGCTTCATGGCACAACCCACAAGAAGGTTTTATTTTGCCAGAGCAACAGAGACTAAACTGAACAATAAAAAATATTTTGTCTTCACATTTTATGTTGTCATTTATTAGGAGCTTTAATTGGTGTTTTTCATCTTTGGAGGGTGGAATGAGGTAACAACCTCATGGGAGAGACAGGAAGCGAGAGAGCTTATGGGAACAAACCATTAAGAATAATTTCAACCATCAAAGTTCATTATGTCTCTGGCTACAGTCCAGCAAAGACTTGAACCTTTATTAAGGCAGAGGATTGTTGTTCTCGATTATCATTCATTGCTTTATAAAGTAAAGATTTATTGAGTTGTGAGACACAGAAACACCACCAATAAATAAGTGATTTATTGATTATGATTCATAAGTGTTAGGTTTTATTGCTACAGCAGACAACAGGTTCCTGAGCAACAGACTAATCTATTCAAATCCCTTGGGATGGTTATATAAAGAAATTATAGAATTTTGCCTTTTCCAGTAAGTTCATTACCACTTCTAAGAAGCTTTCTAGACCCTGACTTAGAAGGACCGCAGCCTTTAAAGCCCGCTAAGATGGTAATTTGCAGTGGGTTTGTTGGGGGTTAGGGTTAATGACTTTCAGGTCTAAGAGACTTAGAAGATTACTAACACATTCAAAGAAAACTTGCAAAGCTTTTTAAAGTGTTTTAGGAAAAGTACCTGTCATCTGGAGTTGACGTGAACAATCATATGACAAGTCTGATTTTAGCAACACGTTACTCACAACAGAGTTTCAACTATGTGTGGCAGCGAACAGTTGCTTATTTCCACATCCAGCAGTTTTAAGGAGCAACGTTATCATTCATTTGGAGTCGTGTTTCTGTTCACCTGGTGAATGTAAGTCCAATATTCACTTTCTTAAAGCTCTTTTTGCTCTCTATCAACTCCTGAGGGAAATGTCTGTTTTTTTAGCTGCTAAATGCTCCACTATGTTCACCAGCTAGTCACGAACTGTGTCTGTTTGACATTTGGTGCTGAGCAGGTAGTGTGCAGTGGCTTTTTAGAGCTTTTTCTCTGAAAACAGCTGCCTGCTGTGGCTGAAAATGACACTATGAGAGCACTGAGAGTGAACCAAAACAGTAAATTTGCAGCCAGACAGCTCAACAATGAGCTGAAACTTGTTATAATGCTCCGTAAAGCTGAGAGGAGCTGCAGAGTCACTGATAATTCTCTGTAGGTTCATTACTACAAGCCACAGACATTACAAAATGTCATTTGATACATTGTTATTATTATATTTTTTTTATTGTTTATTTTTACTCTTAAACAAGTGAAAAATCATGCCAATAACTTTTTTAAAAAAATATATATTGTATTTAGAAATGCATCAACGGAGTAAAAAGTGATTCATGGAAATCAATATAGGAAAAAAAACATGTTTTTATATATATTATTTTACTACTAAGAGCAAATGGTATGAATACACATAGGAACATTACATAACAACGACAATAGAGAGGACATTTGAAAAACATGTCATAGGCCCAATAGGCAGAATATACCCTTTGGTGCATAACGTCCACTGGAGTGGACAGATGGATTTTCAGTCACAGAAAAAAATGTACAAGAAAAATATTATTAAAAATAAATAAAAGTATTTCTAACATCTTATTTAGTTGAGAAATATATATTTTTACCTGTTTTTTTTTCTCTGAGAATAAAAGTATTTAACAGATATTCCTGAGCTACTTAGTACATTTTCTCCACCCTCCGCCATTTTGAATTTATGATTCAATATCTCAAAATCACACAGAGAGAGTCAAAAATGATATTCAGATGGAATTGTTTACAACACTTTGGGGGTTCACCACCTGGTAGTTGGGACATGGTACTACAACTTAAATGGTTCAAAATGGCTTCTAAATATCTGTAGTGGACACCACGCGTGAAAGGGTTAAGCATTTCATTTGAAGATGAAAAGTCTATAAAAAAGTTAACGCCTCTATTAAGATGTTACCAACACCATGTTCCTTTGTTATATTAATTTCTTTTGGGTGTTTTAGTTAAATGTCTTACAACTGAGTGGCCTTTAAACACAATAACAAGCAAAACTATTTATCACAGTATCAAATTGTGTTTACTGTAATTTAACAATGAAGAACATACCACTCATACTGCGTTTATTATATTTGGTGGATAAGGTGTTTGTAATTTACAAGGCAATAAATTCAAATGAAATACCAAACAGTAAACATAGCAGCCAAGAATCAGGTTATTTTTTGACTACACACTCGTATATTTTTAGCATGTTTCTATATGCAGAACAAACCATATAGAGCTTTACCATGATGACCTAATCTGAAGGTGACAGTAATAATAGTTAAGTGGCTGGCTGTCACTTCCATAAAAAGAATAACAAGGGTCAGCGCAGGGGAAAAAGACCTGGATATAGCCTGGCCAGGGGTTAGGAGGTCAGCTTCAAACAGGCTTATGAAACATGCTTAGACTGGGGAAAGGTCCAGCCCTTCATGTAAGCTGTGAAATTTACTGGTGATCCCTAAGGAACCTCTACATAACGTAAAACATGGAATATCATGGTCTCAAACAGAACTGAGGAGCTTTATTAGAACACAATACAATACAAACACATTTACCAACTACAAGAAGAGCTGTTCTATTTAAGTTTGCAGAGTCAAATAGTGAGTTTTCAAACTTTCCATGTTTGTATTGGAGGAATTGTGAGTCTGAATCTTCCCTTTTTTTTTTCTTATTCATAGTAAGACAATGACAATGACTACATATTCAAGGTTAGACAAACAGTAGTGATTTGTAAGTTTGGTTTGTAGTTCAACATTCTTACATGGAGCCTTAGGAAAACACATCTCCTTTTAAAACTCGTTCTCTCTTGATGTGATGATATTGCATCAAGATATTTCAAGCTCACAATGAAATTTGACAGCAGGAGACATTTCAGTGATCCAAATCAAAAGAAAATGTCAGATGTTGGAATATAGAAAGGGCTCCCTTCAGCAGTCGGCATTCAGCAAGTCATACAGGGAGAAATCCATTTATACTCCCACACAGAGTGGCAGAAAATAGACCAGAACGCAGTGCAGACACAAGACCTGTTTTTGGTTGTTTCTCACTTTTTTTCTAGACTCATTTAACTTTCACACTTTTTCTCGTACTATCACTATGGCTCTCCACCTACATGTAAAACCCACAACTGAATGCAACATGTTTAGATATCTTCTGTTGGGGTTGTTACAAGGGAAAGGCTGGACAATATGACTTAACAATTATACTGTATATCTGTCTTTCTCCTTTATTCTACAAACGTTTTCAGAAATCTTGCCTTGCTGTCATAGGATGGCACGACCCTGATGAAGGGAAGAAAGTGACTGGGGAGTACCAGTTTGGAGAAGAGTAACGCGATGTGTTTAATTCTGATGAATGCGATCACTGTGTGCATGTTCTCAAAGTTAGAAACTGTTGGACTCTTTATGTCAGTGCTTGTTTCTGATTTTCCACCTGTTCCCATTTTACCACCACAGCCTCTGACACCCTGTCTCAAGCAGAAACTACCACGGTTTTACGTTGAAGCACCCTAATAAGTGTGTTTATGGTTATTTTGTAAATTATTGTTCTATTACTAATATCTGAAGACTTAACAGTTGGCTCACCTTCTGCTTTCCACGAGTCCAGGAGTTGGACTTTCTGACTTTTTCTCTGTTCACAGTTCTACTGTATTTGTGGTTCTGGAGTTACGCTAACAAGACCCTTGTAAGATGCTGTCACACAATATTTCACTAAGTTTAATATTACTTGATTACGATAACCTGGGCCAGCACTAGGATTTTGGTGGCACTAAACAAGATTTTGTTTGTGGCCCCAAAACACTCCCAGCGCAACCACCAAGTCACACGCACTGCTCATAACTGAATAAACACACACACAAACACACACACACACACACAATAGAGATGGACAAATGAATTAACAAATCTCTTTATTTGAAAACTACGTACATTAAAAATATATTAAAATTTGAGAAGTTGAGAAACAATTAACAATTGCAAAGTATTCAAAATGATAAATAATAGTCAAGATATTTAAACTATAAAAGCAACAAACTTGGACAAAACAAGGTCTATAAGTAAAGACAATGAACACCAATAAAAACAAAGTAGTTTGACAAATAAATAGCAATGAAAAACCAATATAAGAGTGCAAAATATTCCAAATAAATAAAGTGAACACTACAAAAGAGTTAACTATTGTACAAACAACATCTATAGGCTGCTGTAGAAACTATAGCTCACCACCATCCAACATCAGTGAGAAAGTCCTCAAAATCTGTACCTCCTCGATTTTCTTGAAGCAAAATTCAAACATCAGCGTGTCAACCTCATGGTTTCTTCTACTGATGGCAAGTCCAGTGAGGCGGTCTTGTGCCATAGATGATCGCAGGTATGTCTTTATCAGCTTAAGCTTTGAAAAGCTTCTTTCAGCTAATGCCACTGTCACTGGCAGGATACAGGCAATCCACAGGGATATCCAAAGATTTGGATACAACTCACATGAATCTCATGGTTGTGCTGCAACTGGATGTTGGGAATATCAGTGGATGATGTGGAAGGCTGTGGTACCGTAGTTATGCAGACGCAGTCACATCAGAGAAGGATGTAGAAGAAAAAAAACACAAATTTATTGTTGAAAGAAAGAAAACATTGGTAGCTAGTTAATAACCAAAGCTAGCCTTATAAATTATAAATGATGCTTGCAATCCTACTCGTGTTAGCTAGCAAGCAAATAGCAAGAAATCAAGCTTGTTCTAATGAAAAACGTTTCAGCTAACTTTCTAGCCAGCTTGCTAGGTTAAAATTATTGTTGCTATATTCAATTTAATTCTTTCAAAATCAAAACATGACTTAAATGTGGCAAGAAAACATTGGTAGGTAGCTAACAAGCAAAGCTAGCCTTACAATCAAGGAGGTTAGTTGATGCTAACAATCCTGCTCAGGTTAGCTAGCAAACAGTGAAAAAAACAAGCATGTTCTAATGAAAAACATTTCAGAATCAGCATCTAAATATTATAATGCATTTATTATTTCTAGCCAGCTTGTTAGGTTAAAATTAATGGCTATGTTCTGTTTAATTCTTTAAAAACATGACTTTAAGGCAAGAAAAACAACTGTCAGATTTGTTCAGTCAGATTCAACAAACAGTTACACACCTTTATCCTGTGTTCTTTTTTCCATCTCAAATTTTCTCTTCTTCCACCCTTGAGCACAAGTCCTAAATTTTCTTTTAGGAGCCATTTGTGTAATGTTCATCAAAATAAGTTGCAAATGGAGATTTATTGCCGCAGTAACCAGCAGACTCAACAAGACTCAACATATTCAATTAACATTACAATAACAACACAATAACAACATTTTCTCATTATGTTGACAGAAGACTAATTCTGTTGGCATTACATTCCCTGCCAAACATATTTGCTGTTGCAATTTAACTGTATATAAATATAATTTCTAGAACACAGGGTTGCCTTTCCTGAACTATTGATCAACTGTGTCAAATATCAAAACACTGCCAAAATATCTGAGGTTGGAGATTCTTTTTCAAACCCTTGAAATATCACCACACATCCTAAACATTAATGGGGTCTATCACCGACCCATTGTTGGTCATCTCTTAAACATTTTCAATTGAGATCATTTCATTACATTTTTGAAGAACTGACAAAATCAAAAACTGTTGCGTGCCGTCAATAAAACCACATTGTGTAGATGTACATGTGTGCTGTAATGCCATCATTAGTAGGTCTGTCAACCAGCCAATCAGGTATGTGGGACTTTTCCAGTCTGAATCTTCTGGCAAGAGGGAGGGCAGGTCCTGTGAGGCACTAAATTTTGTAAACACGTGGGTGTGGTTGGGAATCGTGGGGGTTGGTCAAGGCTTAAGGCTCAAGCTAATCTTCAATTAAAAAGACTTCAGATGCCAAAGTGATTGGAGTGAATTCAAATACAGTTTGACCCAGCTCTGGGATTTCACAGCAAGTGCTTACAGTCACTGTAGTCAAGTCACTTTTATTTATATAGCACAAACAACTAAAACAACTAAAATGATTTTTTTTAAAAATCAAAGTAATTAAGTAGGAAGTTAAGAGAAATTGAATAAAACCAATAACAGATTAAAACACAGGTCACCCATGGTTTTTAGGTATGAATGGGGGACTGAGAGGAGTTGTCATGAGGACGACCTAGGTGACCTGGGGGCAGAATATGGATTTAGCAAATCAGTAATGTATTGTTTAGCTAATCCATTTAGGGTTTTAAAAACAGATAGTAAAATTTAAAATCAACACTGTATTTCACTGGTAACCAATGCGAGTGAGCTAGAACAGGAGTGATGTGTTGTCTTTTCTTTGTTCCAGTCTAGCAGCTGCATTTTGAACCATCTGGAGAAGGGAAAGGGTGGAATGGGTCGAACCCATATTCAGGGAATTACAGTAATCAAGCCGAGAGGTGATAAAAGCATGGATAACCAGGTCTTGGGGATCAGAGTCTGGGGGTGAGATGTGAGATCTTATATTGTCAGTTTTGTCTATGAAGAAATTCAGAAACTTCTCACAGGTTTCAGTAGTGGAAGTATGAAGGCTAAGAATCCCGTTAAAATGCCCCACGCCACAACCCAGTGTGGGAATTGGGCCAGAAATAAGTGTTTTTTGGATCAGGGTCCAGTTCCAAAAAACTCCCCACTCTACATGGGCAGGAGCAGGATCAACCACAGGAATAGCATCAGCCATGAGGCCATCAGCAGGGTGAACTGTGGTATCAGCCGGTAGCATGGCATAGAGATTTGATATGTTTATGGACGGGGGCGAAGCAGCTCAGAGTCCTCCCGTCTTGCCACCTCTGACCAGGTAGCCTGTGAGCGGGGAGTGGAACAGTTGGCCGGGAACATGATGATGGTTCCCATAGGTGTATCCAAGATGGCTGAGTTCATGGCTGAGATTGTTTTGGACTGTGTGGCTGTGGTGTCAATAAAAGATAGAATAGAAGAGAATCCTTTTTGTGCAGTTCATTTGAGAGTTGTCAGATATCCTCCTTGAGGTCAGTAATGTCTTTTTTTTTTGCTTTTAGGCAGTCTTCACAAGGCATAATAATTTTAAACTGGTTGTTCAATGTTCACAAAAAACTCCAGGGAGGCTTTTCTAGAGTGGAGGCTAGCTGTCATCTCCATTAGCCATTAATCCCATTAGCCGCTAGCTCTGTTAACCATGTTGGGGTGTCCGTATGGCAGCCATTGGGCAGCTCAAAACTGCTGGAATCAGGCCCAGCAAGTCCAAGCGACAGCACTTCCACAGTGACAGCAGTAATATCCACAGGAGTATCTGATCCCTCAGGCCTGTAAGACATTGAGATGTTTTTTAAGTGGAGAGAAAATGGTTTATGTACAGAGGAAAAAAAATACAATTATTCCTTTTTCTTGAATCTACAGGTTTTTTAAAACACACACATGACATATTTAAGTCATAACTTTTTCCTGCAAGCACAGATTCTTCACTTTGTTCAACCCAACCTATTGAGTAAAGATTAGTTTGTTTCTGATGTACATGAAGTTCATATTATAACCTTTTCACAAAAGTCCTAATGGAAAATAACATAAAACAGTTATCAGTGTATTGTACATAGAGAGATGTGTGTGTCTAGGTGTCTGTGTGACATAGACTGTAAAAAAAATGATGGACGTAGCCACCTTGACATCACCCATTGGTTTGTGGACTCCCATTTTGAAGCCTCAAGTTTGCATTTTGACTCTCGCTATCTTGGATTTTTGGAGCCAGAAGTGACCATATTTGGATGAGAGGGTGGAGTTAATCCTAATGCTAGCTGCTAGTTTGGTTAGCACAGCACATTCACAGTCTATGGTTGACTGTGATAATGCTAATAATCATTTTTGCTAGTGAAAAACAGGCTTAAAACTATTAAAACAAAATGTACTTACCAGAAAAACTGAACATCAGACTCCTTAGAGGTTCTTTTTGTGTAACCAAACACTGATCAAGACTTTTTTAGGTGACAAAAACATTACAATTAACTTTCATGAACTGAAAACACACTGTAACAGCAGGAGCTACGGCTACACCTATAACCTGTGAATCAGGGGTTGGTTACCTAACCAACGTCATCACCGTGGTAACGGCTTATCAGTCACAACATAGCCATGCCCTAAAGCATACCCTGCTTTATCATCTATTTTACTCTAAGTTACAAAATGAACATCATGCTGTGTTGAAGCAGACTTGAAACTAGCGATTGTGAGTGAGAAGTAGGGTCATTTTCTCATAGACTTCTATACAATCAGACTTCTTTTTGGAGTCAATGGAGTCGCCCTTTGCCGACCATTAGAGAGAATGCAGGTTTAAGGCACTTCCGCATTGGCTTCACTTTCCAGACCTGGAGCTACCCACTTGGTGTCTGAGAGGGAGAGAGGGAGAGAGAGAGAGAGAGAGAGAGAGGGAGCGAGAGAGAGTTAAAATTATCCGCCTAAAGCCAATCCTCCTCAAGCTGATCAGTGCGCTGAATGGACTAACCAGCTTGTGGACCTCAAACTTCCAGGCAGGTAAGAAAACTTTTGTTTCCTTCTCACAAATTTTTTTTTTTTTCATTTTCTAAAACGCAAACCATTGGGAAATTAAACTTTCTACCAGGAGCTGATTAAAACCCTCCTGTGGGAGTTACTTAATTGAGTGTTGAGTAACCCGAAGGCAGAGCTGACAGGCAGGTTGGCAGGTAGTTTGCTTACAATGATGCAAATGATGTGAATCAACCAGTTTTTCTATTTGTTTAAAATTGTGAAGATATGGTGCGATTAATTTAGTTATGTAATTGATTTTCTCAAGGGGCTAGAGTTGACAATAGACCATAAGCTGCAAGCTTATGGGCTATATGTACACACTGCACATATAGCACAGCACTGCAGCGGTAACGGTGGTGCAGTATTTCTGCTGAATATATAAATCTCAACCTAAACCTTTGGCTCTAAGGAGAATGTAGATTTAACCAAAAGGCATAAAAAAAGATTTTCTGTTACAACTAAAAGGCCTTCCATTTAAATAGCTGTATGCCATGTCAATTAATACATTAGTTATTGATTTATTTTATTTGTAAGGGACCGTGTGCAGTATTAAACAAATGTTACTATTTGATGTGCTGTACCAGAGTTAGCTTAAAGCAAATTTTCATCCGCAGTCCCTTGGCAGGTCACAATTCAAGACACTTAATACAAAGTTACACACAATAGCACATCACACACACACAGATGTCAAGTGTTCGTTTGACAAATTAAAAGCAATGTTATTTGTATAAATGAGAAAACTAATAAAATGTAGAGTCAGTGGTGACAGAGTTGAGTGGCTTTTAACAGACTTTTTTAATTTGGCTTTAAAACAGCTGATAGAACTTCAGCTCTTTATGTGGTCTGGTAGGTCTGGTAGGTACTTAGCAACAAGTTTAATAAAGGACACATCCCGCACTGAGCTGAACCACACGGAGCGTTACTGAGTGTTATTATGAAGTTGTACTGATGAGATGAACTGATGGATGTCCTTGTTGATTTTAGTTGGTTTGGACTCTTAAAATAACTGACACATGTGTTCATTATCATTTACCTGTTTGATGTTTTGACACAAAATAAAATAATTGCATTAAAATTATTTGAAATTTGAGTAGATTTGAGTTGGGGCAGTGCCAGTAAAATCCACTGTGTGTTTGAAGTATGACTTGATTTTTTTAGTGTTTATTTTGTTATATTTGAAGAACCCAGATGAGCAGAGTTCACTTTTAAGTATTTTTGGTTATGGCTGATACTTGTAAGTAAAAAAAATTGCAAGTGCAGTTTGTTGTGGTGTGAGATTTTACATATATATATATATATATACTTTTTTTTCTTCTACTTTAATCCTTAGTTTTATTCTTGCACCCGCCCCCCTCACATGTATCCCCATCTCTGCATGTGCCACACCTTCAGCCATTTCTATTATTCAGTGCAGTTTTGATGAGCTTTAGATCACGTGCAGCTAAAGCCCTGTTCACACAGGACTTGTATTACCTGGGGACCTCTAGTAATTTGTAGTAATTGCGGAGGTCATCTGTGATCTTTATCCCATGCAAATCTGCAATTTCCGTAAATTGTAAAGTAAAGATTCCACTGCATGAAACACAGACATGTTTCCTGCAGCAGTCAACCCCCAGGTGTACTGTAGTTGTAACTTCACTGATGATCCATATATTGTTGTAGTTTCATGCCACTAACAAAGTTGGTGTGTTTCTGTTTTCCAAAGAAAAGCCTTATTGAGTACATAAATTGTTCTTCCAGTGGAAAGTTCAAAACCAGATTGGGGTTTTATATCAGCGGTGTTTACATTGATCAGACATACAGGGGAATCTTTTGTCGTCTGCCACCTTTACATCCTTTCAACTTCCTTCCTCGTGTCTCCCGCTGAGCCTTTGGCAGTGCAGCACCGACGGGCTCGAGGCCACGTGCAGCACTGAGACCTTGGTTTGACTCCTCTTCATTAGCCACAACGAGGCCAGAAACGGCTTACAGAGGCCAAACAAAATGTGAGGAGATCCATCACCCTTCCCATCAGAAGTCCACCTCTTGACAAGCGTGTCGCCTGCTCTCGCTAAATCACTGACAGCCGAGAATATAAGTTGATGATATTATATTTTGAAAACTGAACAATCCCCTTTGCAGACTGGATCCTGGAGATCTTATATACCTTATATATACATATCATTCATTCAAAAGTTGTACCTCAAATTATTAACTTAATCAGTGATTCTGGGCCTATATATATATATATATAGAGAGAGAGAGAGAGAGAGAGAGAGAGAGAGAGAGAGAGAGAGAGAGGAAGCCTTGTTAAATTGTTTTAATTTGTCACATTAAATTAATAATGATGAATCATGCTGTGTGGGACTTATTTGATGTGGTTCTCCTGAGCAGCTTTTACAATGTGACTTTTATTTTTTCGGGCACTTTTTTTTCATCACATTTTCCTGCAAATGAGTGTGCTTCAGACTAAATTAAATCTAAATTAAATAGCACAAAATAGGAATCTGCTGAACATGTGAGGCACCTATTAAACCAAAGGTGCACAGTGCTTGGCAGAATAAAAAGTTATACTTTAAAAAAACTATCATCATCAACAGAAAACCTTTCCCTACAGAGCGGCTGATACTTTTCACCTACATGTAACTTTTCTTTTGTCATAACTTCTCATAAAACCCAACAGTTAACTGCCTGTGTCACACTGTAGCTCAGACCGCTGGTGAGAAACCTGAGCTCCCTGCAGCGCGCCGCCTCGGCCGAGGTCTTGCATTAAGCCACTGTACTGTCACATTAGTCAGTTTGTGTTTTCACTCTCTCCACTTGAGCCTGAGAGCTTTCCACGGCATCGCAAGTATTCACCCCCCGGTCTGGCGAAGGGTGACCCTCACAGAGAGAGACGTCTCTGGTGAAGCTGTCCCAGTGTAAACTCAGGCGGTGTGGTGACCTCGGGGAGAAGGCAGGGTGCTGACCTCACACTCACCCAAACAGTTGCGAGGGACTCGCAAGCACAAGAGGTCATTTAGGGGCAGCATTTACTTCAGAGCAGCCACTATGACAATACATTTTTCCATATTGTCATGAGCAACATTAATCCTATCAGCCTTTGTCACTGCTGTACTTAAAAAAAAAAGGGTTCTCTTAAATATGGACTTTTGAAGTTCAACATTTACAGACTTTAAAAGCACTCAGCTCTCAAAAGTCTCCTCTGGGTTTTGTGTTTGTCTTGTCTAGCAGCCAGTTGCATTTGCATACTGTGTAAAAAAGGCAGTTGCAGGACTTAGAAGATACAGTATGTGAACACATCAAATGCTACTTTGATTAAGTCTCACTTAGGAATAAATGAAAGCGTTAATCTCTCATTTCAAATTACTACATTGCTAACAGTTTTTCTATTGGTGATGTGTTAGCCGAATCTGCATCGTGGACATGGACTTATTGGCACATGAAGTTACTTGATATTTTGTTTTTCACATTATCTTCATATTAAATGTTTTATTCAAACAAACTAACTTGCTTGAGGTTATGGTTACAATTAGGGTAGGGTTAGTCAGGCTTTAAAGAGTGGAAATTGATGAAATTGGATGTCCAGTATGGATTTTGTCTGATGTAACTTTGCTCAAGAAGATAGCTGAGAAATTTGAATATTTACTATCACAGTTTGTTAATATGTTGTTCCCGTCTGTGATGTAGTTGTCACCAGGTTTTTTTTTTTTTGCTTGTGGAGACACATTGTGTTCAGTGAAATGGATGCAGTTTAAAGTGTATCGAAGTGGTTCACTTCTGTTAAAATTCAAAGTATAACTGACCAAACAACTGACAGCAAAATGTACCAAAATAAAAAAGTCACTCAGCACATGCGACACTTAGCAGCTCCACAGTAAAAGACTGTTGACCCGGGCGGCTCGAAACTGTAATTACATGTAAATCTGTAAATGTGAGGCCATCAGTAATTCCTGTGAGGTCAAAATATGTCCTTTTTCACTTGATTTTAATTGAACTTTTTGCAGTTTGGCGGTGACAGGAATTTATGTGAACAAGCATTTTTGGACACAGGTTGTTTCTGTTAATAACTGTTGCTCTGATTCTTTGTCGTGTTTCATGTTTACCGTTATAAAATCTACCTTTTAAGCAGATATTCAGTATGTTTGCATGGTCAAGAAGTCAGTTTAACTCTAAATGACAAAGATAGAGTGATGTCTAACCAATTTTCAAATCATTTGTAATATACTTGAGAAGCCAAAATAGTTAAATATCCATGTATTCATGTATTTTCCCCATTATGTGTCTCTTAAATTCACACTGTACAAACCTTATATGATTTATATGGTTATATGATTCATTATTTCACATTATATCAGCATTTCTATCTAGAACTAAGCAGTATGTTTGAATGTGAGGATAATGATCAATAGTATGATGATGTCAGGAATTGGTAGATGAGATCAAGTTAAAAAAAAAAAAAAGCTGTCTGGTTAAATATGATTCAACCAAATGAATAAAAGCTCTGTCACGTTGGTAAATGATGGAAATTTCTTTCAGCTTTTGTTATATATCAATGTAAAACAGGAATTTTGACACCATGAAATATATCACACAAAACTGGTCCATTAGGATCTTTTCTAAATGCCACCATATTTCATCACCCTCCTGAATTTGATTGACTGCAGCGGGCCTTGAAGTAATTATGGGATGACAGGAGGAGTAGTGGAGACATTTTCAAAAGAAATTTTTCACTCCGGCACAGGCCCAGACGATGATAAGACACACTATTTCCAATGCAGTATGCAATAAAATGTCTGTAGGAGATTTGGGAGCCTTCTGTAACAGAAAAGTCTCAACAAATAGTCCTTCAGGTGATCTAAAGGGTATTGATACTGGATACTTATGCAGGATATGTGCACTGCTGCAAATTTTCCCTTAACATGAGCTGCTAAACACTGCTAATAAAATATTTACAATAAAGCCTCAACTTAATCTTAAACAATGAAAAAGCAAAATAAAAAAGTAAATATAGTATTTTATTTATGAAGAGTAATTCTCTGGGTGAAGTCTGGTGAAGTCTGCACCAAGCTGATTTTCTAGAAGTCCACAGAAACTCTGCTTGAGGCTCCTTGTGTACTTGATGAGGAGGAGTTGTGGATTTGGAGACAGACCTCCAAGAAGCCGCCGGTTACGTCTGCAAATCTGCAAATGTGGTGAAGTCTGGACATTTGGATTCAACCTAAAAGTCCTCACAACTAAAACTCTGCATGACCCTAAAGTCCTTGCAATTAAACATCCTCATAACTAAAAATTCTCAAAGTCATCACAACTAAACAACGTTATTTAGTCACTTAACCACCTAAAAAACCTTGTTTTTGCTGACCTCCGGTGGTTTAACTTCTCACAGTGATGCACAGGTGTCCTCTAGGACCCTGTGACATCACTGCTGGGTTTGGTTACAGCAAGTTCAGAGAAACGCTGCTCTTCAACCTACTGTTAAGTTGTTTTTTTTAAAGTGTAAATGCTGTGTAGCTGTATCTAAGTGTAGACATCACTGAGAAGAAAATGGCTGAGACTCTGTTAGACTTAACAAAGGCTTCAGCAGTGAAATTGGCTTGTTTATAATACAGAGAGCCAGATGGCGGCTTTCATCAGGATGTGCAGACAGATATAAAGACCGCTGAGAGGACATTAAAGTGAGAGACACTCTGAGGCCGTTCCTTTTGCATGAACAGAAAGTTTTCAAAATAAAAAATATGCACACACTGGGGGAGATGAAGCAGTCTGTCAGGAATGATTTTATGCAAATAGATACATACAGTACCACAGAGTTGTTTTACTGTGTTTAATCACTATTTTTTTATTTAACTTAGAGAAAGCAATTACTGCCATCCATACAGTTTTAGATGTAATCTCTTTATATAAACCTGAGAATCTTCAGCTGTATGCACTCTATTGAATATATATTTACAGAGCGATCAGAGCAATAATGCAACAATGATTATGTCTTTTAGATCTTCTCTTTTTACTCACAAAAGATGATTTTTGAACCATTTACTGTTGCAATGACAAAGAAAACACCATATTGATCCAAAACGGATCCAAAATTCAAATCAAAAATTTTAACTTGTTGAAATTTCTTACTTTGTTCAACACAACAAATTAATTTGGCAACACAATTTTAACATCAGAAAGCAGCATTTCTTGCAGCAGTACTTTTTGAGACAGAGAGTATCGACAGTTTTCTTCTTTTGACTTTTTTCCCATAAACCAGTGTTTTCAATACAGTTGTCCATTTTTTTCTGATTAATCAACTGAGAGAGATTAATGTACTTAAAAGTGTGGCAACGCTCTCACCATCTGTCACTTAACTTTATTTAAATAAACCGAGATTTTGTAGTTCTGACACACGATCACCTACATCACCATCAGGTCTCCGTGTGCAGCTTTTGCTTTCCTGTGTTGTGGCCGGTCACGTTCAGACAGACATGACTCACCTGCAGATCAACTTTACCGTCCAGCCAAAGCACCTGACGGGGGGGGGGGGGGAGGGAGGGAGGCTTGACTTATACGATGTGTTGCGTGAGGCAGGTGAGGTGAGCTCAGGACCCACAGAGGAAGAGGAGGAGGAGCATCTTTAAGCTGCAGCGAGGGCGAGGCCTCACGGTGGGACGTGCATCCACTCAACCTGGATAACTGACCCGAGCGAGGGGCTGAAATTGGCTTGAGAAGCTGCGCACATGCACACATCGCACATTCACATGGTAACACTGGCATACAAACACAAACTCACAACAAAGGAAATAACATATGCAACATTTTTAGAGCCTTCGATGTGCATATCAGTGTAAGAACACAGTCAAATCATTAGTGTTAATTTAATTTTAAGAGAAAAAATAAATCAAATCCAGTCAACACTGAAATAAAAATAATTGTAGTGTTAAATGAGACCATAATATTTAAACTAAATGCCATCTAGTGAAAAATAAATACAAATATTGGCTGCTGAATGCCTCATAATGACCCCCGGCTGCATGTCACGCACATGTTCTGTCTCTGCAGTGACACGTGTGATAACAATGGCTTGACTTTGTGGGTGGGGGGGCAAGATCTTCTGGCAGAACCAGGACCCTGCAGCCAATCCCTCATTAAATAGAATTAAATCCAACCAATCCTATTAGTCTGTCACCCTTGAGAGGAGGAGGAGGAGGAGGAGGAGGAGAGGTGGGGAGTTGTGTTCCTGCGGTCTGCTACGGCTCCGCTGAGGGAGACATGAGCAGATAAGATGTACAGATCAGCCTTGAAGAGCCGCTGTGAGGCACTTTAGACTTTTGACTAATAAAAATGAACAAAAAAATAGATCCTAAAACAGCGTTTTTTAAAAAGTCTAAAAGAAAAATGAGAGTGAATAAATAAAGATAACATTTGGGAAATTTGACAAACTGGGGAAGTTTGAAAAACTCTTAATATGTTGTAAAATGTAGACAACAATTCATAAACATTGTATAAGAAAACAAAATGTATTTTTACCTACAGGACAGCAGACAGATTTTAGACAAAAAAAATTTAGTTCCTATATATGGGTTTTGTGTGACATCTGCTACATGCTATATAGAAAATATGCAACATACTCTTTATTTTTACAGCAGTCACCGACATAATATTATTATGTCAAATGATATTTCATAACCTAATTGGAAAAATCATACAAAGATGTTCAAGATGCATGGTAGGTTTTGTTCATCAATGTATATTTTGGCTGACGTCATTTGAATTTATGTAAATTATTTATTAGTGGGAAAAGTAAAAATTCCTTTTCAAAATCATTGTAGTCCTGCAAATATCAGCATACACCACTAATATTTAGTGTTTCTTTGGTTTATTATCTCTGCCAGACATAAGCCTGGAGGAGATCATGCATTTGGTTGTGTGTGTGTGTGTCTGTCTGTGTGTGTGTGTGTGTGTGTGTGTGTGTGTGTGTGTGTGTGTGTGTCTTGCATACTGGACCCATCAGCCTAATATTTTTGTGCACATTTATGACTGTATGCTCAAGGACCTCTCGTAGTCGTGGTGATTCACAATTTTTAAAAAAATGTATTTTATACCACCATTGACTGTTGACTCCTCTCAACCGGCAAGTGATCAACAACTGCTTCAGTCTGGATTATTGTTTCCGCCGGGGACAACCAATCATGCCTTGTTGCCACGTTCGATCACTCAGTACCAAATTTCAGTACCTTGAGAGCAGGTTGTGTTGTGAATTCAAATAAATATTGATAAGATTCCTTATGAGCCTATCATAAAGCTTAGACTTTTGTCTTTTCAGCAGTCCTCGCCATTTTATGATATGCATTATAACATAGCAAAAGCCATTTCTGGCAATCATTTAGGCTAAAAACAAGGCTCACCTAGCCAGTTGCAGGCCACATATTTGGCCTTTGTTGTGGCTCAAATACTGGCATCCATAGAAAAGTTTGGTCTCATCTTGAGCTGGAGAATCTGCAGATTAATTCCATACCTGATATGTTAGGATCCCCTAAAGTCAGACACAATACAAGATGAATGAATCCTCATTTTTGTTATCTTTGTCGCCATCTTGACTGTACACACCTGGCAGAGATCTGCACTTGTCTAGTTGTGTTTGTTTTTGCATGGGGTGGGATACTGGTATATAAAATAGTTTTTTGTCAAACTATGGCAGATTTGTTAAAGCACAGCCCATTTTTGCTAAATTACATCCCGATCAAGTAAAGAAGTAGCAAAGGAAAAGTTAGTTAAACAGCCTGTAAATCAACCAGATCCAGTAGTTTGGCAATTGGGCAACAATCAATATACATCAAAATAACATAAACTGATAACCTACCCAGAACTACAGTGATTTATATAGTATTTTCTTAAATATACATACTAAATAATATGTGAATTTCAATCATAAATAAATTTGGATCTTAATAATAACAGTGTATAAAACAGGATTGTACTGCTGACTGTGTGCTACATATCTCTATCCATACGTCTATTGTTCTCATTACTTTTATCAGTATAAAAGTATCATCGCCCATCATGATGCTGCACATGAAGCTCAAGTGTGATGCCACGTGCCCGGGGGAAGTATCATGTCTCCTAAATCTCTGCTAATGTTGTCTTTAAGTATCAGACAGTGGGGTTCACTGTCAGGTTAAAGCCCTCATCTATTGGCGGCACGCACACCTGTGAACGCCTCATTAAAAGGCACTCAAGGTGCTGACTTTGAAAAAAAAAAAACATGGTTATTGTCACACAGATCGTGAAGAAATCAGTACAAAACATTTAACCTTACTTATTCTGTTATTCTTGGGTCTTAAAAATGTAATACTCTGGATGTTTTAGTGTCCTGTTACATTTTTGGCATCAAATGAAAAAAGTTAATAGTCTGAATATCAGCCAAAATGTCAGTTTGAACTGACAGTGGAACTATTTTATATGTGCAGTGATATGTATATTCCTCCATCCACAGCATTGATTGAGTACAAAAGTACAAAAGGAACATAATGGTGATTTTATTGCATTTAAACAACAGAATAACTCAGTTCCTAATGTGTTGTGAAGACGTTTATGTTTGGTGTCTTTGAAGATAAATGTGCACAGAAGGCAGCAAATCCTCACACATAAACTAAAAACCGTCCTCCTCTATGAAGAACATCTGGTCAAGTTAAGGCAACTACAACTAGTTGGCTCGGTTTAGGGAAAGATCACAAACATGTTTTTCTTGCTGTAATAATTCCTCCTGTTCATACTGACCATTAGATCCCTTCATAATGCACTTACAGTATAAGTGATGGGGGACAAAATCCACAGTCCTCCTTCTGTGCAAAAATGTATTTAAAAGTTTATTTAAAGATAATACGAGGCTTCAGCGTCCAAATTAGTCAAATCAAGTCAATATCTTTTAAAGTTACTGTCTTTTTAATGTTCAAATTCCCTTTTTGTGTTACAATCCTTCCACTGCAGCTTAACAAGAAAACACAAGACTGTAACTGTGGAATATATAGACTTTATTTGACCTACTCAGATGGCTGAAGCCTCATACGAGCTTTAGATAGAAGGGATCTTATAATGGTTAGTATGAACAGCAGGAATGATTACAGTGAGCAAAACCTGTTTCAATGTTCATATGGGCTCTTGACTGTTGTATTAAGACAGACTCAGACATTGTAAACCTGAACTCCTCCATGCTTTAACACAGAGTTTAAACATTTTGAACATACAAGCATTGCTGTGCCTGAGACTTTGGAGGTTTGTACTTAATAAGTCGTGTAGGTGTTTGAACTGGTGATAGGCTATGGAGATAAGGAGCTTAGAGAGGAGCAGCGTCCTGTGTGCCTGGAAAACTTTTTCTTCTTGGCTTCTTGCTCTCTCTGGCTGACCCAACGAGCACGTAGAGGACTCACCTGATGCTGTGACACAGATGGAAAGTTTTTGGACTTTTCATGAGCATGTTGCCTCACAGCTGCTTCGTTCCTTATAGGGTTTTATTATTTTCTCCAACAGAAAACAGTTAAATAGATCAGGGCTGCTTACTTTAGTGCACTGACACAATACTTAAAGTTCTTGAATTATTAGAATTATTATTAAAAAAAAAAAAGCTTCTGTTTATGTGCTTATTGTATCAGTTTAGGCAGGAAACCATCACAGATTAGGCTGAATAGTGAGATTATGTTGGAAAACTTTAGTTTTTTACTGTATAGAGATTTCAGATTAGTGCTTCCAAGTGAGCATTTGACAGTTCTGGATATGCAAATGGAAAAAGTTAAACCTAAAAGAGCTCAAGATTTTCACAATATACTATTATCATTTTTAAAATAGTTAAACAACACAGCTATGAATGACTGGGGATGTTTTCCTTTGGGTAAAGAGTCATCATTACTGCACTAATGTTAAAATGTTTACCGGTATCTCTCCCCTCTTACTCTGACATTGTCTCCCCTTCACTATCTCGCCTTTAAATAGCCAATAAACATGCTGGTCTGACACTGATTCATAAGCGACTGGGCTGGCCTGCCTACGTTTCAAATGAAAACCAGCTTTCATTACGTGAATTGATGGGCTGTTGTTTGAAGAGGCAGATTAAATGGCTGTAATCTGATTACACTGAAGTCTTGAAGACCCCCCGCCAGCCTTTCCTCCCCCCCCCCCGGCGCTGTCTACTTGCCTGCTGGCGTCACTGACCTCATAGTCTGCTGGCAGTGCAGACAGGAAACGCTGACCGACCGGAGGAGCGATTTGATAATTGGAGATGAATTGTTGATGATGATGCGGATCAAGTCTTACTTAAGCACTTGCTCTCTGGTATCTATCTATCTATTTAATAGTATAGATCACTGAGCAGCCACATTTTCACAACAATATATTTAAAGTGTCCTCCAGTTTTTGTTTTGTTGTTCTAATTGGTTGTAAGATCAATGCTTCATGTGGAAAATAACTTCAGTCTGCTTCATCAGAGTCAATCAAAGCTCTGGTAAATGTAATTTCCTTCTGTTATGTCTCAGTTCTTGACCTGTTTTCACTCACGTTTTTTATTGCCTTATATCTTTTTCTCCTCTCTGTCCTACAGGTTACAGCACTCTGAGATCTCATGGCTGGTTAGAAGCCGAAGTTAAAGGGATTATTCTTGGCTGTCGAACACAGGAGGTCCTGGGAGCCAAAAGGGATCACCTGGCTGGCAGCAACCCAATACCTCTTTCCCGAGACAGCGGAAGAACCTATCAGGATACATCAGCTGAGCTCTCCCGGCTTGTCAAACTGCCATGGAGCCAAAAAGCCTTGTGTGATACCCACAGGGTCGTTTTGAAGGCAAACAACTAAAGAGTTTGGCAGCGCCCTTTGTGTGCTTTTGGAATATTGCCTTGGAGTTTGTACTACTCGTCCTCTAAAAGGAATTCATGCTGTCTGAGGGGAGATTTTATTGGCACTTTTATTGTTGACATGATTTGCCCCGACATTTTCCAATTCGACACAGATTTACTCCATTCATGGTGGTCATCACAACAAAGCTAAGGCCTGGGAGGATTGTTATTTATCAAGGAATAACTTGGACACCAATCAAATATGGCCAGAGACATCAGTCCTCTGAGCCTCATGCCTTTGTCTGCAAGGCACCAGCAATTGGGCGGCACCTCTCTGGGGTTTTTCTTCTCCTTTTTCCCCCTACGTCCTCTAATTTTCTACTACTTCCTGTCATGTGCAGCAGCAGCGGGCAGTTTGCCAGGCATAGAATATGACTATGGCATTAGCCCCAAATTTGTTTGCACACCAATCCCCCCAGATGCTGACCCCAGCTGCTATTCCCCACCCAGCGTGCCCCATGGACCGAGCACTAACGGCCACAGTAACGGCCACAATGGCAGCAGCCGGAGAGCCATGATGTCTGACGAGGCTAAAGCCACCATCTTGCACATGCGTGAGAGCCTCGTGAGGCAGAAGGAGACCATCCTGGACCAGCGGGAGACCATCAGGGAGCTGACCGCCAAGCTCACCTTGTGCGAGGGCTTTGGTGGTCACCATGGTCATCATGAGAACCACCACAGCAGTCACCATGAAAACCATCATGACAGCCACCACGCCGATCACCAGGAGCATCATAGCAGCCACCACCCGTCTTCATCGTCGTCGCACCATGGGCCTTCGGCATATCACAGCAGCGATCACCATTACTCCCACGGCAGCCACAGGTCGGACCCCCACCACAGGAAGGGCTCGTCTCACAGCAAACACAGTTCCTTCTCTCCAGAACAGACCGGAAAGACCCTGCAGACCCTGAAGGAGAGGCTGGAGAACTTACAGGTGAGACAGGAAGAATGCATACAGTCACTTTTCTATGATCATTAGTGGGGATCAGAGGCTGCACACAATTCCCCCCTGAAATGTATCCTACAAAACAGGGAGTGAACATAAGGAGATTTATACAAAGAGTCAAGAGCTAAATAGTGTCAGTAAAAAAACAGTAGCTACATGTTTGTGAGCTTTCTTTACTTCACACTAAATAATTAAAAGTTGTGGCTAGTTTAAAGGCTTTTCACAAACATTTTCTTGTTCAATATTGCTATTAAATGCAATTTCACTAACCAAGACCACTCCTTCTAGAATATAGATTTAATGGTTTATTGGGAGGGTGGCGGAAGAGCAGGGTGAGAAGGAGGAAGGATAGCTAGAGGGATGATTGGGGAGGGAAGGATGGATGGGGGAAGGGAGAGGGTCGGGGGTGTGAGGATGAGGGGGTGAGGGTCGAGGGGATGAGGGTGGAGGGATGGGGAGAAAGAAGAGCAGGCGGGAAAGAGGGGAAGGAGGGAGCGGATAGGAGAGTGATAGATGTAAGGAGAGGCGTCGACGTCAGGGAGGTAAGTGGGAACAAGGGGGTCGAGACTCAGGGTGGGGTTGTCTTGATGGTCTGGCATCTGTACGAAGCCCCCTGTTCCTGTGTTCAAGCAGAGAAGAGAGAAAAGTTAGCGGAGGGGTCGGGAGGGACTTGCAAGCTGAGACAAAGGGGAGAGGAGCGGATGTGGTGTGTTTAAATACCCTGTGGTGCGGAAATGGGATGCGTACAAGGCTTGGTCTTTGGTTCCCGAACTTTGTTTATAAGTCTATAAACTTCATATAGTGTAATAATTGTCATTCAATTATAATTACTGACGGGAGGAGGTTTGATCATAAGTATAGAAGCCAAATTAAATACTTAATTGTAACAACATAGTGGAGAAGAAATGCAAAAGAAGTACAATATTGTATTTTCATTAGTTAAGTCCACCCTAACAGCTGCTTGTATTAAATTAAATTAAAACCTCAGTGTTGACTTTCTCACTCATATCAGCTACCACAGCCAGACAAGAGGGTCAGTTTTAAGTGCTGGGTGAACTGAATAAAATAATAGCTCTCCACCAGCTTACAAGCCATTTTATCTGACAGCCTCAGGGACGTACAGGATGTAACCCCATGGTCTAATATTAATTTTACTCATTTTAAGGGCTGAATTAAATCTAACTGACTAAATAATATTAAAACACCTACTAAGGGTACATTAACTGAGGTCAAGTCTGCTAGAGATTGTGTTAGATCGCACCATTCCAGGCTAATATACTGGCTAATTTTTAAAACAACTAAATTGGCTGTAGAAAGAGAAGCACAAAATTTCACAGCATGAAGGAAAAGTGCATATTTTTGAAAACGATCTGATTAAATGAACGTTTATTGTTAACTTATGATTTATGCTGAATTCACAAAAGAAGAAACAGGAATCAGGTCATCTTTTCTATTAACATTTATATCATTTCCATGAGGTTTTTTTTCTCTTTCTTAACTTTAATTCCTTTACAGTATAGAAATCCTGCGGGGAAAGCAAGTCACAGCACTGTCTCATTTAATAATAAAAATGAAACATTTTCTCTTAGCGATAAAGCTCTGATGGAAAATGTACCACACAAATATTTTAAAATGCTTAGCAATGTGTCTGCAGAGAAAGGCTGAACAGTCTGCAGGGAGGCAGAAGCCTAACAAATGTTTGACTTAATTTAGGTCATATCATTAAGGCTCAGCCGCCAAATCAGCTGCCAGTGGTGTTCGCTGCCAAAATACAATGAAAAGGACGTGTTTCATGAACACGCAGTCAGTAAACTATAGGATACTGTGTGTTTTCACTGCATTAAAAGGTCATTTTTATGATTAATACTATACATTTTCTCTATTAAATGTTTAGATTTTTAAAAGGTGATGTTATTTCTTATAGAATTTTGGCTGTTGTAGAATAAAACACGCCAAATTTGATGTAAGTTTCAAAAGTTAGAGGTCACACGCACCATCCAAGGAGCCAAAATCACGGCTCTGTGACTGTTGTCTCAGAGTCATGGACACTAATGTCCTCTCTGAGTCGTTCCGGCTCTCAATCTCTCTCCTATCAGTGGCCAAGCCCTAAGCCCAAACAGGAAGCCGCTCTAAATTGATTAGCCCTCACCCCTGACCTTAAACAACCCCTGAGTCTAACCATCACATGGAGCGAGGTGAGTAAAGATTACTCGAGGAAAGGGACACGAGGGAAGAGGTGGAAGGTCTCAGAAAACTCTGAGAGAGATCTCCACGTCACGATGTTGTTATATGTGTGTATTCATTTAGTGTTTTATCAATCTAGTTAATCCAGTAGAGATTAAAGAACTTCCCCCCAAGGAAACCAGGCCAAGACAGCAGCATACGGTATTTAACTACAGATTGAAAAACAGTGACACAAATTATTCAGCCTTTGTCAGTTTAGTTTTTCTTTACCATATTTGTTGAAATAAATCCTTCCTGTCGGGTGTGCATGTATCATGTACGTGTTCCTGTTTGGTATATATAGTATCTGAGCTGATACTTTACCAAAAGCAAGTTTCTGACACTTGGTTTTGTCTTGAAAATGTCATAAATTAAAGCAAAGATGTTTCAGCTTCTTCAGGATTTGAATGAAGTTGCAGTCTGAGCGACACTTAACTTTTTTTGATCATTCAAGCAGATCAAAACTTCAGTCATTGTTACCAGCTGTTGTAGCCCAATAAGCATTGTTATGGCGATTTGCAGGTCAAAAGATGTCTGGCTGTTGGTTAAAACTTTGTCTTGGCTACCAGGACCTCCTGTGTTTGACAGCCAAGAATAATCCCTTTAACTTCGGCTTCTAACCAGCCAATTGGGTTACATAACAATGTTTCAACAGCTTATGAATGACTATACAATGAATATATGTAATCTAGACATCTAAAAAACTTTCACTTTTTAACTTAGTTTGAAACAAAGCACCGCAAAGAGAACTTTTGTAGCTGTTGTTGTTTCTCTCCCAGTCTTTTCTAATTTGTTTACATTGCATAACACGTTGAAATATGTGAAGCATTTTGACTGGAAGTATAACATAAGGAAGTCAACTTATACTGACATCATCTGAACTTACTACGGCTGCTAGACGGCGTCTGTCGCTCAAACGTAACTATAGGCCGTTTTTGGTGACTGAATTTATGACCTATAGTGTTGTTTTTCTTTGGAGGAGAGGTTCAGCCATACATGTGATTCTGCAGACTCACTTGTGCTACAACATTTTCATGACGCTGGTGTCACACTGCAAGACTAAAAACCCTGCTGCCCGCCGGCCCGTGAAAGCCTCATTATCAGTGCAGGTGGGCTCAGGCTACGCTCAGGGAAAGTGTTGCCAGAAATCCCCTTCGATCTCACTCGAAGGTGTGAGACAAAACACAAGCGGAGCCAGGATTTACCCTCCGTCACTCCCTCCTTTAACAGGATGTCTACGCCACCAGCCCTCTGGCCACGCGCCGAAGAGCGCAAGCCAGCCTCACCTTCAATTAGCTTCATCCTCCCTGACGAGGCTATTAATCGCGTGCGCTGGCAGAGAACAAAGCCGGATTTTCTGTTGAGGAAGATGAGGATGAGCAAGGGAGAGGAAAGAGGAGGATGTGAAGGGAGGGGCAGAAGCTATTCCCTTCCAACTTTAAATGTCATACAGCAATTCTTCCTCGTTCACTGCTGAATTTACTGTAACAAACTTCTGACTCTTCAGTGATTTCTGAAGTTAGTCACTTTCTTCCAGCTCAGAGCTTGTTTAATTTGACAGGTCTTGAAGTTTGACTGTTGATTTATGACTGTGGGAAAAAGTACTTTGACAAAACAATCCCATCTCATGGGAGCATCTAGCTTGTTCGGTTGTCATGGAAATATCTCTGTTGACAGCCACGCTCAGTGTTGTTGTATGTGCTGTTATTATTTCACTTATAGCACTTTAACTATGGTAGCTTAAAAGTGAAGCATTAAAGGTCAACTTTCAATCCTAAATTATAAAAAAAACACAATCAAATGAATAACCAAGTGATTTTTTTATCCTTTTAAATTACATCATTTAATTTGTTTTTGTTATATTTAATTGTTTACTAAATCCCACCAGTTCAGTTCATATCTTTATTGTCACACAAGAGGAAATATTTTTTGCAGCAAGACAGCATGAAAACACAAAATCATGAAGCATAAACACAATAAAACACTATCAGACTATTGAAGACATAAAAAGTGCTGATACTATGCACACAATTTAGAATAAAATAAAGGTGTCTATAAGTCAAGAAAAATAAAGTGCTAAGCTGTGTGAGAAAACAAGAGGCAGTTTATAATGTATCAGTATTAAAAGCACTTATTGAACATGGAATAAATGAAAACTGTTGAAACCTGTATCTCTGACCAGAGGAGAGGATGACAAATTCCTTTAAGAGAGGATGGAGCAGAGTTTGGTTCTTCCACTTTATTCAAGCGGTGAGAAATCCTGACATTTGTGTGTGTGTGTGTGTGTGTGTGTGTGTGTGTGTGTGTGTGTGTGTGTGTATGTGTGTGTGTGTGTGTGTGTCTGTGTGTGTGTGTGTGTGTGTGTGTCTGCAGGCGAGGAACTCCTCCAGCTCTTATTCCAGCTCTCTGAGAGAACTCCTCCAGCGGAAGATCAACGCTCTGGAGGAGCAGCTGCACAGCTACTACAGGGATCACCATGACTACGGTCACCATAACGACCACCATGGAGATCACCATGACGACCACCACGATGGCCATCACGGCAGCAGCCACTACGACGACCACCATGACGACCACCATGGCGACCACCATGGTGACCACCATGACGACCACCATGATGACCACCACAACAACCACCATGATGACCACTATGGTATTGGTCACCACGACGACCACCACGAAAACCATCATGGCAACCACCCCAGTAGCCACCACTACAACCATCACAGCAGTCACCATAATCGGCATCACGACCACCATTTTGACCACCACTATGACCCGCACCACAGCCGGCACCACAGCAGTCACCATGGCAGCCATCACAGCAACCACCATGGTGACCATCATGGCGAGCATCACGACAACCACCACGGCCACAACGATGGTCACCACAGCAGCGGTGGTCACCATGATGATCACGGTGACCATCACCCCCACCACAGCAACCACAACAACCACCACGATGACCACCATGATAATCACCACGGCAACAGCCACCATGACAACCATCACGGCAGCGATCATCACCCACTGCGGCTGCCTTTCAGCAGTAAAGAGACGAGTCTGCGGGGCTCGGGACACAAGCTGGAAACAGTGCTTAGCCAACTGCACCACGGCAACAATGACCACGGTACACACACACACACACACACACACACACACACACACACACACACACACACACACACACACACACACACACACCATGTTTGTGCCTCTCATGTAATCACTGTTTTTACATTTGAGACTTGTGCAGTGATGAATGCATTCAAGTCACAGAAAAAGGTCACAGTTTACTGATACAATCCAGAAATCAAACACCTGGCACGTCAGTCACTAATATCTGGAGACACTTTGAAGTCTCTTCTATCCTGCCAGTGTAACAAATTATCCGTCTAGTCGACCTAATGTAGTCTAGTTGTACCTCTATATTTAATATATAATATGTAATAGTTAACCTATATTGTAGTTCCTGTAACTTGAAAATGGAATTATTTCCTTGCTCTTATTTCGTAGCTACAACACAACCAAACAAAACATTTTCTTACAAACCAAGAGGGTTTCCGGTTACTTCTGTTATTTGGTTGAAGGAATACAGTTATATCTGTATAAAAAAAAAAAAAAAAGACTTAACTGCGCACCAGAAAGAATAGGTTTATAAGACTTGGATTCATTTTGGCTTATTTCTGTGACTTGAATGTAATTAAAAATGGAAAACCCTCAAATGAAAAAACAAACACACACATTCAAAACGACTGGAGGTGAAGAATAACAACAATATTACAATCATAAGGAATATTTTATAAAGACTGTGTGATTGTGCTTGTTTAAAAACTGATAGTTGGACTTAAGCCATTGCAATTCTGCATTAATTAATGATCACAAATTACATTTATGCAGTTAAAACTCCATTGCATTATGTTTAAACTTCAACTATATAATTTGATTACTTAAAGATTACATTTAGATCAAACTACTTTGATTAAGATAAACACTGCACAATGAAAGTGCTGCACTGTGTAGCTAATTTAAGCCAGAAGGAATTAGTTGCCAGCTTGTGTTTTAAATCATCAAACTCCATGATTTATTGCATTGTTATCGGATAAAATGCATCATTTAATAAAAATGATAAGAGCTAAATTACGGCCAGTAAATGTAACACTAGTACCAAGATTACAAGAGATCAGTGGCGTGATAGCTCACCATCTGATAGCAGAAAGAACAGAACAGAAAAAATGTCTGGCTGTCTGTTAAAACTGGACCAAATTTTGTTGACCCTTTATTAAAGGGGAACTATTATGTTTTTCCTTATTTTCAGTCATATATATGATGTTACAATGTCGGATGTTCATATTAAACGTGGCAGGAAATGTTGGGTTTTCATCAACAGTAACTTAACACGAGTCTGATACGGACCACCACAGTAATGCCAGCTTGTTTACTTCCACCTATAGCTCAGATTCATCTATACAAATGAATGGTTTGAATCTAAACTCTGCATTCTTCATCTCACCAGGAACCCACAAGGAGCTAAAGAGTCCCAGCGCTTTCCTGCTCGACTTCCCCATGAGGACCAACTACATGTATGCCAGGATGAAGCGGTCGGTGGTCAACGAGATCTTCGCCCTGACCATCTGCCTGCGGCTGAAGGCAGGGGCGGGTCCCGGCATTGGTACTCCCTTCTCCTACGCTGTACCTGGGCAAGCTAATGAGCTGGTGCTCATTGAATGGGGCAACAACCCCATGGAGCTGCTCATCAATGACAAGGTAATGTAATATATATTTGTAGCATCTGTTTCCTTATGTACACCTTGGGATAAAATTGGGACAAATTTCAGAAAAAAAATATTCTGATGATAAAGTAAAATAAACTGATTAATCAAAAAAAAAAAAAAAGCAATGCAATGTAGTCATGTACGGAAACTTGGGAGCTAAAAATGGAGCTAGGGGTCACAAAATGATGAAAAATACAGATTAGGAACTCTTTGTTGAAGCTTTTACAAATGAAATAATTAAAGTAAAAGACAGCTCCTCTTGTGGTGAGCCCATAGACTGTATATAAAGATGGACATAGGGAGGTGTGATGTCACCCACTGGTTTGCATTGGAGCCAGTCTGAAGTCCAGAGTTGCAGCTTATGGTTGACGCCATCTTTTCTGTTTGGAGTCAGGACCTTCCAAATAAGGAGTGTGGGGTGTTGTCTTTCACGCTCTGGGAACACGTCCCGCTACCTCAGACCAAAGCTAACACTAGCTTACTGGGAACACCTAACAGTGCACACTTGCGCTAATGTTAGCTATGGTAGCTAACTTTAAAATATTTCCACATTGGCTTCACCGTCAAGCCGTGGTAGTTGCCATTTGGGTCATTCCTATTGATTCTGGTACAGGAAACACTGGTATATATTGTATATTTACAGATTAAAGACTTTATGGTCTCTATGAAGTTCTTATAGAGGGATTTTCCAGTCAAAAAGCTGCTTCTCTCAGCTTTAGGAGACCAGTGTCCTTAGGTACCAACTGCCAGTGTTACTAATCTAGCAGGTGATGAAGTCTGATGGTTACAGCTCAGACTGACGGGACAGCATCACCTCAACAGTGGAGGTTAGAGCTACAAGGAGAGGACAGCAACCTCAGGCTCAGGAGTTCAGTACACATGACCGTGACATGCTCTCAGTCACCGTTGAACTTGACATGCACAGCGACCCTGTCTACTAGAAGTTACATTTAGACACCACATTTTCTCATTATGTCGATATAAAACATAATTTGGCTGGCATTGCAAATTAAACAGAGGCACCACTGAGGTTTAAGGGCAAAACACACCAGAATATGAGGGAGAAGTTAAGGAAACGTTAAAATATGCAGTGAGAAGCTTTCGATTCATTTTGTTGCTTCACCCAGAAAAGATTGAGAAGCTCTAACTTACAGCACTTTGTAGATTTAACTTTGTCTTTATAAAAATTGTTTATATGTCACTTTGAATGACAATTTATGATTTAACGAGGCACTTGTACATAATTAATTTGTACACAGACTGTCAACCGTCAGATTATTCAATTAGTCTATTAACCTCCTAATCATTCATTCTCTGAAAGGCTGATACCTATTTCCCCGAAACAGAAGACAGATATTTGTCTTTTTCCCTCTCTTGCCCCAGTCCTGCAGTGCAGTGAGCTCAACAAATCAACAAAGCTTAATTCAACAAAGTTAATCTGATTATCTTAACTGATTGACCTAATTGTTTGTAGGAGTGACATTACCAGGAGGGATAAACTGTCATGTTTGTTTTCTGTGAGTCACACAATTGGCAGTCATCAAACTAATCAATGACACAATTAAGCGATCTGCAGAATACAGTTTAATCAATGTCTTTAATTCATTTTCTGGAGTTTATGAGGAGGAGCAGAGTGGAGATTCTCTCCTCTGCTAATCCAATTTTTCCCCACAGCAGTGAATATGCGCATGTAAAGCTTCGGTACAGTGATGTTGGATAAAGAGTTTTTTCTTTCCTGACAATACAAGGAAAAGGAAAAGAGGTTTCTGTACAGTGACTATGTGCAATTAAAGGTGGGAAATGCAAGGTCAGAGTGGAGGAGTCTGTACTTTTGTTGTCACAAAATGATGACATGTCCTAAATCATAAGGTCAGGCCTCAATTATCCCCATATTCTACCACAAACTAAGTCTCTTGATTGATGCATATACAGCTTCTCTTTTGATAATATGAATAAGATAAGTAGAAGATACACAGCATTTGATGCATTTGCTCATAAATTGTTGAATCTTGTGCAAAAGCTTAAAAACAATACAACGATTTTATTCAGATAAAAAAAATTAGAGGCAAAGTTTAAACGGGTGAGTTATAAAAAAATTCACCCCCCGTACAGTTGTCATGAAAGGGGAAATTAGCTACAGAGACCTAAACCGTCTTTTGTACCAGGCTGTAAACGTGTTTATTTCTGCTGTAAAGTTGGGCATTTTAACATGGGGGTCTTTGGGGAATGACTCGCTTTTGGAGCCTCAAGTGGCCATTCAAGGCACTTCCACATTGGCTTCATTTTACAGCTCCAGAGGTTGCCACTTGGTTAGAACCTCTCTAAAGGGTCACAAGGTAAAATCTGAGAGGTTGTGACATGATTAATGAGACGAAAAAGAAGAAAAATTATTTTCCGCAACACAAATCTACATGCATTTTTTCTAAAATTCTCAAATCTCTGCTTTTCTTTCATCTTGTGCAATACATGATAGATTTACTTCTTCCCCCCAATAACCAACATCTCTCAAAATTCTTCTTTCTGTCTCTCTCCACCTGTGTGTTTAGGCGGTGACGTTGCCAATCACCATGACAGACGGGAAGTGGCATCATGTTTGCGTGACGTGGTCGACACGCGACGGTGTCTGGGAGGCCTACCAGGACGGGGTGAAGAAAGGCTCGGGTCAAAACCTCTCAGCCTGGCACCCAATCAAACCAGGAGGGACCTTTATTCTGGGGCAGGAGCAGGTAAGACACACCGTATACAGACAGATGTTGTAGATGTGTACAGTTAATGTGCAAAATATTGAACTTATACCTAACTTTATATACCAACACTGTCAGACAGACATTCCTTTGACAGACATTTGTATAGCTCAGGTGACATCAGAACAGTCTTGACACAAACTCTTCATCCACTCTCCACAGGACACGATGGGAGGCCGCTTTGACGTCACTCAGTCCTTCATGGGAGAGTTATCAGATCTCCAATTCTGGTCCAGAGTCCTGACACCCAATGAGATCTACAGCCAGGCAACCTGCGGAGGCCACCTCGTTGGTGACGTGATGTCCTGGTCGCAGGAATCACTGGAGCTCCACGGCAGGCTCACCGAGTTCCCCTTTGACCCCTGCCACTAAGTATGGACACTGGTACCCCCGCATCCAGCGCTGTGGCATCATCCCATGTAACTGATGATATGACTGTGTCAAAAAAATGGATGGAGAGTGGAAAAATGTGATTCCGTCATGAATGAAAGATGGGGGGGGAATAATTCATTTCATCGTTTGCTCTGGTTTTTCATCATATTGGTCTGCAGAACTTTAATAACACAAATACAGCCATGAGCAACAGTAAGAGCAAGGAGTCATTTAGCTTTTTATATATATATATATTTTGCCATTCCTGTCCGATCTCTCTGCCTTCTCCACCTACAGCCTAACTTCCTCGCTCCAATGCTCTCAGCAAGTCGACTTTGAAGACTCCAAAGAGCGCAAGGGCTTTGGATTTACCGGCTGTGTGGTCATGATTGCGGCCGCTCTGAGGGATCCAACAAACATAATAGGATTTCCTTCCATCAGAACAAGTCCAAAGGTTGCTTGCTGACATCAGCTCACCTGCACTAACTTTGTTTTGCTCGTTATGTGAGCAACATAAACATTGCAGGAGGTGAAAGAGTGACTATAAGGCACAGGAACGCTTTTAAATCAAGCCACACGGAGACCCTGAGCCATGATTGTCCCTGCATGTTGCTTTCAAGTGTTTATTTTCATGTGGAAATGAAAAAAATAATGTTGTTGCAGGACTTTTTCACAGTGCGGGTCCACTTTGGCAGACAGTCAGCACAACATAATGAAGTCAATTTTGCACATTGAGATTTTAGCTGTTTTATAATAGTATTTCATATTGAAAACTCTACAACAGACTCTTTTTGTGGAAAGAAAACAAAATTTGCTTTTGTGGCATCCAGAAAAAAATATGTAATACTTGTGTTATGTCTTCTTCATAACTGTTGCATTTTATCAATGCAGGACTGAGTATGATGTTTTAAATTTTCTGTGTCTCTCTGTGTAAGCGGATCTGTGTCTCTATTCAAAAGTCAAACAGGCGTTACATAATAGCGCCACGGCTCAGCGTTAGACATGACAGACTGCAGCCACGAGCCACCTGACTGCATCGGCGCAGGTTAACTGTCCGTCAACGTGTCACCGCGGTAATGCTGATGTCTTCTCAGCAGCCGGTGGCTTACAGTAGGATTTAACTGCGGTCAACTGATCTGATCCTGCCTATTTCTGTGCTCGCACCAGTCCGACCAGCTTTAACCACATGACAGAGACAGACACACCGACACACACACACACACACACATACGCACACTCATACCTGCTCAAAGGAGATGAAGAGGTGAAAGGTTCTTCGTTGTTAACTGTCTGTAGGTGCACTTTCAAGTTTTTATAACAAAAAAAAAGGGTTTTGTACATGTAAATGATATCAGATAGTCTGTTTTTAATTATTTAAAGGATTTATTATGGTATTTCTTATGTTGTAAATAAGTAATTAAGTACATAGCACTTTCTCAACCCACTCTATGTGGGTTATATGTTTATTATAACCCTATCCCCTTTGAGTTAAACTCAGAGTCCCTTGTACTGTGTTGAACTCTTTATCGGTAGTGAAATGGGGTTGCCATGGTGATAGAATCTCTCAGCATCAGGACCACATCATCCCGACAGTGTCGCGCTACAGCTGTAAATATCCACGAATGTTCCTTCGACTGTAATGCCAAGACGAGCAGCACTTTGAAACCATGCTCCTGTTTTCTTCTCATGATAGTGGGCCAAATGCGCGTGAAATGTTTTTTTTTTTTCTTTCTTTGTATCCTATTTTGTTTCCCCTGTTTTTGTTACATAGACTTCGGTTCATACATCCCCTTCCTCCTAATGAACTGTGTAGTCTGTAAACTGAATGTTTATAAAAAGAAAATAAGAAATACAAGACTTGCTTATTCTCGCCTTTGGTGTACATTTTAATGTTTGATAGGTTATCTTTTTTTTGTTTTGTTTCGATTGTTCTTGTGTCTTTGGCTGTAAATATACAAAGTATTACTGTGTGTTCAGTCAACTGTCCCTCCCTCATGTGTAAGCCAAAACTATAAACTGAATTGTAAAACTTGGAAGAGGAAAAAAGAAATGCACTATAAACGCTGTCAAATATTTGTAAATAAGTCAGGGTTTTGAATAAAACTATATAAAATATTTTATGAATTCAAACTGGGCTACAAACTAATTTCTTTGCACGTGTTGTGTTGTGATGGTTTGTCACTGATACAATGCAGCTCAAATAGCAATTCAACAACTGTATTTGTATTATTTGTTAGCAACAACATTAAAATATCAATGAGTTGAAGTTAGCTAACAATAACTAAAAAGTAAAATGATTTTGGTTGAATTATACTTTAGAAGATACTCTTCATTACTGTTAAAGGCTAACTGGTGATTTTCTATATTTTTCTTATTGTCGACAAATCTCATGTTCAGAGCCAAACCAACAATGAATTGATCTACTAACAAGCATTGTGTGTGTATCCAAAGCCTGATATATCTTATTCCTCTGTGCTGTAGACCTCCGTTGTTGTCCAAAAACGATTTAAAACACATGAATGAGCCACACCGCTGCACTGGGTGACCTGTTCTTTCGCCGTCCTGTTCACAGAGCTTCACTAGCTTGTTGCGCTACATATCACAACCCCTCGACATTGCACTAAAGTTCTTTGAGACATTTATAACGTAGTACAAAGTCAAGAGGTTGTGATACGTAGCGCAACAAGCTAGCAAAGCTCTATAAACAAAACTGTGTTCCCGCACATGCTCAGTGGCGTCTGCATTACACAGAACTACTCTCCAGAGACTCAAATGTGGTCGCTGTTATTAGTTGCTATTTGTTTCGAAACAAACTACCGTGATCAACGGTAAAAACATTGACATGTTTTCAATAGTTTTTGGACAACAGAGGTTTTGTTGACAATAAGAAAAATATAGAAAATTGCAAGCGTTATCCTTTAAAGATCAGCAGCCTCTATATAAACTGTTGGCAACTAACACTAAGAAATTCTCTGAGCTTTTGTATTTTAGGAGCTTTTGTATTTTAACTAACTGAGATAAAACAAAGAGACTCCCGTGATGGCTATAACTGAACATCAGCTGCTGAACTCTTTCCAACAGGCTGGTTTGTTATCACACACAGTCCTGCTTTGCATACAGTTGCAGAGCAGCCAGTATTTTAATATGAGATACAATTCTACATCTACTAACCGGACTATTCTCTCCTTTACCTGCTCTGGGATCATGTAGGATTTCATGTATTTGAACTATATATGAAGCCTCAGCGACGCAACTATAAAAGTGGGAACTATTACGCGCTGATGCAATAATTACTAAAAATATTTGGTTGTTGGTGTTCTGTTGGATGAAACAATGGGAGTGAACAATGGATCGACTCTGCTGGAAGAAGAAAAAACCCAAACACCTGCAGACAAAAGTAACGTTTTACCTTTTTAACAAAAGTTTTCACGTATCAGCTTAAACTTTTATACATTTTTTATGTTTTTTAAAGGAAAATTACACTCAAAGATAGTTGTATTTTCCACCACTGTTCAGTTTAAAGCACTTTTTTTTTGTATTTTAGGCAGTGTTATGTGAATCAGTGGGTCAATTACTTACATAGATTGTGTCAATGGCTTTAAGAAGAATACTATATATTGGAAACAGAGTTTTTATAAGCTTGTGTTTATAAGCTCAGTGTATAACTTCATTGATGTGCCTTGTAGATCCATTAGTTTAAAGGTTTTGTGTTTAATGTAAATATACATTTTCTCACCTATCCCTCGTGGTGCTGACCATGCACATACAGTATGTTTCAGCTTTATTTGCTGAGGTTTTGAGACATCTACCTCTTACCCTATACAACTGTTTCAATGTTTGTTTCCAGAAACAATGTCCCGGTTATTTCGGATAATCTACAGACCTCGCTGTGGAGGGGAGGCGGTGGTAGATATCTCAGAACTTCAGCAAATAAAACCCAAAGACTTACCATGGCTGGAATCAGTTAAAGGTAAGTGTAAAAATATAAAAACACTGATTCAGCAGAATCTAATGCAAAAAGGCCTTTATTTACATGTATGAAGCTTTGTAAAGAGAAGATTTATTATGCTTGTTGTATTGGATTGTACATCGTTTCTATTGGTTTGTGATTTAGGTGAACTGACCCTTTATGAACATTTACAGTACTGTGATAAGTCAGCTCGCTCTGAAGTAGCAGTTTGAAGAGTATTCAGTGTTTTTCTGTTGTTTTGTCTCTCAGGTTGGTTCAGTCAGTACACACAGCTGGCTCACTACTTCTCCCTGCTCTGTTTCCTGCTCACCATCATCACTCTGCTGCTGACTTTCTGCTGTGAGTGCTTCACTTCATGTTCGTTGAATAGTTTTTGTGCAACAATGGAGGATTTTGATACACACAGATGATACCTGTTAATGGGATTGAGCCATTGTTGGGGTTTTTTAGTGTTTTGTGGGCAAAAAAAAGGTGAAAATGATGCTTTTCAAAAGCTAATATTTCACAGTAGCCATTAACTGATGATTTTTTTTTGGTGTTGATCCTTCTGAATCCTGAGAAATCCTGAATATTCTTTAATCACCCTGCCAGCTAACGTATTGTCAGAATCCAGGGCAGCCGTTATTTTAGAATGAATGTCTTCATTTGAAGGTTTACAGAGAGGATTAACTCTCTATGTTTCTTCTGTACGGCCTCATCTCTTTTTTTTTATACCTCTGTCAGTCTGCTTTGTTTTCTCCCCGACACATCCTTTATTATCCTGTATCCATGGAAACGGGTGATGGGACATTGTTGTATGTCATTTTTCTGTCTTTCTGGTTGGTGTTTGATACCACAGTGTTGCAGATCACGTTGGTGTTCCAGTCGCAGTCGAAACTGCGGGAAACCAAAGTGAGAGATCTGACGAATAGACTGGAGAAGCTCAACCAGTCATATCGCTTCCTGTTCTCCCAGTATCCTGCTCTCAACCAGTACTGCCCAGTCAGCAACTCCACTACTGGTGGTGAGATGTGTATGTGTGTATGTGTGTGTGTGTGTGCGAGGACCAGTTTTAGTTTTACATCTTAAGGATGAAGGTATTTTGGGAAAGTGTGTGAACAAGGATTTATTTGGGGGATAATACTTGGATTTAGACACATAAACACTATAATTCTGTAAGTGAACTTCCAGTCATGCTGTAGCTTCAACCAACCATCTACAGATTAATTATTTGCAAAAACTGTTTGACCCAGCTGCTCTGATTTGCATAATGGTTTGCAAAAGTGCACCAACCACAATGAGCTCAAACACAACGCTGTGAGCTGCAAGTTTTCAAATCAGATAACAGGTACTCAGTCTTTTGTTGTCTTTTCTATGAATGCATTTATTGTGCTGATTGAATCCATTAAATCCCAAAATACAGTTTTAAAGTAAAACAACAATGTAATATGCTCTTGTGTAATAACACTTATATGAAAAAGCATTTTGCAAGTATTGTTTGTATGTATTTACACTTTAGAAGGTTAGAAACAGTCACATCGAGATAATTTCATAGTGAATTTTCAAATCACTGCTGTAAACTGAGCCCAGCTTCTGTTTTGAAAAAAAAAAAAAGGTCACGAGGAGAAGATGAGTTCATTCAGCTGCTGTCTTCATTCCTCTTCTCCACTCAGAGCGAAAGTGCAGCCCGTGTCCGGCCGGCTGGACGTCAGAAGGAGAGAAATGCTTTCTGTTCAGTCAGGACAGAGCGGACTGGATCAGCAGCCAGTACCGCTGCATGGCACTGGGAGGCGCTGTGGTGCAAGTCAGGACAGAAGAGGAGCAGGTGAACACAAACACGCTCTTGTTTCTGCTCTGCTCAGATATCTCAGCTTCTTTTTTTTTCATTATATTGACCCTAATTCATTTAAATTCTACCATATACATGTACTTAGTCTATTTCTTTCTTTATATTACAAACAACAACTCTCAAATCTATTACCTTCTTTTCATCTGTCTTAAATTAAACTTCATTAACGATATATTCTGCATCTGTCCTCTTGTAAACACTTGAGATGCTCTTCCTGAAATATCAGCTCTCACGACACACATTTTGGCACACGCAAACACACACACACCATCAGAGAGAGAGGTTAAGAATAGATTTAAGACCTCTATGAAATATGGAAACGTCTGCAGGAGCAGAGGTCATCTGAGGTTTTGACTTTCACTGTTTTACTGTACATGAAACACTGTTTATGTCCTCGATTTTGTTCTTAACAAGCCACACGACGTCTGAAGAAGAAGGTTAGGGATTAACTGTACAAAATATTCACTTTTTTTTTTACTTATTTCTCAGGTATTTCTGTGGAAAACAGCTCAGAGTCTGAGCCAGGGAGACTCATACTGGCTCGGCCTGAGGAGCAGCAGTGCTGACGGGAGCTGGCAGTGGAGCGACGGATCCCTGATGGAGAAGGGACCACAGTGAGTAATGACAGGCGGGGGGGGGGGGGGGGGGGGGGGGGGTGAGAAGGAGGAGGAGGAGGAGGGTTGAGCAGGGACAAACGGGGCTCGTGAGCTGATGAGCCGCATGATCTCTTCTCCTGAGGCTCGTCAGACTTTGGTCACATGTCACCTGATCACAAGTCAGGAGACACAAGTATGGAAAGATAAGACGAGTGACTCCTGAGCCTGGGTGAAATATCTGTTTTATGAAGATAACAAATATACGAATATACTGTATAAGATATGCTAGACACACAAGAGAGGAAAGTTATTGAGTCTGTTCAGGTTGATTTGTTTAAAGTTCAAATATAAAAATAAATTTATGAATAAAAACAGGTGAATTTGGAGTTTGCACATTATTTTTAAGAAGGAATAACACCGAAAAATACATCATGAGGAGGTCAAAATAAGAAGGAAAGATAAGAAACATAACTTAAAGATGGTAGGATTTAAGACTTTTATGGATTCTTCTGTTAAATGTGTTTGTTTTGATACAGAATACAATATTTACAGATCTTGTTTTCTTAAAAGGAATCTAATGTGTTTGATGGAGTGTGAATATGTGTGTAAAAACAGAGCACAGATGATGAAAAATATGCAAAAAGATGGTTTCTGAATCATTTCCTTGATGCATAAAAGTAAAAAATAATCTGAAAGTCACAGTGAAAAGAAATATAACTGTTGGCTTTTTTTCTTTTTCCATTAAAGCTCATTTTGGTGATTTTTATTTTAAGTTTTGTTTTTTCCATTCACAGATTTTTTTTGTTTTCGTCAGATAATCGTCATCTTTGATGCAGAAAATTGAAGTTTTCATTTTTCATTTTATAATTAATCGCTTGTTGTGCACTGCAGCTGGTTTTAATTAAAATATTCTCATCAGGAAATCGATTTTAGGCAAATATTGTTAATTGATAAAATAAGAATAATAACTGTGGAATATCCAAAACTTACAAAGCATGAAAATCAGACCCGGTCCAGGCTGATTCTGATCAGTTTTTCTCAGTTTAGTTAGAAGATTTTGCTCTTTTTCACTCCTCTATTTTTATATTTTCAGGCATTTTTGCCTTTATTTGACAGCAAAGGTGACAAGAGAAACACATCGACTACTAATTCAAGCAACAAATAATATTTAAAAGCAGAGAGGATGTTTTTCTTTTTAAACTGACTTTAACTTTTTCCTTTTACTGTGATCAAGAATTTAGATCATATTATCAACTAATATGACACAGAATCATCTCATTTTTAATCAGAGGGTATTATAAGCGTTGGGGCTGCTGTTTTAATTTTATGACGTATTTTCATATAGAGGCGTAGTGGTTGCCATGGAAACAGATGAAATTCTGAGCTTGTGTTTTGTTTTTTTTTCTGCTCCTCATCTCTGCAGGTTTTGGCAGCGTGAGCCTGATAAAACAGACGGACGGGAGTTGTGTGGTCGACTCACACCGGGAGACAACTACAGGAGGACCTGGTTCGTCTCCAGATGTTCCAGCCAGCTGAGGAGCATCTGTGAGAGGAGACAAAGTACTCTGCAGTGAGAGGAGAAGATTCAACTTCAAACAACTCCAGATCATATCTGATGAAGCAAAACACACAAAATAAGACTGTAAACCAACTTCCCCTTTGATTTAAATGTATTTATTCTAGTGATAAAACACTTTAATCACTAAAATCATTCTTGTTGATTTATGTTTTTGTTTGTGTGATTTGTTGTGTCATGTTTAACTTTTCTATTTTTTGTTTGTTTTTTTGTTGATGTTTTGGTTTTGGGGTTTTTTTGCAGGACTGATTCCTCATTCAAACTCCACTAAATGTTGTTATTATTTTAATGAATGAATCCCTCAGCTTCATACAATCAATTATAAATCATTTAAAAGTGTTCTATAAATAAATGTATTATTGTTATTATTATTAGATAATAGATGTTTGCATAATTGTATTATTAATTAATAATAAAACAATAATAATAATATTAGAGATACAGGTAAACTGTGCAAAATTGGATATTAACAAAAACTAACTGGAAATAGAAATACAAAAAATTATAATAGTGTCTGAACAATATAAGTGGTGAAGTGATATATAACATCTTTCTCATACAATAAAAAATAATATATAAGAAATTTGACAAAAACAAATTCAGACTGAATTCTTTTTGGGACTATATTGTCTCATTATATATATATGCACACATATTTACAAAACTTGGATAAAAAAATTAAGGAAGGCCACTATATCAGGACAAGGAAGCTCCTCACAATGCATGGAGGGTTTCATCCCAAGTCCAGCACAATGAGACTGTACGCTAAGCGGAACGAGGGAGGCCGAGGACTGGTGAGCATCAGAGCCACTGTCCAGGACGAAACAACAAACATCCAGGAATACATCAGGAAGATGACCCCCAAAGATGAGCTGCTAAGTGAATACCTCAGGCAACATAAACCTGATGATGCAGAGGAGGAGGAGGAGGTACCATCATGGAGGGACAAGCCCCTACACGGCATGTACCACCAACAGATAGAAGAAGTGGCTGATATCAAGAAATCCTACCAGTGGCTGAAGAAGGCTGGACTGAAGGACAGCACAGAAGTACTAATCATGGCAGCACAAGAACAGTACAGGATCAATAGAGGCGGGGATCTACCACACCAGACAGGACCCCAGGTACAGGCTGTACAAAGATGGTCCTGAGACAGTTCAGCACATAATAGCAGGGTGTAAGATGCAGGCAGGAACAGCGTACATGGAACGCCATAACCAAGTGGCTGGCATAGTGTACAGGAACATCTGCACTGAGTATGGGTTGGAGGTCCCAAGGTCACAATGGAAGACACCTCCTAAGGTGGTTGAGAATGACCAAGCCAAGATCCTGTAGGACTTCCAGATCCAGACTGAGAAGCTGGTGATGGCTAACCAACCGGACATCGTGTTGATTGACAAACAACAGAAGAAGGCAGTGGTGATAGACGTAGCAAGCAACAGCAACATCAGGAAGAAGGAGCACGAGAAGCTCAAAAAATACCAAGGGCTGAAAGAGGAGCTAGAAAAGATGTGGGGAGTAAAAGCAACAGTGGGGCCATGGTGGTAATCGGAGCACTGGTGGCTGTGACCCACAAACAGGGAGAGTGGCTCCAGCAGATTCCAGGTACAACATCTGAGGTCTCTATCTAGAAGAGCGCAGTCCTAGGAACAGCTAATATACTGCGCAGAACCCTCAAACTTCCAGCAGGCCTCTGCTAGAGGACCCAAGCTTGAGGAAGACACACTCCATGGAAGGGAAATTTTGTTCTCTCTTGTAATGGAGATCTTTATTTTAATGACACTTTCTGAATAAATAAAGCTCAACTAACTAACTTCTTCGGTAGACTTTGTGTTAAGATTTCTTTACAGAGTCAAGAATGTAGATCAGGTGATGTATAACATTATTTTTATGTTTCCTTTGAATGTTGTGCATATGAGCACATACACTCAGCAAGCACTTTATTAGGAACACCTGTGCAAATCTAATGCAATCCAAAAACCGGCTCTGCCATCTTTTACAAAGCTTATACATTTTCAGTTTTTGTTGACGTTGTCAGAAAGGTAATAATTCTACTTTATGTTTATTGTTGAGGTTGTAGTGGGTGGTGGGGGTGGTGTTCTGGGGTGTATTACACTGAAAATGTTCCTAATATTTTGCCCCTCATGTATGTGTATTATAAATTATAATATTGGGAAAACTTTGTCTACAAAAACTGATGTAAATATGTATAAGCTTAGTATAAGTTGAATTTATGGCTGTTGTATTATATATACAACAGCCTATATATATATATTTTTTTTTCTTTCTTTCTTTTCTATTTGCATTTTATTTGTTTGTATATGTGCTCATTTCTTTAATTGCACTTTCATCAGTTTTATGTCTGGGCTCAGTGCTGCTAGATATACAAACAGGTGACAAATTAAAGGAAAAGCCGGTCCAGGTCTGAATGTTTGACCCCTACAGTGAGGGGATCTGGTGGCTCTGTTATGCTTTGGGAGACATTTTACTGGCACGGTTGTGTACTTGTCCCCTTTAGAAGGAAGGGTCACTGCAAATCAATACAAAGCTGTTCTGAGTGATCACCTTTATCCTATGATGAAACATTTCTATCCTGATGGGAGTGGTCTCTTCCAGGATGCCCCAGTTCACAGGGCAAGAGGGGTCACTGAATGGTTTGATGAGTATTAAAATGATGTGAATCATATGCTATGGCCTTCACAGTCACCAGATCTCAACCCAAACGAACACCTATGGGAGATTTTGGACTGACGTGTTAGACAGCGCTCCATCACCATCATCAAAACACCAAATGAGGAAATTCTTTTGGAAAAATGGTGTTCATCCCTCTGTTGAAGCTGTTCTGCTGGCACGTGGTGGCTCAACACCTTTCTAAAACACTTTATGTTGGTTTGTCATTTAATTTGTCACCTGTCTGTACAGTACAGTATGTGCTCATTGTTCTTTGATATCATCTTTTACCTGTTGGCTGCAGTTTTCTGCACCTCCGCGTGTGTCCACCAGGTGGCGGTGTTGTCTCAAACATTAGCCGAAGGGCCGCGTCTGTTTCCCGGCATGCCTTTCGAGTGAACAACCCTTCAGACCAAAGGACACCGGAGGATCGGGATTACAGCGGATCTTATCTGTGAACGGTAAACCGCTTCTTTCAGGAATATCACATATTTTCTGCTTTATTACTAGTAACGTTGTTGATGATGAGTTTTTTAATATATTTACTTCTGTCATTCAGTTCGTATCTCTGACAGAAAGGTTAACGGTAGATGTAAAAAACGCTCACTGGTGTATTGGCTAATTCATTGACAGCTGAATGGGTTTAAATTACGTTACTTAATATAATCGCTGATCAAACTTATAATTATAACAGTTGGTGTCATTTTGTTGTCGGTTGAACAGTCAGTTTATACGTTACAAATGATCGGCTATTGAGCTAACGCTAGCCAAACCTGCTACATGTCAAACAGGGACGTGATATCTGCTGAACTCCGTTTGGGAAAAGCGATATTCTTCATATTTCCAGTGTTGATGCGAAACTTGTAACTCCTAGAGCAGATTTGAAGGTTTCTTGTTAATCAGTAGAGTCAGCTGGTAAATTCGGCTCACAAAACAGTCACCAAGAATAGTTTAAACAGAGCAAATAATCAGGTTTATTAACTGATACACTCAACTGTGTATCTCAACCCTTTGCTGTGTATTCTGGGGTAAAATAAATCTGAGATTGAAGAAGTATTCACATCATTTACTGAAGTAAAAGTACCAGTACAGCAATGTAGATATACTGAAATACAAGTAAAAGTCATGCAGGAAAAATCCTACTTAAGTAAAAGTACATTATTATCAGCTTGTAGTGAAAGTGTAAAAGTAGTGGTTTGGTCCCTCTGACTGATATATTATTATATATGACATCATTAGATTATTAATAGTGAAGCATCAGTGTTAGAGCAGCATGTTACTGTTGTAGCTGCTGGAGGTGGAGCTAGTTTCAACTACTTTATATACAGTTAGCTAGTTTAGTCCAGTGGTTTCCAACCTAGGGGTTGAGGCCCCTCCAAAGGGTCAGCAGATAAATCTGAGGGGTCGTGAGATGATTAATGGGAGAGGAAAGAAGAAAAAACAAAGTTCTGATACACAAATCTGTTTTCAGTTTTTGGATTTCTTCTCTAATCTTTGATTTTTGCTGAAATATTGGATCATTTGAACATTTATTGAAATGAAAGCATGTGAGAAGTTTAGAGGGAAAAATCACTATTTGGTGGAGCTGTTAACAACTCATAGACATGTGAAATGTGACCCCGACTACACACTGCTTTTTGTAAGACGTCAAAAGCCAAAAAGGTTGGAAACCACTGGTTTCATCTTTAACAATGTGTTGTATTTTAAAAGCTTGTTATATTATCCATTGTGTCAAATCTTCATCTGAAAAGTGACTAAAGCTGTCAAATAAATGTAGTGGAGTGGAAGTATAAAGTAGCATCAAAATACTCAAGTAAAGTACAAATACCTCAAAATTGTACTTCAGAACAGTAGTTGAGTAGATGTACTTAGTTACTTTCCACCACTTTAAAAATACGTATCAAATTCAGATCTACTGTCTTTTTCTACTGTGTCTAGTGTGATCTCAGTTCATAGTTATTCACTCTGTTGATCCTCTGCAGATCTCCAGCAACTGAAGATGTCTGACGTGATCGAGGAGAAGATCAAGAACTACAGGACGGCTCCATTTGATGCCCGTTTCCCCAACACCAACCAGACACGCAACTGTTACCAGAACTATCTGGGTAAACATGACAACTCACAGCCTCAAAATTAAGTGCACTGTTACAGATCTAATACAACAGACTCGTATAGATATCATATAACTTGTTCACAATTGATCTGTAAATAGCAAAACTAATATTTCTGGAGAGTTTTTGCAGGTGTTACTTATTTAGTTTAGGTCAGTCAAAAGCTTATCACAAGGTTTTAGACTGATTGACTCCTCTAAAGTGAATTTAAACCAGTAAGCAATACAAACTGCATCAACATCCCTGTGTAGGGTTTTTACATTAAGCAGCATCATTAAGCATCAGAAACAGCCCAAACCCTCCCACCCTTTACACCCTGTACCCCTTGGCTGCAAAGAGAAAATAATTCAGAGCTCATGTATGTAGATACATCAGGGCTGGGCGTCATGACCAAAATCACATATCCCGATAACAACACCTATCCTGATATAGCACATTTTACACATTTTAATTCATGCTCCCACCTGTTGTCTTTTCATCCTTTGCACAGATTACATTAAATTAATCTTCTTGGCTTTTTACTCACAAAGCTTTTATTGCACTGACAGTAACATAACAAGTGTAGTCGTCATCAACTCGAGTATTTCACCTGGTTCAGTGTCTCTCCTGTTTGAGTTGCACGTACACGGAGGATTCAGCCCCGCCCGCCGTGAACCACAGAGAGCAGAGGAGAGCAGCACGACCATAAATGACAGCTGAGACTCTCTCACACTGAGCCGAAATGAAACGAGTGCACATATATTTGGTAAATATTATAAATAAAGACAGTCTGTGCTGTGTTTTTCTGTCATTTCTGGTCGTCGTCTCGCTGCTCCTCTGCTCTTCCTCAGTGCGGGCGGGGCTGAGGCCTCCGTGTGTGTGTGTGTGCAGTGCAGCAGAGAAGAGACAGACAGCGGTGGAGACTTGATGACAACTAAACTCGTTATGTTACTGTAGTGCAATAAAAGCTTCCTGATTAAAAGGCCAAGAAGAGTAGTTTATCAGTGTAATTGCCATAAAAAATGTTATTTGCATCACAATTAAATAAACGGTAGAGCATAATATGAAGCGATAGATGTTTTTCGTCACATGATATACAGTATATCGTCATATTGCACAGCCCTGAGATTCAGGTACATAAAGAGATGACATTGCAAAGAGGTTAGCTTAGCATTTTAGCTAATCCCTATTTGAAATGATGACATCACTATTTCACTCTTCTTCAGCCCTGATCTCTGCTGTTTCCCTGCTGATTTTTAAAATAAACGTAGTTACACCGCTGACATGTTGATAGAATAGACTGAACACAGCTGTTCCAAAAGTGTGTGATTGCAACCTGAAGGATGTCATTAATTAGAATAATTTTATCCTCACACTTGCTAAGAAGTGGTTGTCAGTTATTTCATAATCAGGTCAATTTTCCATATTGAATTTAACTGTCATAGTGACAGAAAAGTTATAGAAAGCGTCGATTATTTAAAAGTTGCAGACTAACGATATGCTCTGATCAGCAGCCTCGTCAGGAATAAGTGCGGTTCATTTATCCTCCTGCTCCAACAGCTCTTCCTTCTCTCTCTGTGTCGTCTGCAGATTTCCACAGATGTAACAAGGCTCTGTCCGCCAAAGACCAGGACACGGCTCCCTGTCAGTGGTACCAGAGGGTCTACAAGAGCCTCTGCCCCATGAGCTGGGTATGCAGTAACAACTTTATACCAGAGCAGGGCGACAAATCCTATTCATTCATCCACATTTTTGCACAGAGAGGTTACTTCTAGTCAAAACTAATGTTGATAATAGCTGACATTAGGCTACATTAGACGTCCTGAGTCATGAGAGTCCTGTTAGCTGTGCAGTGAAAAGTTTCTCTATGTGCAGCTGCTACAGTTAAGGGGCCTCTCGCTGTATCTCACTATCTGATTTTCACAACCGTATCTACGAGAAGGACGGACGGAAAAAGACTCTGCACACTGATCACACTGAATCCTGTGTTTATGCAGGGAAAAAAGTGATTAAAACTGCAAATTAACCCAAAACTTGGACTGCTGCTGTTTCCCAGTCTGAGCAGATGATCATCAGTCCAGCTCAGAAAGTGATTTTTCTTGTGAGACAATTAATTAACAACTGCTACACACGTTTGTCTCAAGATAGAATAATGTTTTCTCTTTTTCCTCATATTTGTGTACCTATAACAAAATGTTATCATCTGTCTGTGAAACCTGTGTTACTTTTTTGATTTCCAATAGTGATCTCTTTTCCTTTTGATTGGTTCTCTATTTCTTTTTCATCTTTTTTCTCTGCTTCTCTCACGCAGGTTCAAAAATGGGATGATCAGCTGGAGGCGGGAACTTTCCCCGGGAAGATCTGAACGGTCACGTTCCTCTCCGTCCCTCCTTTACTCTCTTCACCTCAATATCTTAATGTGAAGCGTTCTTCTCGTCCTGTACAGAAGCAACTAAATAAATTATATAATGTTACTGTGAACACTGTTGTACTTGTTCTGATTTATACTTCAGTTCGAACAGCAGCTTTGGACAAGAAGAAGCTGAGTGCAGAGTCTCCACAGTGTCGTTAAAGGTCCAGTATACAACATTCAGCCTCACTAGATGTCAGTAAACACTATTTGCTATGTAAAGATATGTAGGAGTAACGGCTACCTGAGCAGAGAATGAAGTCGCACTCCCTCTGTGTATGTGTGTGTGTGTGTTGTAATTAGAGCCTATTGGTGCATTTGAGTCCCACGCTGTCCTCCTCGCGGCCATTTTCAACATGGCGGCTGGGTCACAAGCTTTCTGAAATTACAGCTAAACAGTTCACTAAAATATGTTGGTTCAGGAGCTGCTTTTGTTTCTTTTTTTTTCCAACTTTATCGAGCAAACGACCCGCACAGTTGTCTTTGGTGCTATAGTGCGACATCTAGTGGGGCTGAATGTCGTATTTTGCACCTTTTTAAATATTATTCTTTTCTCTTTAATGAGCAAGTTGTAAAGAACACTTTTACTCACATTGACAGCTTTACAAGTTGCAGTACGTCTGGATGGAGATTTATGGGATGAAAGTCATTTCATCAATTGAGTAGACGCATGTAAAGGCCTGGTTAGTTTCCTGCTTTTGTTTCTTAGATGTTAATGTGGGAATAGTTCATTTTCTTGTATTTGTCCTGTATGCAACAAGAAAATAGTGAGGGGACCAAATGATGGAGATGGGAGGAATGGCTTTCCCAGATTTAGCTGATGCATGCTAAAGATTCAGGTATTTTCATTTCATTTGTTTATTCCGGTCCGTTAAAAAACATATATACCAAATCATATTTATTTACAACATTTACACGTATACAAAATGTTATGTTTAATAGAAGAAAACATTCAGTGCATAATTTCTTATGACTCAAAAAATAGTCTCTCCAAATACTGTAAAAAAAGTACAGGCTGAAGCATAAGTTTATTACCCTTTTTAACTCATAAAGACTCACTAAAAATAAAAATGAAATAAAACGATACATTGCCTCTGTACATGTAACATATGAAGGATACAACACAGTGATCATAATTATAACACAGAGATTTAAATTCTCTTCCACATTATTTCTTTGATCATTTTATACATTTTCATGTTTTACGTTGTATTTCAGTTTCCAGGTTAAGTGGATATGAAATGTGCATGAGGAGAAACAGAAAAGTCTGGTCAGTTTTGCTGAATCACAGATCTGCCAACGTTTTTACTCTTGATTCAAATAAGAAAAACCTCCACATAGAAACGCGGTAACAGATGAAACCTCATGTAGAGCAAGAGAGGAGCGCTCCCTCTTCCATGGAGAGACATGCTATAGATACACAGTAAATTTTGGGTAGACAGACGTAGCAGCTAGTAAAATTATAATTTGGATAAACAAATAATAGTAATAGTAATAGTAATAGTAAATATTAAGTGCTGGGTCTAAAAGAGCGTCGAGAGTGAAGAAAAAAAGCCTAAAAAGTGCAAATAACCCCTCAACACTGCACCACTTCTAAATAAAAGCGTAAAACAAATACATGAGGGCACTTGTGTAGTTGAGTCATCGGTCCTGCTGGGAAACAGTTAAAATGTCTGTGATCAAGTGTTTTTAAAACTCATGCAGACAGAGCAGAAATATACTCAATTCATTGCATAATCACTTCACACAAACCTCCATCAGCTGACTTCTGTTACTGTGTCACGAGTAAATCATGAGAACTGACAATGGGAACTGCAGTGTGTGCTTTATCTGACACCTGATGTATCCGGTTTGAGTTCACATGTTATGATATGGGCTTCATATGGATCTTTGCTTACACATATGTAGAGGAAAAAGTCTGAAAAGTAATCTGGAGCATCATCTAAGCTGCACCGCATGACCCGTTGCCCCAGTAACGGGCCGCGTTGCATCAGCATCCGCAGCATCAGCAGCAGCATTAGTCAGCCAGTCAAGGTCGCCAGCGAGATGCATCACGGGAAGGCGAGGAGGACACCAGAGAGAGGAGAGAGGAGGATGAGGGGGGGGGGGGGTGAGGAGGGTAGAGGCGGGGCACAATAACCCCCCTCTCTCTTACGACCCTCAGAACTACCACGCTACGCGCATGCGCCTGCGATTTCGTCAACTGAGCTGACCAACTAACCGAATAAAGGCTGCAGCCATAATAGGACATGGACGCCGCCTCGCCTCACGGGATGCTGTGATGATGCACGACTGTCACGGACTTGTGCGCGTAGAATCGGAGGGGCGGAGCAGTGACGCGGCTTCCCAGCATTCCGGTTATTCATAGGTTGATGAAAAAGAAAAAATAATAGAAACAACCGAGTGCGGTTACGTGCGGTTCACCACGCAGTTCCCGTATGAGACGAATTACAAGAGAAAAGGAGGGAGGCACTGCTGCACAAAACCCCGACTGCTGCACCTCATCCTGGGCTTCCTTCTTTTGTCCAACCCGACAGTCACGACAGGTGAGTGTCCAGTTTGTGATGCTTCCTTTTTTTAAAAAAAACAAGCCGTAGGCGTAAAAATCTGCTACTTGTGCCGGTTTGACCGACATTACGGAGACAAACTAACACTCTTAGTTTATTCTCTGTTCTTTACAGCTTCATATATGCTCTGTAAAACGCACCATGTTCGTTGTAAGTGGTTTAATTTCTTATGGGAAGGATGGAGAAGCGGTCGTGTCCTCTCTGGTAGAGCCGGATAGCACCACGGACAGCGCCTAATAGGGTTTGTTTCTTTCCCTGCAGCTGTGAGCGCAGACGGGCGGGTCCTGCGAGGTTTTTCACCACCACCTGAAGATCTCAGCTCCTCTCCTTCAATTCGGATAAGAAGTTGCCCGGTGATTGTGCATCTACGTTGCAGAAGATGGAGGGACAGGCAAGAGCTTATCTTCTTCTTCACGGGTTTCTGTTGTGACCCACATTCAGGAGTGTTTTGTTTAGGATGAATTAAAAAAAAAAAACAGGAAATGTGTGAGATAGTTAAGCGATTATCACAACTTCAGACCATCTTTATAACTCAGGAGTTTATAGGAGTTGGGATTTCAGAATAACGCATGTGTTAGGAGCGTTTCTATATAAAGTCCAAGCAGAGCAGTGTGGGCGGTGTGAGCCTGTATGTAGCTATGCCATAGCTCTGTGAGTCACCCATGAGCACTGCAGATGTGTGCTAAGTGTGCATGATAGGGGAACCATGTTATATGTATGTGATGGTTTACAGCATGCATGCTTCATTTTTTTTAAAATTTGGTGTGTAGATCTGTGAACAGGAGAAAGAATATGTGTTATTTGTATTTTCAGTAGACGTGAAAGAGGGAAGGAATAAATATGTAGCCTATGTTTGACTCATGTTTCGTCTATATATGTATGAGGACCAAATGTCCTCAAAACAAAAGCACTGATTCATGGTTAGAACTTTGGTTTTCTTTAAGATAAGAACAAGCATTATGTTTGTTTTGGGGTAAAATATTAAGGTGAGAAATGTAATGGTGGCAGTTGTAGGAAATAAACACTCAAATCTTGTATTATTGGGTATTTGTCTTCCCGAAACATGGATGAAATGACATCACAATCAGATATTTTGAACAGCTACTGTAGAGTTTGATAGCTGCAAATATTTCTGCATGCAAAACATCTCAGTAAACATCAGGATTTTGATGTTAAATGCATCAATGTAGAGGCAAAGACTCCAGTTTTAGTAGAAAACAGAGCAGAGAGTGTAATGCAGCTACAGTTCACTCCTGAAAAAGCGCATCGGTATTTCCTCTTGTGATGCTGTCACTCTTTGCACATGAATGCAACACATTAAAAGCCGTCCTCTGGGGGTTTTGCTGAGACTGGCACTCGGAGAATTGTAGGAAATGGAAGGTGAGGCAGGTTGGAGAAAAAAGTGGGTCTAACAGAAGTAAATGACTTGCAGAATGTCAAGAGCGTCTCAGGGTGGAGCAGAGGTCACACTTATCACCAGCATTAAGGAGCAGACATTCTTATTTGTTTATGGATGAATTGGGAATGATAACACATAAACACAACATCTTTCAATCCATACAACATTTAAGCCGGTGGATCAATGATTTTCTGTAGAAGTTTTCAAAGATAATCAGTGCTTGAATCATACAAAGAGAGAGAAAAGACTGGAGCACATTTGCTGCTTTATTTGCAGGTAAAAACATGTAAGGTCAGCCTGGAATAGATGTACATCTGTCATTGGGTAGAAGGTGAAACAGGAATTTAAACCTAATGGATTATTGTTACAATGGTGTGAATTTCCAAGGTTGGGTCTTTTCTCTCTAAAGTTTTCTGTCCCTGATCTGTGAAGCAGGATGTGCAGAAAACCTGATTTTACAAAGACATGTTTTGATAAGTTTATCTATACTTTTAGCTTTGATTGATGCAAAAGAAATGGAGGAAAAAAACTGTTGAATGTGCTCTAAAGTTGAGTCTGTTAACCAATCAGAGAGAGCGTTGTGCACAGAAGAAAATGAAAACAAGGCTCAATGTGAAAAAGACACCGTATGTGTGAAACTTTAAAGTGACAACAAAAGGTCAAATTTATCCTTTATTAATAGTTTATTAAACTTTCGGAAATTTCTTGTGCGTCCATGGCAATTGTCAGACAAACAAAACAATAATAAAGGACATTACAGACATCAAGAGCATAGTGCTCCATAATATCATGCAATCAAATATCAAATACAACAAAATGCAATAAACAGAACTATGATATCACAAGGATTTGTTTAACAGCACTGAAAGATATGAAGGAGCACGGCTAGTCTGCAAAGGTGGCACCCAGTACCTTCGTCCTGAGGGAAATAACTCATATTCAGACATAAACAAATAAACAGCAGGGCTCCGACATCTACATTTGCTCACTTTCAGCCCAGCAGCCTCTCTCTTTGGTTTGGATGTGCATGTTTACTCTTATCTCACCAATAACTTCACCATTAAGCTGAGGATTGCTCTGATAGAATGAACGACGTCTGTGCCTTCACAAGTGTAGCAGCTCAGATGTCCGTGTGTATAAGTGGATGTTGATGCATGTATACATTCCCTGAGGGACATCCTGTCGTGCTGTGACTTGGCATTCTGCTCTGATTTTTCGTGCCAGATATTGACCATCTCATCGATACGTGACCCGAGCGCTGCGGGACCCTCGCGCTAAAATCCTGTAATGTTATTGAATCCGTGACCCAAAACAGTTCGATACATTTAGCCTTAAACCCGGTTGCATTTGAGTTGATTGGCTCTTTCGAGAGGAACTTGTTGGTTTTGGCGCGGTGCGGATGTAGGTCACGTGGTCACTGTGTTTGTGTGACTGTGTCAACACCCGCATGCAGTTGCAGCATATCAACATTACTTTAGGTTGTTAGAGCCTGCTGCATGATGTGTGTGTGTGTGTGTGTGTGATTCTGCGGTTACTTTCAGCCCGTCTCAATAAAACTGTCACCTCCAGGCTGTTGCCATGGAGACCAAGGAAGGAGGGAGAGATGGAGGGAACGATATTGACGCTCTTGGATGGATGGAGAGGAAGAGAGACAGGCAAACAAATGCAGATGTTTCCTTTTAGATGAAACAAGATGACAGTTGATGTAGTTAGATGTAGTCTGATGAGTCATGGCTTTCATCTGATTGATGATTATAGTTGTCATAGTTACAAAACGTAGTTATGTGACTGTTTTTATCCTTCTATGTCAACATACGGACAGCAGAATAATCTGAATCATTTTCTAAGTCATCTGTTTGAGTGTGTGTGTGTGTGTGTGGACAGTGTGATCACGTGGTGTCATCACGGTACCAGTTGCCATAGTAACACAGCATCTGTTCAGCTAATCTGGGTGCTGCAACAGGCTACTAACACAGAAGATTGTCCTGAGGTTACTCAGTGTTTTTAGGAGGCTGAAAGCATTCCTGTTGAACCTCTGTCAGCTGTTTCTCCTTCATGTTTACCCTGTTCTGTTCTTTAAAGTCCTCGTCCAATCAAAAATATGTTTTTCTTGTTGTTACTTCAGTTGAATGTTTGAGCATCACTGTGCAGAGTTTGACACCTGAAGGCTGCTGGAGAGGGAAAGTTTCTCTGTATTCAATGAACATCTGAGTTTGAGGCGTGTATCTATGTGCGGGATTTGTGACATCACAACTTCGGAGCCAATCGTAGTCCAGCAACTTACACAAATGTGATGTGGAAACTTGAAGCCTCCAGTGCACAAACTGAGAATGAGAATGGACTCTACAGTGAAGTAGGAGACATTTTCATGTCAGGTTGGGAGCAACAAGAGTAAAATGCTCGATATCCAATCAGAGAAGAGACAAACACTACACTACAGAAGCCAAGTAGCTGTTAAACATCACGCTGGTTGTCTTGGATTCTGGTTTTCAATCTGTTTTTTTTATCATAAATGTCACTAAAAAGCAGCTGTGTCTGTTTTCTTAGACACACACTGTGGTTATCAATCCTCAGATGAGACGAGCGCTGTCATATGACGTTACAGTTTTCTACTGATTCACTGTGACTTGACAAAAAAAAAAAAAAAATGAGACAGACACAGTCGACGAGGGAGACGAAGAGAAAGAGGAAGGTGAACTTTAGTACAAATATAGCAGGCGGTACGTGTGTGTGTGTGTGTGTGTGTGTGTGAGTTTCAGTTTGGTCTTGTGATGACACACTCAGGGCTCTTTTCTCTCTCCGTCTCAGTTAATTAACTTTTGACTTCAGTGATGCTGATGAGTTCGGACTCAGACGGAAGGATGAGTTCTTTCATGTTTGAAGGGTTTCAGACTCGAATGCTCAAAATCTGCACTTTCATTCTCAAACTACACTGTGATGTCAGTAGTAGAGTAGAGTGTTTGACTGTTATGAATCATCTAGCAACTAAAAACTGACACTAAGCAATCTGCTTTTCCAAAGTTCTTATTCTGACAAGATAGAAATACAGAAAAACATAATTTAAATAAAAATATATCACCACCTAGTCTTTTAAAAAAGCAGATTTCTGCATTTTATATTACACATTTGCATGAATTGCACATATTTTCTGTATTTCATCTTTTATAAAGTTAATAATTGTGTTATAATTATTGATTATTATGGCTGTTAAATTCTGATTAAATGGCATTATTATATGCTTTAAAATGTTATTTTATATCAGTGAATATACACGCTGAGCCAGTGTACCATATTCTCTAAAAATCTCTAAAAAATACTCTAAAAATACTCATAGTAAAGCAGCAATGTCATTTTTATGTTTTTACACCCTTATTCAAACAAACTGAGAGTGGATAAAGAATATTAAACTGCACATGTGGATACAGAAGCTAATTATTCAACATCTGTAACATTTAGAGGATCCAGCAGATGTGAGTGTCATTGTTTTGTCATTTCGTACTGGCTTTTAAAAATATTAATGTAATTTGGTGGAAAGATAATAAAACCTATTAAGAAACTTTCAGAGACTTTAGTCCCTTTGTGGTCTCCATCCATTATAAACACTGAGTAACAATGAGAGTAGACAAATCCCCAAACGGTGAGAGATGCAGTGGCTTTTAGTCTGTGTGAGCTCACCGGATTATTGATCGCTCAGAAATGTCACCTAAATCCTCGGGGGAACGTATGTAAATGAAAGCAGGCAGCAAAACAGTGAAAAGGCTGCTCGCCAAAGAGGAAATTTTATCAACCTTGAGAGCTGAAAGGGATGGTTAGTTTGAAAATGTTTCACTGAGGAAGTACATGTCTTACTGAATGTATTGGAAGACATTAGATGGTGGATATTCTGCACATCCAACACCAGATGCAGGGCTGGATGCATGTTTGACCTTGGAGCTTGAAGGTTGAAACGTTGCTTCGTTGCATCTTTGTCAGCTTGCAATGTTTAGTGTACAGACTAGCTCTCCATTCCCTCTGTAAGAAATTATTTTTCACAATCAGAGAAGCCATAAATCTAGCAGAATTCCTGGTGAAATAAAACACTAACCATAATTTCTGTCACTGTTAGCATGAGGACATCAACCAGTCAATGACAAACCTTCTACAAACCTGCTCCACCGCTATGGTTTCTCTGTCGGACATGATGGATTTTATAAGGGTTCAACTGAACTGTAATTTAATTTCTTAAATGGATGTGCATCAGAAATGGCTACATAAATTCTTCCACAGGGTTTGATTGGTTGGGAGCAGTGCAGTGCAGTTTCATGGCATGTGAAGTTAAATCCAGCTTACTGGTTCTGTTCAAGGCTTAAAGGATAAGTCTGCTGGTTTTATATATTTTTCTTACTGTCAACAAGTCTCATGTTTGGAGCTAAACCAACAATGAATTGATCTACTAACAAGTTTTGTTGTGTGTATCCAAAACCTGATATATCTTATTCCTCTGTGCTCAAGTTCTTTGAGAAATTTACAATGTAGTACAAAGTCAAGATGTTGCGATACGTAGCGCAACAAGCTAGCAAAGTTGTAAACAGAACCGAGATCCTGCAGCAGCCTTGATCGCTGTTGAAGCCATTTCTAAACAAACTAACGTGATTAAACTCTTCATAATGAAGGAACATGTCACCCAGTGCAGCCGTGTGACTCATTGATGTCTTTTTTAATAGTTTTTGGACAACAACCAACAGAGGAATACGATATATCAGGCTTTGGATACACACACAATACTTGTTAGCAGATCAATTCATCGTTGGTTTGGCTCCAAACATGAGATTTGTTGGCAGTAAGAAAAATATGGAAAATCAGCAGCTTTAAATAGCAAGTTTCTGCAATATTTTGTGCAGAAAATGAAAAAGTGATTGTTACAACATATTTCGTTATATGCTTCTTTAATTTTCCTTTTCTTTTCGACATAATCATCATATACGATGACCACAAACGTTGACCTCCCTCCTTATCAGTACATTTCCTGTCAAACGTCCTAGCATTGAGAAAGTGAATGATGCCATTTCCTCTTCCACCTCCAATATTTTTCATACAGGACACCTCATCATGTACTATCACCAGCTAAAAAAATGTCTCACAATTCATGGTTGATGCTGTTCAACGCTTAAATTGGGATATTCTGAGATATCATGGAAAATGTTGAGGAACAGGACCACTGAAAAACATGGTTTTATTTCCTTATTTCTGGGGTCAAATTAACACTTTAACACACTATAACCACAAACTTTGACCTCCTTACTGTCAGTGGCCTTTAAAAGTTGCTGATCTAGGGCTCTGGATTAGACCATCAGATACACATATGAACTGTAAAATGCAAAAAAATCATCTTCTCCGCAGACGCTGCAGTTTAAAATCACTCATTTGACCTTCACATCATTTCTTGTGAATGTTTCTCTTCCTGTGCAGCCAACACCCTACGGCTAAAATGAATCCTGAAAAGCACGGTCCACACTAATATTATCTGACCTTGCTTTGATATTCTCATATTGGTTTAGCAAGGGCAGTGGATCACCTGAGGCCCCGCCAGGTTCTTCATACCGTCTCATATAACAGCAGCACATTCTGCACCATCAGCAGAGAGGAGTGTTTATTACTGACGGTGTGCTGCATGTCTGACATCAGCAGGAATAAAGACACAGTGGCCTAATTTCTACTGCTGCGACCCAGCGTGACCTGACCAGGAATTTTATATTGTTCATTAATATTAAAACGAGCAGAGATGTCTAACAAACTTTGATCTTTATTGACCTCTATGGTGACCAGGAGGGACTGCAGCTACACTGGTAGAATATGGGAAGAACTGACGGACTGAAATGTAGTTTTTACTGGTAGAGATCTACTGGACTGGTAGTCAAATGTGCTGGGAATGCTGGGATAGATTCTAGATAGATGACTTAATTCACTGAGACAGAAAAAAAGATAATTGTTGAGTTAAAGGATTCATTTTTCTCTTTAGCAGAGAGCAGTAAAGTTAGGAAAGTTAGGAAGTCTGTGCTAAAATGATTAGTTAATTAATTGATTAGTTTATCAGTTATGATAAGGGATTATTTATGAAGAAAAATTTCTCTGTTATATGTTATACTGTTATAAAATGAGTATATTTTGGGTTTTGGACTGTTGGTTGGACAAAACAAGTTTTTTTCCCACTATTTTCTAAGCAATTAATCAATTAATTGAAAAATAAGCAACAACAGATTATCTAATAATGAAAAAAGTACAGTAGCCATTTTTTCTGGAGGTTGTGTTATGGTTGCACTTCAGGCATTCATTCATTATTCATCACTCGGATCAATAAAGTATTATCATCTTATTTCAGGAAGTTGAACACATGTATAATCAGTAGTGTCTTGTTCAAGGATACTTTGACTGTTGATGCTAAATAATGGGTTAAAAAATGACAAATAACAGTCTTAAACTAGAGATCTGTCACTCAATCAGTAGTTCAGAGGAATAAAATACCCATATTTTATGGAATTTTTGATACCCTTTTTGATATTATTTCATAACTCTGCATTAGACTGAAACCGTATATAAATACATTTTTACCCTGACATTACACACCCTTAACACTTCTGCTAACTCCTACAATATTAACCGAGTTGTTAGCATGCCATCTTGCCTCAATCACCACTGTAATTTTTCATTTATTTTTCTCAGCGGTTGGATCCCCGGCTCCTCCAGTCCGCATACATCAATATATCTGTCTACCTCTTGTCCTTGGTTTGGGTTTTATTGTTTTGTTGTTTAATCTTTCTGTTCCTGTGACTTTGAGCTGCAGATATGTGCATTGCAGCAAAGCTGTGACATGGACATTTTCTCTTATGCTCACTTGTTAAATAAATGGAAAATCTTGATAAAAAGCTGTTTTAAAAAATGATAAGTAAGAAAAAAGATAACAAAATAGTGGAGAACTAATTAATAATAGAATTATGCAATATACATCTATTTTTTTAGCACAAGAGGCTTTTTGTTGTGTGTTTATGTGATTTTTGTTTTCTTTTTTTGTCAATAAAACTACAGTTTCTGATGTCATGAATAAATTTCACTCTCTGTGGTTACAATATCCAGGGCTTTTAATATAAAAATATTATGGTTGGTACTTGTGTACATAGAGAAGGGGGGGGTCAGTGACCTCACAGGACTCCACTGTGACACTGTGTTTTCTTATAATGTGCTTTACAAAGACCACATCCTCATGACTCTCTACTACAGTACGACCATTACCGAAGCTCGATGAGGGTCAGACGTTAGTCTATAACATCTGATCTTCATGATGACTGAGACTGCTCCTTTAATACCGACATTGATTTCATTACAGAGATGAATCGATAGCATGACAGGGCCTGGCTCAGTCGCAGACGCAGGTTGAACGGCTTCAGTATTGAATTTCATCTGTTTATGAAGCTGATTATGTTCAGGAAAGAAATACAATTGATCAGGAAGATGGTGCTCTACATACAGTAGAAAAAGTTTACCACAAATATTGTTTGATTTGATTTATTGATTGGGACAGTGTGCAGTTTTAAACATTAAAGATGCACTCGAAGCTAATTAGCATCCGTAGTCAATCCACAATCAAAACATACAACAGCATAACAACAAACAGTACAAAGCAAAACAAAAAAATAAAAAAAAACAAACAACAAAAAAAACACATACACACAAACACACACACACACACAGAACACACCATACAAAATACAAAGCTACACACAAGAGCACATCACATACACCCACAATGTCAATTAGAAATTAATAAGGTAAACTAGACTCAGTAATTATATGTAGTGCAAATGGGGTTATGTTACTTTACTTAAGACAAATGATAAGTTTTATTTTTAAGTTTTATATTCTATTTCTATTTTTGTTTTATACTTAACTCCCTATTTATAAAAAAAACACTATTTACATGAATTACATCAGGTTGTAGTAGCAGGTGCAGTGATGTCAGTATTAATATGATGAATAATCTTGTGTGGCTGCTTTTGAGTGAAATGTGAGCACAAGTTCACTGTTCGATACCCGATATCATGTCTATTTGTTTATATACTGGTGTGTCACCGCATCACTGACCTGTCTGGCATCAGCGTCACAGTTATACCGCATCTGTCGGCCGCAATGATTGAAAATCCCATTATGAGCTCAGATTTCATATTTATTACGACCGTGTTTCTTCCTCCCTTTGACATCCTTTCCTTTCCTCCTTCATCTTCATTTTCTGTCTGCTCTCCTCATTCTTCTTCTCCCCTTTTCCTGCCTGTCTTCTTCTCTTTTTTTTCCATCCCCCTACAGGAAAAGCAGGTAACAGGTTATCTCCTGTTCTCGCTGGCCACCGCTGTTATCGGCTCTCTGCAGTTCGGTTACAACACAGGAGTAATCAATGCTCCAGAGCAGGTTGGATTTTGCTCTTATCTCTTAAACCCCAAATGCCTGTTTGTAGAGAAGCAATCATACTGCACACCAGAATTTAATTTGGGTTATCTTCAGCTTGTTAATTAGTTCAGATAGGTGAGTTTTTTCTGACGCAGGAAAATATTTATATTTAGACAATGTAGACAAAGTCAGTGGATGTAAACATAAAAATCTTCAGCCTGTGCAGATTTAAATTGGGTTATTTTAGTACAAGTTAAGCAAAGCAGTTGAAGCTTTTCAAACGTTCCTTAATTTTGTTAATATAAACCATAACATTTTTACTCTGTTACTAATTTGGCAGCTACATTAAGTGTCAAACTCATAGAAAAAGGAGCACAAACATGCAAATTTTCACTCTGGATAAATATAGATACTGGATTTATTTTGGGAAGTTCACACTCATATCTGTGCATTAAATGTGGATTAGCCTGGTTTAGCATAAAGACTGCAAGGGGAAATACGCCTACCAACAACTCTAAAGCTCACTCATCAGAAGGTTGTATTTGATTTATAAACAGAAATATATAAAAATGGACATTTGTAGTTGTGGAGGGAGTTGGGTGCTGTTTCTTGAAGTGCTTTAGAGCTGTTGGTATGCATGTTTAACTTTGGACAGAGCATTGCTAGCTATTTCCCCACGCTGTTAGTGCCTATGCTAAGCTAAGCTAATCACCTCCCGCCTCTAGCTCCATACTTAAATTCTTGGGAAAAAAAGTGAATAAATCTGTTTCCCAAAATGTTGAACTATTCCTTTAATGTAAGCTAGCTACAAAATTTCTCCCTGATTTTAGAGTTTATGCTAAGTTAAGCTAATCATACTTAAACTCTTGGAAAGAAAGAATACACTTTCTTTCCAAGAGCGTAAGTATGGAGCTTCCAAAACATTTAACTATCCCTTTACTGTAAGCTAGCTACAAAATTTCTCCTTCATTTTAGAGTTTATGCTAAGCTAAGCTAATCATACTTAAACTCCTGGAGGGGAATAAAGAATACACTTTCTGTCCAAGAGCGTAAGTATGGAGCTTCCAAAATGTTAAGCTATTCCTTTACTGTAAGCTAGCTACAAAATTTCTCCCTGATTTTAAAGTTTATGCTAAGCTAAGCTAATCATACCTAACCCTAACCCTAACCCTTTCTTTCCAAGAGTTTAAGTAGCTTCCAAAACATTTAACTATTCCTTTACTGTGACTGATCAATACTAAACTACTATTATAATTAGCAGTGCATTTTTATCTTTGAATACTGGCAAGGTTTGAGAAACAGTAGCATCATCAGGCCCTTTTTCTACTCTGAAGTTTGTTGAATTGGCTCCAGCTACTTCTGAGATTTTTCTTCTCTTCCCTCAGTCTATTTATTAATCTGTCCCTTTTATCAGAAACTACGATCTTTCTTCAACGATACCTGGATGGAGCGTTACGGCGTACCCATAGAAGCGGGGGTCTGCACCACCGTCTGGAGTATCACTGTCGCCATCTTCAGTGTGGGCGGCATGGTGGGCTCCTTCAGTGTTGGCGTCATGGCGAATAGATTTGGCAGGTGGGAATCGAAACTTGTTGGATCTGTTGTAGAGTTTGTTATTTTCTGTGTCGTCTTTACTGACAAGCTAAACATATTCTTGTCAATAATACTGACTGTATAATGTGTAAGTTCTGTCTTTTGTCTGTCCTTATCAACTATTTCTTTACTTTGAACGTTTTTTCCCCCCTTTAATGGCTCTGTGTATTTCCTGTTTGCCTCAGCTGAACCGTCACAAGCCATTACTGTTAATGGAGCTTATGAAGCGTGGCTGTCTTGAGCCCACTGCTCGGCTCTAATGTTCCCCAGAGTTGTTCCTTCATTTCTCCATTTGGCTCTGAAAATTGCTCTGCTTCACAAACCACACTCCCTTTTTCATTCTGTCTAGAGACTGTTGTTGTTTTGACTGTTGCCATAACACTCAGAAAGAAAGAAGGAAATTTGGTGTTCACAGTGGAAATACATTTGGCTTTTTTTCCAATTCTTGACACATTGAAAATACACTTATTTGCTTTCTTTCCAAGAGTTAGATGCAAATATTGACACCACTCTCATGTCTGTGTGTTACGTATAGAGCTAAAGCTGATAGAGCAGTTAGCTTAGCTTAACCCTGGTCTCATTTTACACCCAAAAAGTCAGAATGAGTATAAGTGATCCTGAGAAAAATGCTGCCAAGGCTTCAGTTACCCAAAGGTTGGACAGAATGGAAGCAGGGGAAAACAGCTAGCCTGGTTCTCTTTAAAGGTCACAAATACGACTGCCAACACCTATAAATCTCACTTATTACAGCATTATTTTTCATTTTAGGGGTAGTTAAATGCTGTAACAATATGACTTCACCATAGACTTCATCACAATAAAGTTGCTAGCGCTATTAGCCGATTAGCCAGACACTAAAAGTTGTTTGTCAAGAAGTAGTTAGCAGGCAGCTCACAAATTGCTTTTAACTCTCTTTTTATATACAGATTTAAATAAATAAAAGATACAACATTTTAATTACAAAGTCTTCAAGGTATATTTGAACATTGGAGAGAGCCACACAAGTTGTTTACCCTTGCTTCCACTCTTTACGCTAAGCTAAGCTAATCGCCTCCTGACTTCGGCTCCATATTGAACACACAGACATGACAATGGAATCAATCTTCTTATCTTACTCTCATAATGAAAATGAATAAGTGCACTTCCAATAAGCACTGTTAAAACCCAAGAGTTAACAGATAACTAATGGAGGAAGAGCTTTTTTTCCCCATTATATGCACGCAAGGGCATTTATACCCACTAATGCATGTCTGTCAATTAACTAATTAGACAGAAAAACAAGTGACCTTCACAAACACTCAGGCAGGACAGTCAGATCTGACACACTTAGGGTTATTTCTAAGTTAATCAATGGACTTGTCCATTTTTATCTTCTTCAATCACAAACCTCCTGGCTGCTCTCCACACCACCCACCCCCATTTTTATTTTATTAGGAAGAGAAACAGCACAGAAACTGCTAACCAAACTACTGAAATATATTGGGATTGCTATGTTGTATGTTTAGAGATGCAGTTTAATCAGTTGTTCACAGCTACTGCTCCCCAAAAAAGGACCTCCAGTGTGCCTGTTCAATGAACCAATTATTTATTCTTAATGTGAGGTTTGGGCACCCCTGGGGGTCCGTAACACAGAGACAGGCAAAATAAATGTTATTATTCTATTACTATTATTAACTGCATGATGTAAATTGGATATTTATTTGATCTTTCAGTAACACATTATTTTGCAGGGTCATAATATTCAAATCATTTGCTAGTAAGTTTAAAGAACTATGTAAATTGATACTAATTATACTGCAAGAAAAACTGTAGAGAGAGTGTGCAGTAGGTACACATAAGAAATTTCAATATTTCAGTCAGTGCACAGTAGGTCAACTGAACCTGCAGAATGTGTATTTGCTCAACAGGCGTATATGGAGGATAACGTTTCCGATAAATGAATAATGGATGAATATTTGCTGTACTTTAGATGTAAATTGAGTAAGAAAATCAGTATTTTCACTTAAATTACTATGAAATCACATCCAGGAAGCTAAAATTCTAAGGAAATTACAGACTCATGAAAAGTGTTCCACATGTTTCATTTGATATTACAGTATGTTTTCTTAGAATTAGGGTTAAAAAACTGTATTGTTCACATTTTGTGACCATAACTAAACTTGTATCTCACATCTGGGTTGTGATTTGTTTTTCCCGTCCCTCCTCCTCCTTCTCCTCCTCTTCTTCAGGCGTCGCTCCATGTTCCTGGTTAACTCTCTGGCGTTGATCGGCGGCCTCCTCATGGGCTTCTCCACAATGTGCTCCTCCTATGAGATGGTGATCGCCGGTCGTTTAGTCATCGGCCTGTTCTGCGGTCTGTTTACCGGCTTGACTCCTATGTATGTGGGCGAGGTGTCACCCACTCCCCTCAGAGGAGCCTTCGGCACCCTGCACCAGCTTGGTGTGGTCGTGGGCATCCTCATCGCTCAGGTCAGCAGCCTTAGATTAACAAACTTTACTCTACAAGCAGTTGTCAAATTACAAGCTACTAATCTTGAGATCAGCAACTACATCAATATGAATTAGGTTTCATGCGATAACTGTATTACTATATTTGTCTCTGACCCTGCTGTTGTGGCCCCTGGTGTTAAGGTGTTTGGTCTGGAGGCTCTGCTGGGTTCATCCAAGCTGTGGCCCCTACTGCTGGCCCTCACCGTGGCCCCTGCTGTGCTGCAGTGCATCCTGCTGCCCTTCTGTCCTGAGAGCCCTCGCTTCCTGCTCATCAACCTCAAACAGGAGGAGCAGGCACGCAAAGGCACGCACTGATACTGCTTAAGTACTACTGCAACAACTGATTATACTGTTGCTTCTACTGCTATACTACTGCTCATACTGATGATACTACTACAACTATTGACAATACTACTGATTCTACTGCTATACTACTGCTCATACTGACAAGACTACTGCTTCCAGAGACAATACTACTGGTTCTACTGCTATACTACTGCTCCTAATGATGATACTACTACAACTATTGACAATACTACTGATTCTGCTGCTATACTACTGCTATACTACTGCTCATACTAACAATACTACTACTCCTAATGATGATACTACTACAACTACTGACAATACTATTAATTCTACTGCTATACTACTGTTCATACTGACAATACTACTGCTTCCAGAGACAATACTACTGGTTCTACTGACAATACTACTGATTCTACTGCTATACTACTGCTCATACTGACAGTACTGGTTCTACCATTGCTATATCTGCCAATATTAATTTAACTACTACTGCAACCTCTACTTGTGCTACTTCAGTCACACAAAATACTTTGTTGTCACTGTTAGTATAATATGGGCTATAGAGAAATACTATTACATTAAAAAAAGAGAGAGAAGAACAAGCAGAGAGGCAGACAAACGGATGAATATCAGATACTGTGAAATGGAAAAAGTGAGTGAGAGAAATAGAAAAGTAAAGATGGAGAATTATATGTGAGAGAAAGAGAGCAGGTAGAAGTGAGAGAAACAGCAACAAGAAAGAGAGAAAGTGACAGGTAGAGAGAGAGATCAGTAGTTATAGGTACAGAGAGAGATGAGATCAGGTGAGTGAGGATGATGTTTTAACCTCGAGAGAAGAGTCCTTGAACAAGCAGAAGGTTTTGGCGTCTGTTCAATGCGCAGCCTGTCAGGGTCGACTCTGAGGCACTGACCCACTTCTCCTTCACACCTCTCGTCTGACATAAACAACAACAAGCAGCAGTAAAACAGGAGGATGTTCTTATTTATGGTCAGTTGAGAAACAAACACATTATTCTTCTCATAGCCAAACTCTTTTTAACTCTCTGGTTGTGACTCTTGCTGTCAGATTTTCCAGTTTTATTACCAGTTATTGTAGCTGCTTGTTTTTCACACCAGTGTGCCAGCGCATGATTCAACACGACCAACCTGTTAGCGCAACAGAACCGACTGTAGCTCGTTGGTACCAATGTTTGATTGTTTCTGTTCTGTCAACAGTGCTGGTGCGTCTGCGCGGCAGTGAGGACGTGAGTAAAGACCTGCAGGAGATGAAGGAGGAGAGTGCTAAGATGGCCATGGAGAAGAAGGTGACCATCCTTGAGCTTTTCCGTGCAGCGGCTTACCGACAGCCCCTCCTCATCGCTGTCATGCTGCAGCTCTCCCAGCAGCTGTCAGGGATCAACGCTGTGAGTCAGCAACAGGCAGCATGCTCACACACACACACACACACACACACACACACACACAGGGAGCTACACACAAACAAACAATATTAAACACACAAATTTATTGTCTATTCTTCATTCGGATCCCCATTAGTTGTTACCTTGGCAACTACTACCCTTCCTGTAGTCTATGTTAAAAATACACACAATATAATCATTAAATGTTAAGCGTGGCGGACAGCTTTATACATGCCTGTGTATCGGAGATAAGTCACAATAGAGAGACTGAGCTTCTTTAATAATTCAGAAAAGGAACCACTTCATTCAGTAAGAAGGTCACTTCATAATACTTTATCCCGCTGGGTCACTGGGGACCCAAATGTCAGATACGTTCTCCCAGTAAGTGGCAGAGCTGAAATTTGGTTCAGGCATTCATGGTTCCAGTGTGACGAACTGGTTCAGAGTCAGTGACAGAGAAGGGAATCACACATGAATAAAGCTTCTAAAAATGAGATTTATTGTCAACTTAATATAAAATATAATAATGTTAGTCAGCTAAATCAGTCGTGAATGCAACGTATGGATGAGTGAAGTATGTGATACGTGCAAGCAAAACAAAACAAAACCAAAGTCTAACCCATCTGGCTGGTGGAGGCCTGGAAGGAAGAGAGAAAGAAGACACCTTAGGGCTGGAGGCCTAAACTACCCAGGTAGTTCCCTGACGTCCTCTCCAACCCCGCCCACTGGCTCCTGAATCAGGAAGCCCAAGCAACCTCTTAAGCAAGAAGGCAGAGAGAGGGACGTCACACGAGAAGATGATTCCCTCACTTTTCATTTAGTGCCACCAGCAATTTTCAGTTTTCCACTTGTGAAATGTCTCAACATATTCTAGAGGGATTGGCCTAAATGAATAACTTCTACTGATCTAATGATTGCCTCAGTCATCCTCTAGGGCCACCATGGGGTCAACATTTGTGGTTTTGAGTGAAATATCTCTAGTATTGGTTGTATTTGGTGCAAACATTCAACTTTCCCACAGGATTAATGTTGTCCTGACTTTTAATCTAGCATCATCATCATCTGGGTCAAAATATCACTCTGTCTAGTATTGTTTTATAAACAAACACCTGCAGAACTAATGACAGATACCATCGGCCTCAGCTGTTCTTTGTGTTCAGGCAAAGCAAAGCAAGGCGAGTTTAACTGTAAAGCACCTTTCAGCAACAATTCAAACTGCTTTATGTAAGACATAAAAGGTATTTGACTAAATGTAAAAGAAACACGACATTAGAAAAAAAGACAAATTTTAAAGAATCAAGTCAATTTTATTTGCATAGCCCAATATCACAAATCACAAATTTGCCTCAAGGGGGCTTTACAATCTGTATAGCAATATAACATCCTCTATCCTTAGACTCCTTATCTTAGAATAAGGAAAAACTCTCCTCCCAAAAAAACACCTTTAACAGTGAAAAAGTAGAGGAAACCTCAGGAAGAGCAACAGAGGTTGTTAAGAGTTAAATAGAAAATAAAAAACAAGCTAAAATAGAACAGGGCAGATAAAACAGTTAGTGAGCTAATTATGATAACACGTTAAACTAAGATGGTGAAGATAGTAAACATTACTCATGTGAATATACGTGCTGATGTTGGCATTTAGTTCAAAGCATGGTTGTGTTGAAGCTGCTGTGGCTCTACATCAGGAAAATACCTAAAAACGTTGGTATTTAACTGGTAAACTCATTTTTTTTTTTTACTCTCTGTGTCCCTTCAGGTGTTTTACTACTCCACAGGAATCTTTGCCTCAGCTGGTGTGAAACAGCCCATCTACGCCACCATCGGAGCCGGCATCGTCAACACCATCTTCACCATTGTTTCTGTGAGTGCTGTCAGTATGTGTGTGTGTGTGTGTGTTTCTCTAAGTGTATCTATGCTTTTCAACAGTACATCACTCCCTCCTGTCTCCCGTCTCCATCCGACAGCTCTTCCTGGTGGAGAAGGCGGGGCGTAGGACTCTGCACCTCCTCGGTCTTGGTGGAATGGCGGTCAGCGCTGTGCTCATGACCATCTCCCTCCTACTGGTGAGTTCAGCCTATCAGAGGGTTGTAGAGGGACTGAGTGGGAACAGCTCATGCGTGCAGGTGGCAGCAGCCTCGAGGTTAGAGGGCTGGAAAATGTGGGAAGGAAACAATTTGATCTTTTTTTCCACCCTCAACAACCAAAGTATGTTTCCTCGAACAAGGCATACAAATATATATATATATATATATATATACAAATGCCATTCATTCTGTAATTATGTTGTTTCAACTGCTTTTGAATTGTAGTCAGTAACCAGCAGCATGTAAGTAAAACAACTACAGTATCACAGACTTTGATGAATACCAAAAAGTAAGGGAAAATATATACAGGAAAGCAATGATTACTGCCAGTTATTCTACATTTTATCATATTTTTTGTCTTATTCTATGTATATTTATTTAGATTCTTGCTCAGCTGCTGTAACACATGAATTTCTCTCATGAGGATCAATTAAATGTTATCTTATCTTAAGCCCCCATAGAGTTGCACTACAGTTTTAATAAGCCTATTAGAGCTTGAATGACCAATTTTGGACTTAAAGAGCAACTTAAAACCAGATGACAGGCTTGGGTTTGACGACCTTCAGTGGTTTAACTTGTCACCTAGCTACAGTGATGTGTACTTTGTGTACACCGTGACATGCTGTCGGGTGTATCAAGTAGGGTTGTTGTTATGGGTAAGAGGATTAAGACTGTGGGAGTCTTTTTAATGACTGTCCAAATTCTGCAGAATAATGAAGAATGCTTTCTTTAAGCTGCATGAATTGGTTTTATGGCCACTTTTTTTTTTTTGGCAGCGGAACAAGCTGTTAACACAAATTTGGCATATTATCACCATATAAAGCTGTCACACTAACCATGTTAGCAAGCAGCCGCCTAGTCACACATCCAGCAAACACAGAGCAACATTATAATTGTTTGGGGTCGTGTTTCTGGCCATTCAGTGAATTTAATACCAAGATTCACTCTCTGTTAAGCTTTTTTTTTTTGTTTTCCACCTGCTCCTGAGGAAAATATCCTGACCTTAAACTGATAAATTCTCCACTTTGTTCATCAGCAAATCTGTAACCTTTTCTGCCTGCTGTTTGGTGCTGGGCCAGTGGTGGGTAAAAAACAAAACAATGAACTAAAAGATGCTAAAACGCTCCGTAAGCTGAGGTGAAAATTCTCAGTGGGGTTTTTCATGACCAGCACCACCTTTATACATAACGAATTTGACCCATTGTTCCTTTAAAAATATTGATTAGTGCAGCTTTAATACCAGAATTCTGACCTTTTGCCAGCATTTTTGAGAAACTCTTCATCCAAAATGCTCAGCCTCTGTTCAACAAACTAATACATAAGATCTAAAGTCATATGCAGAAACATTGCAGTAATGCATTTTTGCCACAAGGTGTTACTAGTTCATTTGGTTAGAAATCATGAACACATAACAGATTTATTTAAGGTTATGTCATTGACCACTAAAATGTAATTTTAAATAACAGAGTATATCTCTTGTCTGATGTCTCTCTCTCTCTCTCTCTCTCTCTCTCTCTCTCTCTCTGTCTGAGCAGAAAGAAACTCCCGCTATGAGCTACGTGGCCATCATGGCTGTCATGCTTTTCGTGGCTATGTTTGAGTTGGGACCCGGTCCAATCCCATGGTTCATTGTGGCCGAGCTGTTCTCCCAGGGGCCCCGCCCGGCAGCTATGGCTGTGGCCGGCTGCTGCAATTGGACGGCGAACTTCCTTGTTGGAGTCAGCTTCCCCACACTAGTGGTAAGGGAGAGGCGATGATCCTGGTTTGGACTGGTTAGGGCTCGGTTTGGGTTTCATTTGGACTTTGGACATTTTTAAATTAAACTAGATTTGTTCTTCTCCTTTCTCTTTGTCTTTCTGTTTTCCTGCTTTTACATATTCTTAAAGATCACCTTTGGGCAGATTGTGAGAACCCATTATCTCTATATAATTTTAACTTCCCTTCCTCCTCAGGAATGGTGCGGGCCTTGGGTCTTCCTCATCTTCGCAGTCCTCCTCCTCCTCTTCTTCATCTTCACTTTCATCAAAGTCCCGGAGACCAAGGGCAAGACCTTCGACGAGATCGCCCGCAGCTTCGGCAGCGCCCCGCCTCCCACCTCCTCGTCCATCGAGGACCCTCCAGCCAGCGCCAGCGCCGCCGCGACAGTCCCCGCCTCACCAGTGAAGGAGAAAGTCCCGCTGGTGGAGGCGCCTGTGGCAGCTCCGCCTGCGGCAGCTGAAAGCACACCACTTGACGATAAATCAAAGTCACCAGTACAGGAGAGTGTGTAGAGCAGCTGGAGATATAGTTTTAATAGGTGAGGGAGGTTATAAATGAGGGAAGGGTCACAGACATTTCAAAAACGCTGTAAATTGTTATTAACTATCACACTTTGGAGCAATAGAAACTCTATAATTTTATAATAGACCTAGAGTATGACAGCATTATCAATTTATAGGCTTTGACCTTTAAAAGCTTTCATGGTCACTCCTAGGGCTTCTTACTCTTCTGTGACATCTCCTTAAAATTCCTTCTTTTAAATCCTCCCTTCCTTAAAAGTGAAAAGGGAAGCAGTCACTGTACAATACTACAGATTAAATATACATTCCTAGGAATTCAGCTACACTCATTAAAACGGTGTGTCTTTTTCAAGACGGCTAGTGTGTCTAGTTTGGGATGACGCACTCTTCCGCCACGGCTCCACATGCTGTGTTAAAATCACTTAACAGGTGTCAGATAAAGAGGAAGGTAAAACGTCCACAATCATGACAGACTAGAAGCAGAGTGCGTTAACAATGATGCAGCCTCTGTGCAGGTGTTTCCAGACGAGTCCATTAACATAACATCTGAGTTCAGGTCCACTCAGGGTGAGGAAGGTGACCTGGATAGTGACGACGTGCATTTTTAAAAAAATTTTTTTTAGGCGTTATAATGGATAGTTTAGTGCAATTTTAACTATAGTATCATTTAGTAATATATAATTGTGTTGTATTTATTTTGTTCATTGCTGTCATGTTTTCAGAAGTGTTCTAAAATCACAGGTCAAAGAAGGGATTTTGTTTGTTTTTTTTAGATTTATGTTCTGCCCTCAGCTGTTGAACATGAGCTGATAAACTGGAGAGCTTTTTAGGAATGCCAAAGTACGGAATTTAAACCATCGCCTGGTCGAACACATGTAACCTCAGATGTGTTTCTTCTGGTTGTTAAAGTCAGGGCAGGAAACTAGCAGCCACAGGCCATGGTGGTAAGTTTATTAACTGTGGGAGCCACCTTGGTTGTTAAAGCTGTAATCCTACAAGTTGGTTTTAACCATTAATTGTTGTAGTATTCAGTTGATGAAGTTGGTGCTCAGTTTTACTATTTCAAACAAACAGGAAACTTACAACACTAAATTTTCTGTGCACCAGAATATTTTTTTCTTATATTATATTTTTGCTATATTAATAGGCAAGTAGTAAATATGAATGACATTTTTTTTTATGAATTTATGCTTTACTCAGCCAATATTTGGAGGGATTTTGTGCAGGTTGGTGAAATCATGATTGTGGCTTATAAATGTTAGGACTTGCTAACGACTGTGGCCTGTGGACAAAAACGTGTCGGCTAAAATGTTTCACACATATAGAATAGGGTAACGTGCAATTAGCTGTACATCTTTTTTGTTGTTGTTAAAGAGAAATATATGATATTTATTACCATAGTAATTAATTTTTGTATAGAGTATATAATTACCAGTTAATACACTGAAGAAAATTTAGAGTTGTAATGCTTTCCAGACTAGCCCTGAGTTAGTGAGCTTTCCCCGCAGTGGTGTAAAGTAAAACCTACATCACATGATGTGTAGCTCAGAGATTTACTGTAGATGAAGACACAGAGAGAGTTTAACACTCTAAATCTTGTTTGTTATTCTCTACGTAGATGCACTTTGTTACCAGATAAGCAGCAGAGCAACCATTAGAGCCACAATCACTAATAGAGGCTAAAAGTCATCGAGCACAACAGCGCTTTGAGTGAAATTAAGACTTTTAATGAATAATTCAAAACTGTATTTATCTGAGCAGTTGCTTATATCTGGCCTAGATGATGTTAGACTATATGATAAAATGTGCAATTAATGTAAACTTAACTACAGCCTAAACAATGTAGGAGCTGATAATGAGTAGAGGCAACTAAAGGGGGAAGTGCTAATACTGTATAAATGACGGGTAAACAACATTTTAGTGTAACACTTAACTCTCTTGAGTGGCTGCATTTCCATCAGTAACAACCACTTACATTATTCATTTTAATGTTCATGTTAATTTTTAATGACTAGGACTACTCAATTGTGTTGATCTCTTATGATAATCAGAGAAGATAATGATCTATGTAGCCTACTGTGAGTTTTAGATGGTCAATCTTCAATCAACAAAGGTATGATGCATTTAATGTGACATAAACAACATGCTGAAGTTTTTCAAACAATATTCGGAGGTAGCCCTTGACTACTTTGGCAATAATGATAACATTTCTAAGTAGTTTAAAAGGAAAAACTAAGAGGAAGATGCTGATATATTGAACCCTGGCATTCTTGCTCCAAAGTTAGCAAAATTAGCCAAAGTTGGCTAAGTTAGCCAGTTAGCCTAGCGATAGACTAGCTTATTCCTGTCAACAGTAGGTAAGCTAGCTAAGAGGTGTAAGTACCATCCAACATCATATGTGGCCATGAATGAAAAAGGGGAAAAAAAAGATTTTTCTTAGTAATTATTTGACAAAATGTCCTTATTTGTCTCTTAACTTTGCCTGTTGACCAGGTTAGCTATCTTGTGCTTCACAAAACTGTATTTTCAGTGTCTCAGTATGAGGAACGCTCAGAGAAACAAGGGTTACAGGTGGCACAAATAACCACAGTTTTTCTTGAAAATAGACGTACAGCATTTCAGAGTAACTCTCAGACGTGTTAACTTGTCACACGTGTTTCAGGATGCTAACATGACGTGTCTTTGTGACTCAACATGACGAATGTGTTCAACGCTTTAAAAATCCTTTGTATGACTCTTAAGGCCCAAACGCACTGAACGCATTTTAGTGTTTAGTGAGTGACATATTCTTTACTATTATAAATGCTAAAGCTGATCTTTGAACTTTTCAATCATGCCAATGTCGTGCACTAGTAATGGTTCTTAAATAACAAGATCTAAAATTGCACTGTAACGTTTAATACAAAAATTTTAATGAACTATATACTCAAAAATGGAAACACCTATTGAGATAATAACAAAACTAACCTTCTTTTCCCTTCATTTACCCCAAAACATTGCTTGTTTGGTGCAAAATTCAATGATTTCAGTGCGTTTCTGGCTTTAAATGTCGGGTCGAGTCGCTGTCTACGTCATGACAGTTTGTCTAAAAAAGTATAGCCATCTGTAGCATTGTTAACCTTCACCAATTTATGTATGACCAACATTGTACAGTATGTGTGGTGTTTAAGTGTATGACACAAAGTATATTTTCTATATTCTGTCGTGATTGCGTGAATTACTGTAGTTTGTTGAAAATACTACTTTCACTTTTACTTGCTGCACTTTGAGAACATATTTATTTATTTATTTATGCATTCTGTGTTTATTTGTCGACTACACTGAAAAAATATTGATCTTGACAAGTAATTTAAGTAACTTACACTGGTGACTCGTTTTAAGATACTGACTGATTTTAAGGCATATAAGCTTGTTAAGATGAATATTTCTCACAGTGAAGGGGGTCGATTAGGTTCGGAGTCATGGCTTCGTTGTGTATTGCTGTATTTGTGGATGATAGTGACGTGCTGTGTTTGCACTGGAGGAGGTGCGTGGTACACTCCTCTCACGGTAGTGTTCAGTGTTGTATTCAGCCTCTCCTGCAAGGCCCCTCCACCTACACCGCTCCTTCAGTATGGCACTAACACTGAACTTTGCCAAAAAACCCTGTGTCTAATATGGATTTAAAATGTTTTCTAATGCTTTCTGTGATATCACACATTTCACATACCTCCAAGATTTGTTCTCGTCGCACTCCTTTTTCTCTGAGTCTTAAGGTGAAATGGTGTGTGAAAGGTGACAAATTGAGAATTGTGTTTAAAATGGAATTTGAAATGTTTTAATCTTCCATTCAGAAAGCTTAAACGTTGTCCTTGACGTGCCAGATGCAAGACTTAGATTTGAATTTCTGTTAAAGGGGCAGCTCTATGGCCGATGCTGGGATGCAGTCACACCTATAATTAGTTTCCTCTGGTTTCAACCGTAGTGGAAAAGCTAATTTGCCTTGTTACTTAAGGTTAAACCTTTAACAAGTGACTGATAGCCTTTTTAACTAATAGAGATTTGGTTATCTCTCAAAAACAAATCCACATAAACTGAAGTGACTGAGTAAATACTTCAACCTAAATTGTTTGGTGCACCCTAACTACTGTGCTACTATGCACATGTACAACCTTCCACTCACTGTAAAAAAAAAATAGGAAAGTAGTATTAATTTGTATATATGTATTTTTTAAAAGAGGTGTTGTTGATATGTTGACCATCACGGTCACACCTGTGTTCGGATGTCTTTTTGGGGTGTTTTCATCGTGTAGAGAGGAGCAAAAAAAAAGATTGTGGATCCTGATTGTTAATAATTTAGCTATAATCTCATTTGACTTCCTCTGTGTGTGTGTGTGAATAATGGTGAATCACTGACTAACACTACCGTCTCCTCTCTTTAATTTACGTCTCACGTCTTCCCCGTCACTCAATCACAGCCGTTTATCCGTGTGCCTCATCAGATTACACTCAGAGCGGCTAATAGTTTAGAGTTTTGTCAGGTTTTTTTGGATCGATGTCCTTTTCTGTATTTTCATGTTGCCATGGTGACTGCCAACATTCTAAAAGTCAGTTACTATGGAGTTGTGTTACCTAGCAACAATCAGAGTAAATTCCAAATTTTTTTACCCAACAACAGCTGACTCGTTTACCTTTGAGTCAACAAAGAATCCAATTAGAGCTGCAACTAATGATTATTTTCACTATGGATTAATCTGTGGATTATTTTCTCGATTAATTGATGAGTTGTTTGGTCCTTAAAATGTCAGAAAATGGTGACAAATGACAATCAATGTTTCTCAAAGCCCAAGATGACATCCTCAAATGTCCACAACGAAAATATATTCAGTTTATTATCATAGAAGACTAAAAAAAGCAGAAAATATTCATATTTGAGAAGCTGGAATCAGAGAATTTGGACTTTTTTCTTTTAAAAAAATGACTCAAAACAATTCATATCAAAATAGTTGGTGATTAATCTCATTGCCGGCGACTAATCGATTAATCGTTGCAGCTCTGTGTAATTACACATGCAGGTGTTGTCATCTTATTCAGCCGTATATGGCTGCAAAGTGTCCAATACGTGTTCTATATTAAACCATTTGGCTCTGAAATGAATCATGTAGTATCACAGAAATCTAAGTCAAAGAAAAACCTCTCATCGACATGCTTTGGCAGCTGTGATATTTGTTTTGTCTTGTTTTTCTATCGTTTGTTCGGTCCTGACCTGCACGTTATCACTGTTTAAATAAATGTAGTGACTGTATGTTTGCGTACTGTAAGTCTAAGCTATTTGTGCCTCTCTGCACTGCACGCATACATAGACTGTTACTCACCGTGTGTGTGTGTTTGTGAGAAAACTTCCCCCTGCTTCTGTGTGTGAGCCGTGTCTGAAGTCGCACCCTCCTCCTCGTCACTACAGATAGTGAATGTAGTGCTTTGACCGGAGCGATGTCAGACTCACACAGCTGTCTTTTTGTATGCTTTGCTGTGTCGGTGGCAGCCGATAACTCAGATAAGACTAAGTCAGGTGATATTTACAAGATGTTTTGGGATTTCGGTAGCACTGTTGGATCAGTTTTTGGGGTAATGAATGACGACAGATTTGACTCCTGTAATGTGACATGAAGTGAAAGTGTGTAACAGATGATGATATATTGTGTGAATATCAAGGCTTTGTAACACGGTCTTTTCTCTGTGCCACACCAGTGATGCACCCTAACAGTTTTTTTGTTTTACTTGTGTTTGTATTGTACATACCAGATATAATGTTGTTAAATAAAATATTCATCATGTAACAAGACACAGTGTGAATGTGTACTAATGTTTTTTTTCTGTCTATGATTTTATTCGATTCATCAGAGTTTTTGAGACATGAGAGTTTAAATTAAATAAATTGAAGAACAGCAGCCGCTCTGTGAAACCACTGCTAATATCAGTGATCATCGAGCATCAATGACCTTATAATAAAAATTCAATAACATTATATTCAAAGGGACACATCAAGATGAGTTTATCAGTTTGTTTCAGAACAAAAACACTGTTATTTTAGCCCAGGCACATAAAATTATGTATAATTTAAGGAAAATTCCTGATTAATTTGATTAAGATTGGGGTAAACTAATCCATGTACGTGCATGTGTGTATGTATGTATATATATATATGTATATATGTTGTATTTAAAAAAAAACTGGGGGAAAAAATAAAACAAATGAACAATTGATTTTCCCCCTAGCTTTTAGTTTCCAATATTTCTGAGGTCAGACAGTGTTAAAAACTGTCTCCATCTTTCGTCCAAATGAGTCAAATCAAGTAGATATCTTTCAACGTTTTTTTTTAGTCTTTTTAGTGCCAAAGTTCCTCTTTTTGTTACTATACTTCCACCGCAGCTCAACAGGGAAAGACAAAGAGGGAATTTGATGCTAAAAAGACTGTAAATGTGGCAGATATCCACTTGATGTGACTAACTCAGACTGCTGAAGCCTCATATAAGCTTCACATCAACTTTTAAATGCATTTTTGCACTGAATGACTGTGTGGACACACTGTGGATTTTGGCCTCCATCACTTACACTGAAAGCACATTTGAAGGATCTTTTAATATCCAGTATGAACAGGAGGAATGTTTACAGCAAAGAAAACCTCTTTCACTGTTCATATGGACACCTGACTGATGTTTTAAGACACACTTGAAAAACCGTGAACCCGTCCTAAAACTTTTTCACATCAAGGACCCCTAAACTGACACAAATTAGACCACAGACCCCATTTGATAAGATTTTTGCTTTTAGATGTTTTATTACAGAGAGTGTATGTCATTGTGTTACTTATAGATGCAATTATAGTGCAAATAAATGATTCCCCTTTTTGCTGGGGACCCCCTAGAACCCCCTCAAGGACCCCTAGGGGACCTCACTTTGAGAACCACAGCTTAAACAAATATAATTGATTATAATAAATAAAACATTTTGGTTTGGTTTACCATCTTATCCTTCAGATTGATGTATTCTGAAGGTCCATAAATCAAATCAAATCCAGATCACTGTGTGCACATTTGGGGAGAGGGGCTTATCAGATACCTGCATGGGACCCCAGGAGGGCTTGGTCCGGCCCTGATGACATGAACCGGGGGAAAGTCCCCCTCTCTCTCCGGCCTGTTCGTCATTCCGTCGCGCCGGAAAAGGCAGAGCAGCGGAAAAAAGGAGGCGTTGCCCTCCAACAACACATCAGCTGCAAATTTATGCAAAACACTGAAAGCACTGCTGCTGCTGCTGCTGCTGCCGCCGCTGCTGCCGCCGTCCTGCAAAGCACCAGAAAGCAGCAACAACAAACATCACGTTAGAAAGAAGCTCCGCACACCGTCCAGCCGCTCCGAGTCGTTTCACCGCCGGCAGCCGGTGCAGGAGGAGGCTGAAGACCCCGGACCGGTGACGGTAAGGACGGACCGTGAGCTCCCCCCTCGTTAACGAGCCAGACAGCAGCGGCTAACGGGATGCTAGGAGGAGTAGCCTCCGGTTGGTCCAGCGTTAACGGGTCTGATTACACGGAGGGCAGCCGGCCAGCCAGCTAACGTTATGTGTGTGTTTGTGTCTCGGATGGTTGTTGCAGCTGCGGCTTTTACAGGCTGTGAAGCGAACAGACTGGCCGTGCTGGGACAGGATGGTGTGAGAGGAGGAGGGAGAGGAGGAGGAGGAGGAGGAGGGGTGATAAAGATACTGCAGGGATGAAAAGGTTATAAATCAACAGTAGACCTTAATTGATCTTGAGGATGTTAAACTAGAGGCCAAAAATAAATAAAGAGAAATAAAGAGTGTGGATGTTTTTGTGAATGAAAACAAAGATGAAGAGAGTTGAGCAGCTCAGAACCAGATCCTGAACAAGTTCTGAAGGTTTTCAGGCTCATTTGGTGACAAAAAAAAAGAAAAAAGGAGAAAAGAAAGAAACTAAAGAAGAAGCAGTGTGTCAGTTTTACACATATATGATGTTTTTGTTCCACCCGTCTTGATTTTCTTAAACCCAAAAAGATTTGATGTATTTATTTAATTTCTTTCAAAATCCTGATTGCAACTGCAGACTTTTGCAGACGGGGTTAATCTGTGCAATGTTGCATTCAGGTACAGTTTAAAAAATAGGACTGATATATTAGGTAATAAAAGACATATCAGTATTGGTTGTGTTTCAGGCAAAAAGTTACAAGAAATTGCAGTACAGAAATACCAAAGATATGTTTGCATATTGATGTATTTTAATCCATGAAGTAATAATGAATAAGTTCATTTATCAACTGTAATGTTGGTTCTCTCAGCTCATATCTAGTATAATAATATAGTCACAATTCTCTAGTAACCAAATGTCAGAGATCTTTATCATAAATGTTTCTTCATGGTCAACATCAGCTGATATGTTGCTGTTTATATCGTTAAAATGTTGATATATTTCAAACCATTAAATATTGATATTAGTATCAGCCTCAAACGTCCAGCGCTGTAAAAGAAAGAGTTGAAAAACTGTATTTTCTAATCATAAACTTGTCTTGTGAATGTGTTGCTGGTAAGTGTCAGACGTTGGACCCATCACTCATCAATCAATCAATACCTCTAATGTTCAACCTGTGGGAAACTCTGACTGGTTGATATACTGGTTGATTTAGTCTTTTTATGTTTAATATTTAATACATAATATATTTAATATTTGATATATCAGTCAGGCTCTGCTACACAGCAGCGATAATACAACAGAATCAAACTGAATCATGAACTTTGTGAATCATTACACCCTTACAACATGTGTTTGACTGATTTATGGGGGTTACATATTGCTTTCCCCCCCCCCCCTTTTTTTTTTTTTAAAAAATTGGATATTATATTACAGAGAGAAACAAGTCTCAGTTCTAGTAACAAATGTGTTACATGTTACATAAAAACGGGATTTATAAATACAGTATATAATATGATAACTGGGGAATGAATTACGTGCATCATCTGAACCACAAATGAATAAAACCTATTAGTCTAATAACATAATTAATACATTAATTAACTCATTAATTAATCTAATAATCATCAAATAACATTTGCATTTGGAATTCTTTGTTTTGCATTTATTTTCACATTTCTGAATCTGTATTGAAAAGTGGATTTGTTTTTCACATACATGCAGCATTTAGTGCTAATGAAAAAACTTTTCTGAGCATTATTTATTGAACAGCTTGTAATTAATATTGTAAATGTAAATGTATCATGAAACACACAGTTGTCACTAGTGTGGTTCCTCCCTGAACACAACTTAAAGGAAAAACTATTTAGAAATGCTGCAGAGAAGTTTGAATTTTAGATTTTTTTTTTTTTTAAAATGTTTGATTTAAAACCTTTTAAATGAAAAATCATCCTAAAATAAATAAGGTACAACCTGCTTGGTACAGTTTCACTAGTTTGCGTTTTAGTGCCCTGATTCTGCTGATTTTAAACATTTAGGAAACAAATTCAAAGTTATCATGACTTATCGTCAAAATGTTGATGTCAGTACAAGCAGGAGCGCATCAGTCAGAGTTAACGTCAGCCGCTCAGTAAAACATTGACTCAGTGTTGCTCAGCGTCTCGGCTCAGTGGGCGACGGTGTTTGTCAGGAACACTGACGGCCGGTTCTTCATCAGCCGGATGCTCTGACAGAGAGAAAGTGAAGTGTGTGTGTGTGTGTCTCACTCTGTGTTTGACGGACCTGTTCTTCCGTCTCCTTCTCAGCAGCCATGGAGACGGATGGAGAGCAGAACCAGCAGGGGGCCTCCACCAATGGGAACGCAGCATCCGGGACGAGCTCCCGACCCTCTCCGATGAACTCCATGTCTCTGTATGAAAGACAGGCGGTGCAGGTAGGCGTGTGTGTGTGTGTGTGTGTTAGTGTGTGTGTGTGTGTGTGTGGGCCTGAGCTGTCAGAGCTCTCGTTCTGTCCAGATCGATGTTTTTTCCCTCTTGTCAGCTCGAAAAAGCGTTTAAAAATCATCAGAGTGACATCCTTTGAGTTTTGTCCGAATCAAAATCTCTCCATTAGTGCTGATATTTATCCATATTTATAAGGGACACAATTAGTTGTCAATATTGCAACAGCTTCACTCCCTTGATTTCACAAATTAAATTTACAAATTACAACAAACTCATTAAATCCAACTTTTGTGTGTTTTTATTTTCTGTGCTGACTCAGCCGATCTGTGGTGTTGTCCATGACGACAACAGATGCATCAAGTGTTCAGAGGCCCTGCCAGTCATAAAAAATAATCAAATAACAGTAAACCAAAACATTTAGAATATTATAAATAGTGTTTATTAACTTTCCTGTCCACTGTTAAGTCTCATTTATCCTGATGTTGTTTTGTCAGCTGCTTTCTCTGCTGTACCTGTTCGCTGTGTATTACTTGTTTTAAATGAGATCATTCGGCTCTTAGTGTCTTTTTGGGGATTTATGACACAATATTACCTTTAACCTTTGAGAGGATTCACAAACTATTTTTATCCAGTTGAAATATATTTCCACCCTGTAAGGAACAATCTTTTCTTTTTCTTTTTTTTTTTTTTGTACCTTAAACTGCCCGTGTCATATTTCATCTTTTGGTTTCTCTTTCTCACCAAACTGTGCATCTAGAATAAGAAGCAAAGCTGAGAGGCAAAATCGAGGATTATCAGGAATTATTTACTCTTATTTTTTCCACAAATATTCCTTTTTCTCTTGTTATGAAGACAAAAGCCGGCCTGTTTGTGGATAAGTGAGGCTGAGAGAGAAGATGTGCCCGTTTTGTCTTCATAACTTCTGATTTATGAGTGAACTGATTGACAGAAAGTGATGGAGATTGAATGAAACCAGTCCCGCTGGTTTGATGGGGGCCTCTGTGTAATTTTCTCAGGCTTCTGTCACCCTGCACAGCCATCTGTCTTTGTCACCCTGCGCGCACTAATCCAGACCGCCGCCGCCGCGCTCGCTTTCATCCCTCGACTTATTACTATACGGGCCTCCACTCGTACATCAGGCAGCTGGCAGGAGGCCTCCACACTGCCACAGCATCCCTCCCTCTCACTTTCTCTGCCCTCGTTTCTCTCCTCTAATCTTTCATTTTGTATCATACTGTCCTTCCTTTTTTCTTCCCAGGTCTACACATTTGTCTTTATACTTTCCTCTACATCTTTCTGTCCTCTTTCCTTCAAGATCCACTTCTAATTATTTGCCTTCATCCTCTTGATGTCTCTTTTTCTACCCGATTCCTCCATCATCCTTCAGTACATCCTTCTCTCTTCCTTCCCCTTACTGCTCTCTAATCTCACTCTCAATTGCTTTACTGCCTCTTCGTTTTTCATTTTTCTCCTCTCTCTCTCTCTCTCTCTCTGTCTCTCGCTCCCACCAGGCCCTGCAGGCGTTACAGAGGCAGCCGAACGCAGCTCAGTACTTCCAGCAGCTGATGCTGCAGCAGCAGATCAACAACGCCCAGCTGCAGAACCTGGCCGCTGTGCAACAGGTAAAGGTGTGTGCATGTCATGTCGTTTCATAATATACTGCCCCTAAATTTATGTCATATTACATAAAGGCTGTTTTCAAGTTGAATTATTCAGATAACGGCTTTCACAAACAGGTCACAAATATCTTAAAAGAGACTAAAATTAGAAAACGCCACAGTTACTCAGCAGCAACTAGCACCTGTCAACCATGTACACACAAGAATAAACACCCATGAAAACCTCACTAGAAAAAGATGCTGGTCTGTTGTGGTTGGTTTGGTGTTATTTTCATACGGGTAAAGTGATGTATTTGACTAAAAGAAAGAACCAGATGTGCAGATTGGTTCCAGTTGCAATGATTCCTTCTGTCTGGAGTCGTCAGTGAGTCTTCTTGACTTGGCTCACAGTAATTTATTCGATAGCCTCGCAAACATCTCACATTTATTTTTGTTTGAAGTTGACAGGAAACTCTTCCTTTTCCTCTTCCTTTTCCTCTTCCTCGCAGGCTACTCTGGCTGCCAGTCGTCAGTCAAGTCCTTCCAGCAGCAGCTCCTCTCAGAACACCAGCACCACAGCTGTATGTACATGACAACCAGGATCACCATAACACCGTTTTCCCCCCACAAATGACCCACTTCTTTAAATAATGACTTATGACTGATTTTTCAGGCCAGTGTAACATCTGGATCAGGGTCCAGTACCAGCAGCCGTCCTATGGGCGCCTCGGCAACGTCCACAATCAGCCAATCGGTGCTGCTGAGTGGGACGGCGGGAGGGCAGGGTCAGATGTATCTGAGGGTGAGTTTTGTGTTAAAGACTACATTGTCTGTAATCACTTTTTATATATTGTAGCATCAAAGTAGTGTTTTATTGCATTTTTAGCGATTTGGGAAACAAGTATTGAGCATTAAAGCAGGATGAGAAAGGTTTACTTGCTGATTTTATAGCAATTTGAGTCAGATTTTATCCTCCGGGGTCCCACTGACGGGCCGATACTCACTTACTACTTGACACCAGTATCGGCTTAGTTTTGTGTCTTGATGACTGTCCTGCCCTGTAGGTCAACCGCTCCCTGAGGGCCCCCATCTCCTCACAGCTCATCTTTATGCCTGGCAACACGGCAACCGCTGCTGTGGCAACCGTTACCCAGCAGCCCCAGGCTCAGCAACAGCAACAGGAAGTGACACCAACTTCCTCTTCCAGCAGCCAATCAGATAACGATCAGGTTTGCGTCATTTTCGCGTCTTTTTAAAATTCAGCTCACGCTACGCTGACTCCTCGCCTGGCACCGTCCCTCAATGTATCGCTGTTTTCACAAAGATTTCATCTTCCTCTCCAGGTCCAGAACCTTGCTATGCGAGGTGTGTCCAGTCCCAAAGGTGTAGGTGTTAAGACTGAAGCCCCGGAGAGGAGTGACTCAGGTAAAGTGCTCAGTTCACGTCTTTTATACCGTTCATTCCTGGCTGATTTCACAGACGTGGAAAAAGCACAAAATTTGCTGCAAAAGTTCACATGGATTCATTGGTGATCACCGTCATGAACAGATGCACTAATCCTTCTTAAACCTGCATTAACTGATCTTTTTAGCCATTAGTTTTCAGCAGAAACAAGTAGTAAACACAACACTGACATATCATCACCTTTTAAGCGGATATGTTGAACTTGTTGGCAAACAGCTGCTTTTTTCCACATCCAGCTGTTACGGAGCAACATTATCTTTCATTTGGAGTCGTGTTTCTGTCCACCTGGTGAATATAAGTCCAATATTCACTCTGTTTTCTCCACCAACTCCTGAGGGAAATATCTGGCTCTTTAGCTGCTAAATGCTCCACTATGTTCACCAGCTAGTCTACAGCTAACTGTGTCTGTTTGCCGTTTGATGCTGAGAAGGTGGTGTACAGTGGCTTTTTAGAGCTTGAAAACAGCAGAAAATGACACCATGAGAGCGCTGAGAATGAACCAAAACAGTAAAGTTGCAGCCGGACAGATAAACAACAAGCTGAAACTCATTATAAAACTCCGTAAAGCCAAGAAGAGCTGCAGAGTCGTTGATAATTCTCTGTAGGTTCATCACCATGAACCATGACTAACACATTACACACTGACAGCTCACACATTATTATAAAAAATATTGATTTTAGCCACTTTAAAACTGCTATAATTAATAATAAATTACATGTAATGTGTTGTGTTTGTATTGATGAACCTTCAGAGACTCTGCAGCTCCTCTTGGCTCTATGGAGTTTATAGTCTCATCAGCCCCCGAGTGTCCAAAAAAATCAGTTAATGCAGGTTTAAATGTGATAAATTTTGGACTAACTTGTTTCTCTGTTTTGTCTTTTTTCCCAGCTGCCTTCTCCCTGGTCCAGCCCTCCCACCAGTCGAACCCCCAGTCCCCCACTAAGCCAAGCCAGCCTCAGCCCCAGCCGCCCCACATCAAGATCCCCACCTACCCTCAGCCCACCAACCTCAAAGCCCACCCTGCCTCCTCCTCCGGCGCCTCCTCCTCCTCCTCCTCCTCTTCCTCCACCTCCTCCATCCCTCTCTCCCAGCTCCTGCTTCACGGAACCCGGACCCTCACCACAGTAACCACATCTCCCACAGCAGCGCACACTTTGGTGCTGACGTCAAACGCGGCTTCCCAGCCCCACGGGTACCCTGTTGGCACGGCGACCATAAAACCGGCCGTCAACGCTCAGACTCTGGTGGTGCAGCCTCTGCAGAAGACGTCGCTCAGCGCCGAGAAGTCGGGCCACGGCAACGGACCAATCCCCATCCAACCCAAAACTCTGCAGGGCCTCCGCCTGCCTCTCCAGCTGCCTTCTAGAAACCCCCCTCCCATCCTGCCCGCTCCACCGCCCGCCAGCAGCTCCGCCCAGCCCCCCCAGCCGCCACACATCCCGGTTCAGATCGTGGGCGCCAGACAGAGCACGCTGGGAAACGCCCAGGCTCTGGCTCTGGCCCGGGGCAGCTGCAGCCAGGACGGAGCCGCCGTCCTCACCAGCTCGTCCAGCCTGCTCACCATGGTGGCGTCCATCGCTTCCAGGGAGGGCGGGGTCATGGGCAGAGGGGTGGGACTAAAGACCCTTCAGTTGCCCCAAGAGGCTCCTCCATTGGCTCAGGTCTCTCAGGTGCATCCGCAAGCTAATCAGAGCTCTGGACCGAGTCAGAACGGACCCCTGGCTTCGAGCCCCGCCTCCTCCCAGTCGCCCACCATTTCTTCTCCTCCCCCCTCGCTGTCTCGCTCAGCGCTCTCCCTCCCCCTGGCAGCGGAAGAGCAGAGAGGAGCGGCAGCTGGTGTGACAACCAATGGAGACTCAGCAGGAAGTCAGACACCACAGGTGAGCTGCTTAGACTCCGATTCGCCACATTGAATATTTGGACTCTTAGGGGTCATTTTAGAGTGTTTTAGTGAGTCACCAGAAAATAAAATATAGTTTAATTTCACAACAATTTAATATACTCGCAGTTTTTCCAATCAGAGACAGTGTTTAAAGGAGTGGTTTGACATTTTGGGAAATTTGCTTATTTGCCAGGAGTTAGATGAGAAGATAAACTTACCATAAAAACTGGAAGCAGAGGGAAAAAATACGCTGTTTGTTTAATATGTACACAAACAAAATATGTAGTTTTAAGGAGAGTTATGTGCTGTTGTTCTTTGTGAACAACAGCCGGAATGTCATCATCAGGAGGTTGCTTGGCAACAAGTGGAGATGCAGCATGCTGAGCAAAACAATGACTGAAACGGTGACTTCCTAAAGTTGTTGTCTTGTGTTTTCTCCTGTGTTGTTTTCTTTTATATACCACAACAAACTGAGATATGCTGTTAATTGGTTTGAATAAAATGGCATAATCAATTTATACTTTCATTTTTTTTTTTTTTAGGGAAAGCAGATGACAGGCTCGCTTAAACGTAAATCGGACTCCAATTCAGCTAATGATGAAGATGGCCCCTCCCCCCCACAGCTCCAGCCTGTCAGAGATCACGCCACAGCACTACCGACCAATCCCATCGAAGCAGGTAACGACGACAAAGAAGCACGAAAAGGTTCAAAGCTCATAAACATTTGTAACAAAGTGTAATGGCGCTGATACCGACAGTAGTACTTATATTTGAGCTTTAACTCTTCTACTGCTCCTCTCTTTTCCCCTGCTTCACCTCCTCGACAGTCCCTGTTGCTCCTCCTCCCGCCTCCTCCTCCTCCTCCTCCTCCTCCTCTCCCTCTCCAGCTCTGTCGGTGTCGCGGGGAGGCTGCGTTCAGGGGGAGAGAGCTCCTCCTCCTCAAGCCGTGGTTAAACCGCATGTCCTTACTCACCTCATAGAGGGCTTCGTCATTCAGGAAGGGGCAGAGCCTTTCCCTGTGAGTACCTGGGATTTGTAGTTTCTAATACAACTTTCCTACAGGAGACGTGTTTAATACTTGAACTGGTCATTGAGTGTTTTTTTTTCCTGCTGTTTGACCGACAGGTATGTGGTTCAGTAAAGGACTCGGCTGGTGAGGATTTAACAAACGACAGTCTGGACACTAATCAATCAGAGACCGTTACCACAGCAACAGGTAACAGCTCATCTCTGAAAGTACTGCTGCCTTCCAGACATGTTAGAGAGTAGGAAATTTCAGTTTTGCTTTAAATGAGAAGTCCTAGTGGGAAACATGATGAGGATTTTTTATCAGTGAGGTTTGTGACGTATGTTTATCTCCAACAAACAACAGTACTGTCATTTAAAATATGAAGAATCATCAAAATACACTTGAATTGGATTTTTAGCATCATATGAGTAAAATCTCTCAAAACATCTGTGTAGTTTGGTTTGTTTTGGTTTTATTCTGTCATGAAAAAAATCTACACATAAACACTTTTCCATGTATTCACCAGTAAAAAGAAAACAAAAAAAAAAAAACATTTAAAATGCAGTGTTATGCTTGACACACAGGTCACAGACACTGAAGCTGAGTCACAAAGCTGAAAATAACATAATGAAAGGATAAACACCATACATCTGAAATGTAAATTTGCACTTACAGCTAACTCCATGTTAATTAGCCAGTCAACCTCGCCATATATCATCACCGCAACATGACCCTCGTTTGACCCTTGTTTGTCAGAGCCGCGGGAACGCTCGCAGGGTTTAATTACAACCTGCGAGTTGGGAATTTCCCACCTCTGACTTTGACTGCGATGCAGCGTCAGGACACAGTAAATGTCAGGAGAGTTCTCCTATCTCAATACGAGAATAAGGAACAAGATTTAAAAACAATTTGTCCGCATTTACAGCTTGTTTCTCTCAGTTTTCTGATGCAACATCGTAGTGATTCAACATATTTATTTGTGCACAAATTCTAGAAACGCTCGACTTGACACCTGCTCTTTCTCTTTCTGAACTTTTCCCCCCTTCAGTGCTGAAGTGTGAGTACTGTAAAAACTTTGCTCCTGCCAGCCAGTTCAGAGGCACCAAAAGGTTCTGCTCCATGACTTGTGCCAAGAGGTACTTCAACATGCATGAAATATAATATATTCAGTGGAAGCCATCTTAGAAAAAAGCCCCTGAAACCCACAGCCGCTGTAACCTGTTCTCACACACATTTTAAAGAGAAATTACTGCAACACATTTAGACGTTTTTTTTCTACTTCTGAATGAGAGAAAATCAGTTTTTTCAGAATTTCTCAGGTGGCTACAGCTGGATCTTTCACAGCATGTATGTTTCGTTTGTTCTCATGTTGTTTTTCTGTTTGAATACGGTGTCACTTCATTCACTTTTCTCTTCAAAAGCAAAGGCATGTGAATTTAGTCTGTTTTTATGTCAAATTCCAGCAGTCCAGTTAGTTTTTTGATGTTTTTCTTTTTTGAAATTTGCTCCATATAAAAAAAACTGCATTTATCATGTTAAACTGTACGTTTCACTATATGAACAATGCTCTTGTTTCGCATTGTTTGAAACTGTCAGCATATGATTTTTTTACATTTCTTGCTTCTGCTTTGCATTTGTCTCTTTGACCACTACATGAGTATAGATTATATACCACGTATGGCGCAAAGAGATAAAAACTGTATGTGTTGCTCGTCTTGGCTTCAGTACCGTATATGTCACTCTTTGTCTACGATACAGTATGTATTGGTTCCCCAGGTACAACGTCAGCTTCAGGCAGCACTTCTGCGTGCGGCAGAGTCACAGCCAGGGTCAAGATCACGCTTCGGGTCAGGATCAAGGCCAAGGTCACTTCTCGAACTCGGACGAGGAGGGAGGCATCGCCAGGCGGAGGGTTCCACGCAGGACCAGCTCGGAAATAGCCAGTGCCAAGATAGCAGGGAGACCCATACCTGTGAAGGTGAGACGGGAGCGCACGTTTCCTACACAGCTCTCAGAATTAAATGAATATATATATATATGGAAAATGTATGAATTGGCTCCAGATTTTGAAATAAGCAGGTGAAATTGTACAGTAGCAGCAAGTGATCGCTGTTTTAATGTTTAAAAAGTGTAATTACCCAGAAATAATCAAAGCTGATGTTGATGATATCTATCCACACCTCAGAGGAGAGGGTGCAGAGAACAAATTTAGTATTTTGCTCACACTATAGGTTGTTTTTTAAATTCTTTGGCCTATTTGTATTAGAAAGCTGTAGTAGAGAGAGACAGGTCCCCGGCATGATGTAAACAAGGGATGTTGCGGTTCATGGTCGGCTTCCTTTGCTCATAAGTTTTAATTTAGGAAGAAAGATTTCATCGTTAATATCTTAATTAGTTGGGACAGAAGAGTTTTATCAGCTCGTGTCAATGTCAGATATTTGTTTTCAACCTACAGGGAGAAATTCAACTCGCAGCAAAGTGCACCGCACAGCCAAAAGTATGTGGACACCCGTACATTACATCCATATATGAATACTGAACATGTCATTCAAAAGCCATGTGCGTTAATCTGCTGCTCCATTCCTCTGGGAAGGCTTTGTCACGTTGAAATATATATCTGTGCAGTAGCTTTAAGATCACTTTTAATTGGAATTAATTGGAAGTATATGGGCAGGGGGGTGTCCACATATTAATGCAATGAAAACATCCCTGATTTATGTGTTTGTGTGATTGTAGGGATGGACATTTTTTAAGCTGAAATGCAACTTATTGATCCATTAATATCATTCAGTTAGAAGAAAAGCCACCCTGCCTCCTAGTGGCTGCTGTTAGGAACTGCAGGGTTCACAAACAAATCTCTAGGTCACTCGCTTATCTTCCCTCTGTGATGCTGCTTCACAGGTGTTTTATCTTTATTTATCTGCATCACCTTTATCATTTGTCAAACACGTCCAGTTCAACGACAGGCTCCGACCTCTGAGCGGTTTTTAATGCCTCGCTCACCTCTGCTTCCTCTGCTCTTCCTCCCCCACAGTGCCGTTCAGAGTCCAGCCATTCAGAGGAGGAGTCCAGCGTAGAGGAGGACGAAGACGACCCCATGTCCCTCTCGCCCGCCTCCTCAGCTTCCTGCCACCACCAGCCGCCTCCTCCTCCGCTCCCGACGGAGAGTTCCGCGCCCAGCTGCCTGACGGCCAACCCCGCCCAGTGGAGCGTGGAGGATGTGTCACAGTTTATTTCCTCGCTACAAGGTCGGAAGATCTTTAAAGCGAAATATCTGTTTAGCCTTCTTTCTATTTCTATTCTTTAATTCATTTTCTTTTCTCCTCCTCTTCCTCCCTTCTCTCCCACCTCACAGGCTGCGAGGAACTGGCCTCTCAGTTCCTGTCGCAGGAGATCGACGGTCAGGCTCTGCTGCTGCTGAAGGAGGAGCATCTCATGTCCACCATGAACATCAAGCTGGGTCCCGCCCTCAAGATCTGCGCCCACATTAACAATCTGAGAGACTGATGTCAGTGTGTTTCCATAAATCCACCATGTTCAAAGTCAAGCCCCGGGCATTTACCCCAAACTCTTCTTCTACGCTCTTTAGCCCAAACTGGGGCACTTGAATCTGTTGTTGGTTTGTCTACTCTTCACCACCATTTTTTTTAAAAGAGCACCTTGCAAATCTGCCATGTGTCGCAAGTTGCAAATGCAAATGACCATATTTATTTTGGTGATACATGTCCTCTAAAAAATACTATTTCTACACAAAATCATTTGCAATCCATAATTGTTGTGATTTCTTTGATTGCTTTTTTTTTTAGATTTCAGTTGTCTGCCTGTCATGAAAAAATGGAGAGATACTGTAGAGGAATGCATAGCTGTTTGTGAATGTATATTTTTAATGCAAAAATCATTTGCGTTAATCAGAAAACAAGAAAAAGTCAAATCTACAGTAATTGCACAGGATTCCCCAAATTATACCAGTTATGTGCAAATAGGGCTAAAGTTGTTCTCTCTTTGACTTAAGCTGTGCTGCTCTCGCTACACTTCTGCTAAAATACTACAAAACAGGCAAAAAGAGAGGGAATATACTGAAAAGGAAACGCGCTGTTGTTTCATTCATTGTATCATATTGTACAGGAAAAGTATTTTTTGAAAGGTTCGCCCACTTCTTTGGCTTCAGCTGAGAAAAGTCAAACACTCATGGCTTTTCCCTGATTTTTTTTTTTTTGTCTTGTTTTTCCGATAATATCGCCACACCTGATTTAAGCTACACTCTCAGTATATAATTAGGACAGCAACGCAATAAAGAAAACACGGATTTCATTTAAGTCGAACCAAAATTTATATATTAAGTCAATATCTCAAAGATTACAGTTGACTATTTTCAAAAAAAAAAAAGTATTTTGGAGGGAAAACACTCAGATTATTTAGATCTTTAAAGTTATGTATGTGATAAAATATGGTACTTTCAACATTGTAATTATTTTTAAGAATAGGCGTACTTTTTAAATTGTGGCCTGTTCTATAACTTACAGGGTACAGTGAGAGTTACAGGGTACCGGCTGCAGAAATGCTCCACATGAAAACCCAAATGTCTCCCGAGAGAATTTCAACCTTTTAAGTGAAAAAAAAAATACAGATTTTTGCACCGTTTTTCTTACATCTCTATGGTTTTTACATACAAAGCACATCGACAGTAGACGAAACCGCTGCTGCGGAACGCTTTTCTAAAACTGTTTTAACATTAAGAGTTTCTCACTCTGTATCTCCAGGAGATCCAGCCTTTTAAAGTGTTTTTTAACAGAGGACTTTCTGTTTATTCCACTCTAAAAAAAAACAACAAACTGTGATTCTTTTGTTATCAATATATCAATATTGTCACTTTTTTTTTCTTCAAAATGGTACACTCCGGCTGCTCCTGATCTGTAATTATGTGTATGAGTGGAGGGTAACGTCACGGGCTTGATTTTGTGTAGTGACAAGTGTTGAAAGAAATGCTGACGGAGATGAAGAAATGCAGCAAAATGTGATGATAAGCTGTTAACTTGAAGTATCTTTAAGCTACATTCATGAACAAAAACCAGAAAAGTAAGTTTAGGAAAATAGGCTGGTAGCCACATGGACCTACAAGTACAGTACGTTTAGGATGGATGAAATAAAATCATACCTGAATGAATGAGCGTGTGAATCGGTACACCTTAAACTATACTGTAATAAGTGTAATATTTGCCTTTATATTTAAATGCACATTTGTTTGCTGGACTGCCTTGTTTAAGCTTTTTACTGTAGAAGTTTTTTCTCATGTTATATATCTCTCTCTGTGAACCTTGTGGCCTTTTCTCACTAGTCTCTTTAATAGGTTTAGATGAGGATTGTCTGTTTTTTAACTGCTTTTCATATCATTCCTTGTTTT